>NC_080749.1:28733078-29108078 GCF_020826845.1 Diceros bicornis minor
AGTTGAAGGACTTCGAAATGCAGAGAGGGGGAAGTTCTGGACTGAGGGAATAGTGTGATCAAAGGGTGTGAGAGAATACGAACTCTTCAGGGAATAATATGCAACTCAAAGAGGTTGGGGCCAGGTCCTGGGATCTGAGGTCAGACAACAAGTGCTTTCTCAGAGTCCTTGAGGCCCATCCAGAGACTCTGCCCCTTCCTTGGATTGTAGAGAAGTAAGTGAAGAAATGGACGGTACATGCATTTAAGAGGTAGGTGAGGAAGAAGAATCATGAAAGAAGAGCAATAAGAAACATTTGGAAGGGTAGAAAGAGAATCTGAGAGAGTAATAACACTATTGAAGTGAATTAAGAACCAAAAGAATGTGTAAAAAAAGGAATCCAGAGCCCTTAAAAATGTGTAAAAAAGAGGTGGAAAACACTGCCAAGGAGCTACACCACCAACAACAACCGGGAGCTTTTGGCCTTATGACATGGTAGATCACTGGCTACTCACGAGGGTAGCTCCTGTGGAGTGGGGCAGGCAGACACCAGAGTGCAGGTCAGGGTATGTGCACGAAAGAGAGAGAGAGAGACAGGCAGAGAAAGACGTTAGAGAGGAGAAGAGCGGGGAAGACAGGGTCCGACTTCTTTTAATGGGGCATGTGTACATAGGGGTCTTCACTTGGGGATGCTTGCTAGGGAAGGGAGCAGGATCCTGAAGAAACAGAAAAGTCTTACAAGATGGAAATAGAAAAACAACATAAAGTGTGATAAGTCCAGGATTCTTGGTGTGGGGGGAAAGTAGGGCTTTATAAAAGAGAATAAACCGAGCTTTCTTACAAAGCTGAGAGAAGGAGAGAAAAATGGAGTTGAAAAACAGTTTCAGGTGGCAGGAGTGGAATCTAGGGTGTGTCACTAAAACATTATATGAGGCTATCTATTTCAAGAGAGGTGAGTAGAGGTGGGGATGGAGTTTAAGAAGTGAGCTGTGGAAGCAGAACAGTCACTATAGAGAGGGGGAGAGGGCTCTGTTGACTCCTTTTGAAAGTGAGGGCTGATGAGCCACACTAAGGAACAGTGGGGGTTCTACTGTGAGCTGGAATCAAAGTCTGGCTGTAGTATGCTGTGTACCTTCCAGAATCAAAAAGCTTGCTTTGGGGCTTCTGTGCTTGTTTCATAAAGCCCTTTGAGAAAAAGCACCTGACTATATAAGCACAGTGCCTGCCCCGCCCCCCACTCCCCCCAAATAATAAGTAGATGACTCTATGTAGACAGACAAAACACCAAGAATGGTGCTAACCCCCTCAGTATGCCCTAATATAATAATACATTAATTCTTAATTTAAAATGGAAAGAAACATGGGCATATAAAGATTATAGTGTCAGATCCCACAGGTTCAAAATATTTCAGGGAACTAACCAACTTTCTTCCTGAAACAAATTCAAAATACTGAGGAGATTCTAAAGAACCAAAAATCAATAAAGAAAGTTTCCATTGATCACTATAAAGGTAAAAAAAAAAAAAATGACCAAGACAAGATCTTCAACTTCTCCTAAACAAACGGAACAAATGGTAAGAGAAGGAACATCTGTACATATCTGGAAAACAACAATAAAGCAAGCAAAATTACCTATTTGTGTATGTCAGATAAAGAATGCCAGGCAAGCTTAAATAGGATTTTAACAGAATTACAAACCTAGTGCACGAAGGATACACAATAAAAATAAAAAAAAAATAAAAAAAAATGGGCATTGAAACAACATATCTTCATTTTAGAAAACAGTATCACGACCAATCTTACTCATAAAATCCATTTATATTGGCCAGCATGTGAGCAAAATTGCAAATTAAAAGAGACAAGAGATTGGCTAAAGGGTTGTAAACAATGGGAATTGGTAACTGACAAGGAATTTAGCTGTGGGCAAGGTGCTAGGCCTACTTTTATTAAACACGGTTCCTAAATGTTCTCCAGGATGAATAGAATCCCATGTTAGCACAGGTTGCAGATGACTGACTTGATAGGTGGTGGTGATTAAGGACGTGGAAAGATGCAGAATAGAAATATGGACAGTAACCAAAAACTCAGCTGATTAATATTTTGAAATTGAAAAAATAAGAATAAATCTGAATGTAAGTAGGACCCATGGAAAACACTATTTACATTGTCTGCAGTTTGGCAAGATGAGCCTGTGCTGATTTGACCCAGCAAACTGACGCCACTTTGTCACGGATCATGTTGTATAGGAAAGGAAGATACCAAGTCTGTGGGGACAGAAGACTGCAAACACTGATTTCATCTGGGGCACCTGATAACTGTATACGTTTGAAAATTAGAGAGTTCCTTGAAGAGCAATAACAATGATTAAGGCAATGGAAGAACTGATTTATGAGAACAGATTAAAGGAGCTAAATATGAACAGCCTGGTTAAGTGACAACTAGAGGGGTCCATAATAGGAGTCTCCAAGGAAAGAGAATAATTATTTAGCCTGGTACAAGGGGGTATAACTAGGAGTAATGAGATGAAATTGAGAATGGGAAAATTTAAGTTGAATTTCGAGAAAAACTCCCTGATAGTATAATTTATTAGCTCATGGAATAAATTCTCCATGGAAATGCTATAGCTAGGGAAACTTAAATAATAGAACTGGACAAAATACCAATAAATAATATAGATAATAATCCACTACTTGATAGAAGGTGGTTACATGCTATGCTTTCCTTGTTTATAATATCTTCTCATATTTTTCTTTAATAGTCTATTTATATATAGTGATTGTTATCCAAAGAAGTATTTAGGCAATTAGTTGAATCTAAAATAAAATAGGTCCTTTAGGTAAGGGAAGTTAAAATCACTTTGGATTTCATATACTCTGCAGCGGTAAGCTGAAGTAATTTTTTACTACTTTGTTTCAGCAGAGCTGGTCTTGAGGCAAGCTGGACAAATGTATTAATATTTCTAAAAAACAAAACAAAACAAAACAATCCTCCATCCACCATCCCACACAGAGTCTATTCTGATACTCTGTGCCATGAAGCTCATATTTTCATAGACAGGTTTAATATAAACAATTTATTGCCATAATAGAAATCAAAAAACTTTATTCCGGCTTTTCTAAATGTAGCTCTATGGTCAATTACTTCACATCAATACCAAGATCAAATAGGCATAATACTAACAAGCAGTTTGCTTAATAATAGTCACCACACTAATTAACCCATCCAGAACATTCTTAATCAGACGCTATTTGTAATGTACAGTTAAGAGAAGCCTGGCAATAAACTGTTCTATGCTAAAAAAGAAAAAAATACCTTACTGCTGGGGTGAAACTTGCTTTTCTATAGAAATGGACAGAATGTTTGCGCTGTCCTGGCGCTAACTCAATGTAGTGACTATGCAAATAGGCACATGTCTGAACACTTCCTTTCTCTTCCCCAGCTCCAGCCCTGGTGGAGGTGCTAATGAGAAGAGAAAAGATCCTGAGGTAAGGAGAGAAAGAGAGAAAAGAGTCAGAAAAAAACAGTGAGCTGCCTTTTAGAGCATATGCCAGGTTTGCCATATAATAATCCTCCCAATTTTTCTTAAAGAAATGCTTTTGCCCACCTTACTCATAGAACGTCTTTCCCTGATTCTGAATCTCTCCAAAGCTCTATTAGAACCTGTTTTTTACTTTTAGAAATACTGCAATCATTTCCTATTTGTTATTAGCCATGGGACCCCATCCCCAACTTTGTCCCAACCAATAGCCAATCTGATAAACAGAAGTAAAGCCTCTCTATTGCCACCTCTCCTTTCAAACACTCTTCCTTCCTCTCCACCTCTGTCCCCTAACATGGTTCCAGAAGCACCGCCACAAAACCCCAGTACTATGGTGGGCAATGTTTAAAGATACTGCTGGAAGTACTCTCCAGACCTAAATTTGATTGCTTCCCTCCACCACCCACATCCAAACACACAAACTTAGAGCTGGACCTGTGGGAATGGCCAAATGCCTTATTCAGATCAGTCAGGAAAAGACTAGATTTGAGGGGAGCTTTAAATGATGTTAAGACTGATGGCAAGCACAGGAAATGCTCTAGGCATCTTAGCTTATTTCTGCTAAAGTTGAGAAGCTAGAGCATGTTTAGTTGACTCACAGATGTAGTCAGAAGGAAGGCAATAAGAGAAGATACAGCAAGTCAAGTCAACTTAGGACATTAACATTGATTCACGTGTTGTTGAAGAGAATGTCATGGCTGCTTATAAATGTCTTTTTGAGAGATTTCAATAAAAAGTACTGAGTATAGTAAGTCCCACCTATAGAATCTCATAAATACCCACAGTAAGAGTCCACAAGACAGAGATTATCAATAGTCTTGCTTCTCAAAATAGATTTGCAAGACAGCACATGAAAAAAGGATGCAAATTAGTGGATGTTTAAAGAGAAAGAGAGAGAGCATAATTGATCAATATGAGCCAGTGAAAAGAGAGGAGAGCATTAGCAACTGGAGTAAGGAAACTGGCCTGCTTGTGGGGCAGGCAAGGAGAGGGATAGCTGACGAAGCTCAACCTCATTCCATATAGCTCAGGTTTGAGGGAGGGAGAGCAGTATGGCCACTACATTGTAACCTTTAGGCCAAAGGTTCACACGGTATGTTTTGTGCAACACTACTTCCATGGGAAGATGTAGGCGTTGCACTAGACAAAGTTTTGTGAGAAAACAAGCTTGGGAAATGCTGAGTTAAACAAAGTTAAACATTTCTTCACTACGCAACTTCCCAAAGCACATGCTAGTGTGTACAATAAATATGTTCACTCATTCATTCTCTTGTTCATTCAATAAATATTTATTTAGCACCCATTATGTGATAGCGACATTGTACTTATTGTTTTCCAAACTTAACACTTAATGGAACAAGGAATCCCAATCACCCCCCACCCCAAAGAGGCACTTTACGAATTAAAATTCAACAAAGGATATTCTGGGAAACACTACTTGAGACCCTGGGAGGTGCACAGTCTGAGTCTGAAAAGCATGGGAGCCAGATGCGTGGTGGCACATTGTATACAGTAGGGATGGCAGAAGGAGCGGGAAAATGCATTCCCACTCCAAACGATGTAACCCAAACCAAAGGCCATATGCCAAGGCCACATATTGGTAGATAAAAGGAAGTTTGAAAGGAGAACCAGTGAAAAAAGTGACAGAAGATACGGTTCAAGGCTAATATGGATGACCCCCCCCCCCCAAAATCTTCGATTTTATCACAGTAATTTCTGTGGATTCCAGGATAGAAACCATAGTGAGAGCTGAAGAGAAGGAAAATAGAAATCAAAGATAAGTAACTTTTCCAAAAGCAACTGGGAAGACACATCCAGGCAGTTGAATGATCTAAGTTCTGGGGTGATTTATAACAAAAACTATTCACTGTTTCCAAACAATGTGTTGGAAATTAATTACAAAATTAACATTTTTAGAATTTAGCCACATAAGCAAATATCAAAGATAATTAAAAAATCATGCTAGCCCACATGTGTCCAATACATCACTTATATGGTAAGCAGATTTATATAAAGCTATAAAGTATAAAAGTAAAAATCTTGATCTAGTGTGCTCGTGTACACATACACCCCCTATACCACTTGCCACACTATCTTCACTAAATGAAGGAATCACAAGCAAGGAAATCCATCATAATTAAAACTAGATGTTTGGAGACCACAACATTAAACAGAAAGACAGACTTAAGCTTGTGGTTGGTTGTAGATGGCTGCTCTTCTTTACTAGAGATGGCTAAGGGCTGATATTCATAAAATAGATGGCACATGTCTACGAAGGCTGTTTCAATAAGACACTCCTGGCAGAACATTATTTGAACAAACTTGAATCACTGATGAGTCAATCACAATCCACATGCACATAGCACAAATGCTTTGAGGGAACAGCCATCCAATACCACCGTGGCTGGTTAGGCCATGTCATTTAGACGTTTGACGTTTGGTGCCTGAACCAAATTTCATCTCCCATGGTGCAAACTTTCAAAGCCAACATGAAATATTGACAGCAGTCTGTGAGAGGATACTGGGTAACAGTGTCTTGCTTGGACTATAAAGAATTTGTTTTGTGATGAGATAGGAGAACAGGATCCATAGACACTAGCTGCAGTTAAAATTTACAAGCAAACCCTACTTATTAGTCTGAGAAATGCATGCCGAAACTGAAAGCAAATTTGTGGTTATCAGACTGGCCTCATTAGCCATGTTTGGTCCCAGAGATGACACATTTAGTGAAGACAGTATCTTCTCTTGAAGGCTGCCAAAAGAGAAACTTCAGCCTCCTCTCCCCTCTTCAGGGTCCATCATTTTCTCATGTCTGTCCTTTAAATAGTTGGGATATACGGCTGTCATAAGGAAAGGATGGTTCTGTTCCCATGAGCCTATTCCTCTTTCTATTTACTTCCCACCAGCATTTCTAAGGACCATTTCTGAAAATCTAACACTTTCCATATACCTTATTTATACCACTTGCTTATATGGCCTCTTCGGGCAACACAATTTTTGTAATTAGTATTATTTAACTTAAACAATTATGCCTCAACTTCTCATTCTGTCTTAATTTCAAAGTGTTTTAGATTATATACATTGCTAATTTAACTGCCTACTAGTATGAGCAGTTTGTCTTACACAATTTTTTAAAATCCCTTTATGATACACTCCTCCCATAGAGAAAATTTAAGGTCCTTATAAATGTAGGAGAATAAGAAAAGCTACTTTGCATGTTGCCAGAACAAATGTTTATCCTACCTAGACTCATCCTTTTGAACATATGTATGCTTACTTCTCCTGATCCCTACTCCTCCCAAAAAAGAGCTAAGAGCAACAACAAAACCCTCTAGTTTACACAAGGTTTACTATAGTAATTCAACACAATTCGCAAAGTTGTAGGTTAAACTGCAAACAAGGCATCTTTATTTTCCTACCCCCCCCTTAGAGCACGCTCCACCACTGCTGGTTAATTCCCTAAGACCTTTATACTACTTTCTAACAGCCCAGGTCCCCACCCCACACCGCACCACCACGTGTCTCCTTGCAGCGTATCCTGGAGCTAAGTCCCACTTTGGATCTAGCCTTGAATCATGCCCTGCTCTCCACTGTTGGTCTTGTTGGAAACTAATCTTAAATTCCTACAATGTATGAATCTCCTTCCATGCTCAACAAATTACAGCTTTCAAAAGGGTAATACCTTAATTCAAGGGAAATAATCACAAATGGGATAATTTCAGGTACCACAGTAAGCCTATAAGAAAAATACTTTTGGGAGGACAGGCGGAGAGAAATCTCTGTGAAGCACCTTAAGTAACTCCACTCAAGCAACGGGCATGAGGAAGAAGGGAGAATCCTGGCTGTTTTGGTACACAGGATTGCACTGGTACTTCCTGTATTTGTGAATTTACTCAAATCACTTAATTTCTTTGAACCTCAGTTTCCTACTATAAAACAGGATAATATCTGTTTTTGAAAATTTCTTGAGAGGATTAAAAGAGAGAATATGTGTCGGTAATGATGTGCAGAGTTGCTGAGTAAATCTAAGCATACTTCCCATTTCCTCGCTCCTTCACGTAACATCCACACTTATGGAGTTATTCCTAAGGCCATCTTGGGTACCACCACATTTCCTAGTGAGTGAATGAGTCACAGGTTGAGTAAGTCAACAAATATTCATTCAACAAATATTTAAGCTCCTTCTATGAGCAAGAGGTTATGTCCGTATTTACAAAGCTTTTAGTGAATATGTAGTGATATTTCATACTTACTTATTTTGGTTTCTTAGGCCCCGAAATTGTAAATTATCCATATCATCTTTAAACTAAATTGTGTTTATTGATGCCATTACTAAAATGATCTAACTTTTTAATGCAAACTTAACAATTTGCTCATTATTTCTTTCCTTAATAACTCAGAAGTGAAGTTTTAAAAGCTTCTATCCATTCACCTTACTTAATTATAGCATACAAAAATGAAAAAGTTCCCAGATGCAGATCTAAAGGGCAGTAGTCCTCTCTTATCTGCTGGGGGTACGTTCCAAGACCCCCAGTGGATGCCTGAAACCATGGAGACCACCAAACACTACATATACACTATATTTTTTCCTATACATATATATTTGAGGTACAACAGCAAAACTAGCACAAATTTCTTTTCCCTTCTTCACAATTTCACAGATAGAAGATTGGTTCTTACTGTAGATCTTAGCAACCTCAGCACATGATTTTTTTTCTTTCCTTATTAGACTGAGAACTTTTACCTTTTCACTTAAAGGAGGCACTTTACAGCTTCCCTTTGGCATATCCACATTGCCAGCGTCACTACTCTTGTGCTTTGGGGCCATTATTAAATAAAATAAGGGTTACTTGCAATGGGTGGGTAGTGTATACAGCGTGGATATGCTGGAAAAAGGGATGATTCATGTCCTGGGTGGGATAGCATGGAACGTCTCGAGATCATCATGCTACTCAGAATGGTGCACAATTTAAAACTTATGAATTGTTTATTTCTGGAATTTTCTGTTTAATATTTTCAAACTGCGGTTGACCACTGGTAACTAAAACCTTGGAAAGCGAACCGCGGATAAGGGGGGACTACTGCAATCCTTCTCAAGCAAGAGGAGGTAGCTGTTTCACATGCGCAGAGATGCAGCAAGTTGCTTTGTATAGATTTATGTTGTTAGCATGTAAATGTTCTCACTACTCTGGGAATCCCATATCTTCTGTAGCATCAGTAAAGCACTGAAGGAAACTATAAACATAATCTCTAATCATGTGTTCTAGTCCATGATTTTTTTTTTTTTTTGGAAGCCATTATTTGCAGATTGAAAGCAGGATGGGAAAAGGCGCTGGTATTGAAGAAAGGATCACTTTCTTCTTTCCAAAGAAAAATAAGAACTCCCCTAGGTCAGTGTTTCCAATCGCAGAGTCTCCTTTAGAGCATGATATCATTTAACTGGTGGTATGGACTGAACTGTGTTCCCTCAAAATGCATATATTGAAGTCCTAACCCCTAATGTGACTAGGTCTGGAGACAAGGTCTTCAGGAGGTACTATATCTATATTGACAGACAGTGACAACAAGAAAATACTGTAAAAAAAGAGAGAGCTGACTGTCAAAACCGATAAGACAATTTGGGAGGATAAAAAGGAGAAAATGTTTGTGAATTTTATTGTGAAGCAAAAATGTTACTTTTTTACTAAAAATAATAAAAAAAATAGACAATTGAGTTTGAGTAAAGAAATTTTTCTTAAAAACTTATTTGGTTGTGAAAATATTCACTTAATCTCTGTAAATCCTGGGGTTTTCTCATCCGTTCAATGAGAATGAGATTAGCCCTAGATTTCGCATAGAAGTATAAAGATCAAACACGTCATCAAATCTACTGCTTATCCTACAGATATTTCTAAGAGGCAAAACAGCATAGTGGGTCAAGCAGGGATCTAGGCACATTGTCTGGTTTCAAATTCAGGGCTCTTCCATTCATTAGCTGACCCGGGGAAAGAGCCTTTTCTCCAAGTATCGGTTACTTCACCTGTAAAATGGCGATAGTCATAATGCTGCCTTGCAGAATTATGTATCCCATGTTGCTTGGCACACAGTAAGAGCTCAGTAAATACTATTACTTTTTATTATGATAATAATGGTGAAGACCTTCATCACCATGCTGTCATTGTTACTAAAGAGATTCTCAACATTCTAAAAACTCTAGTCTCTGACTCCACCAGCCCTTTCATCGTTAAGCCTATTTTATAAACCAGACTCATGCCATTTTTTTTCTTTTTTGTTGAGGAAGATTGGCCCTGAGCTAACATCTGTGCCAGTCTTCCTCTATTTTGTATGTGGGTCACCGCCACAGCATGGCTGAGAAGTGGTGTAGGTCCACGACCGGGATCCAAATCCGTGAACCTGGGCCGCCGAAGTAGAGCACACTGAACTTAACCACTACACCTCGGGGCTGGCCCCTCATGCCTTTTTAAAGATGATTTTTTCTTGTTAACTCTTACAAGTTATACTTTAGCCATCCATTTAAGGTAGGCATTTTAATATGCTGCCTTATTTTCATTTGTATACTAATCAAAGATTTGTACTCATACTTAGAGGCACATTAATTACAAAAAGGCCCAATGTTATAAATCAAACAAACATATTCCTCCTTTTCTATTATTTGTTTCCTATGGTACTTTTTTTCTACCTTTCACTTTTCCTTATCTTTCCTTTTATTCCTTCATTTTTCTAACTGAGAGTTTCCATCTTTTCCCTTCTTAAAGCTGCATAAACCAGGAAAGTGAAACCAGGAAATTTAAAACATCAGTTTCCAGGTCTTTGAAGCATGAACAGATGGGCATCAAAAATCTAGTCCTTTTTTTTCTTTTTCATTTGCCTACCCACAACCTGAATAAATCAAAATTACCAGCAAATCCAATTTCCAGCACAATCCTCTTTTTTTTTTTCCACTCCCACATTAAATGCTATGGTACTAAGTATTGATTCACTTCAAGTTCTGATTATACTGCTGTCTAATTTTTAAGCCAAAGAAACTGACTTTATTCCAAACTAATATTAAAAGGTAACAATTTTGTTCATTTTACATTTGAAATAAAACCTTTATGTACACAAAGTGAGTGTACAAACAGTTCCACTTACTTCAGGTTTTCTATACTTTCCAGTATTTCTAAGTTTGGAAAACGGGGAGTAAAAATACAGCAGACAGGTAAACTGTTAGGCTGTTACTAGAATATAACCAAGACTTGAAGGTAAAGAAATGACTTAAATACCCAGTGAAACTACTGAGTGAAAAAGTTTCAAAGGAAACAACATTTATTCATGACTCAACAAAATCGCAGTGCCTACTATGTGCCAGGCAAATAGCCAAGGGCCTTTCATGGAATACCCATGTGGCAGGTGCTCCCATCAGGGAAGAATTAGGTATAATGATTATGAGAACTCAGCCTTGGAGGAGGGCCAGCACCAGGGAAGTTTCTCTAGAGAAGGTGATCTTTCAGCTGAGACCTCAATGATGATTAGAAGTTAGCCACGTATGGGAGTGAGAGGTGGGCTGTGCTAAGAGTAACGGCATGTGCAAAGGGCCTAGGGAGAAAACTCCAGAGGGTAAAAAAGCAAGATATGGCCAGAGCATTGAATGGGTGTGGGTAGGAGTGAAGGTAGGGGAGGAGAGGGACAAAAATGAGGCCCAAGAAATAACCTGGGGGAAGCCTTTCTGCCCCAAATAATATAAGCAAAGCAGTTTGTAGCCATTTGAGAAGCTTATAGTCAGACTGGGTCTGAATACACATTCTGACTGCGGTATAAAGAACGGATTGGGGAAAATAAGGCAGAGAGAACACCAATTTTAAATCCTCCCTGCCTTTTGAATCTCCACTACAATAACGGTACGGTAATTTTTAAAAATGCATAGATTCTCAAGGACAAAGAGAAAAATTGAGAAAGGTGACAACAGAAAAGAAATGCCAACTAAATTTCAGAAGATGGAAAGCAGATGAATGAGTGAGCAGAGAGGAGGAGGCAGAATGAGTATATAAGTGCAGGTGATTTTGCTTCTGCATGTGGTGTTAGCCAAGAAGCAGCAGCTCATTTGCTCCAGAGAAACTCCAGAAGGCTCAGGAATTGGACACACCAGGTGCCTTTGGAGGTGCAGTTGCAGAGCAGAATTGAAAAGAGAACTGGTAGCAATTCTATATAAAGTGAACTCAAATCTTCTGATAACCCCCCCAAGCCCATGCAGCCGGCAACTACCTCCCCTCTCCCCCCACCCCCCACCTCAACAGCAGAAGGGAGGCTTCCTCACTGGAAGGGCTGGACCACAGAGACCAGACCAAGGAGAAAGGCAAGGGTGAGGGAAATTAAGGAAAGTATGACCATTTATTGGCGATGCCTCTCCAGTGCCCTTCTCCCATTTGGCTCCCAGACAGCTGGAGATTCTCCTTCAAGGAGACTATAGGAGACTTCTTCTGGAAACTAACTGGAGTGACCTAGCGACACTGATATGTAGGGATGCCACAACAAAACAACTGAATTCTTCTTTGCTCATCTTACGAGAAAGGTCACTAGTCAACAAGCCCTGTCTCTGAAATATCTATCATCTTTCAGGGTCTCACTCTCAAATATGAATGGAGAGCCTGGGACCGTCAGACATGGAGGAAAACTTTTAACATAAAATAAATACATCAAAGCAAACAAGTAGAAAAAAGGAACTTGGAAGAAACTGAGACAACATGGAGAGTAGAAGAAAACTTTTTAAAAACATCCAATAATATCTACAATGATAAAATAAGATTTTGCATCCATGGTGGGTAAAATAGGATGTAATAAGAAAGGACATTGAAGGACAAGAAAGAGTGCTTACAAATAAAAATATCATAACTGAAAAAAATCAATAGAAGAGTTGGAGGATAAAGTTGAGAGAATCTTAAAGAAAGCAGAACAAAAATAAAACAAAGCAAGAAAATAGGAGAGGAGATAACAAAACTAGGTCAGTCTAAGGTTCAACATTGACTAATAGGAGTTGAAGAAAGTGAATACTGAGGAAACCATGGGGGAGAAAATCAAGGAAGAAACATAATAAAATTCTTTATACTGAAGGGAATGTGTGCCCAGCCTAAGAAGAGAACAAAACTTGAATCCAAGTGGAATCATTATGAAATTTCAGCACACTAGGGGTAAAAAAAGAAAATCTAACACCTTTTGAGAGAGCAAACAGAGGGAGCCATGTGCAAGGGATCATAAATAGACCAGAATCAGACTTCTCAATAGGAATTTCAAAAAGTAGAACACAATGGAACATTACCTCCAACTTATGAGGGAAATTATCTTCAATGAGAGCTCAAAACTTAGTCAAGTGTCAATCAACTGTGAGGCAAGATAATCATTTTCAGACACACGAGGTCCTAAGAAATTTTAGCTCCCAAATACATTTCTTGAGGAGACATTGGTGGATGTACTCCACTAAAATGAGAAAGTAAACTAAAGAAGAGAAAGACATGGGATTCAGGAAATAGTTGACTCAAGGGCCCAGAAAGCAATCAGAATGAACAGGAGCAGAAGTGAGGCCTATGACAGAGGTGTCCAAGAAAAAAATGGAAATGATAGGTTTCCTGATGTGGTTGACCATATCAAAAAGAAGAATTAGTGATAATGACAGAGCTTGGGAACGGCTTTGTGATAGTGACACAGAAACCAAGCAAATAAAGCCAAAGCAATAATTAGCTCCAGGAAAAAGTGAAGAGTTGTTCAGGGAAGGAAATCTAATCATAGAATACAATGATGCTCAGCAGGGAACACTTTTTACATAGTAATAATGCTATAAACACAGAATATTTTATTTAATTAAAAGTTGAGATATACCCACATTGGAAGGACAGAGTGAGGGAAAGTGTAAGTGTGTGCGTGTGTGTGTGTATGTGTGCATGCTCATACTGTAAGAGAGCTAAGTAAATCATTTCTACTAGTAGGAAGTCAATAGATAATACCTCATATTTTTAAAAAATCAAGAAATAGAAGATAAGAAACAAAAGTTTTGTCAGTGGTAGCCTCTAGGTGGAGGAGTGGGGCTTAGGGGTGGGAAGGACTGGGGAAAGGAATTTTGCTTTGCATTACAGAACTTTTTTGTACTCTCTGACTTTTTAAAACTAAATATGTGTATTACCTGAGAATTCATGATTTTCATAATCTCTGGAAATTTCTTGCCAAAATCTCTTTCAATACTGCCTCTAATTTTTCCTTCTGGAACTCCTATTAGACATATGTTGGATTCTTACCTTTTTATTTCTTAAGATCTAGCTTCTAGGTTACTAATTCTCTCTTCACATATGTCTAATACTTAACACATCCACTGAGTTAATTTTAATGAATATATAACAATTCTACTTAGTCCTCTTAAAAATAAGCATTAATTTTTTTATATTATCTCTTATTTGTCATGTTTTCAATTTATTTTTTATGCTATTAATTCTTTTAAAAACCTACTTTATCTTCTGTATCCAGAAGTTCTAGTATCTGAAGTTCTTAAGGGTCCAATCCTACAGTAAGTTGTTAGAGCCAGGTTCTAACTTGATAAACTGGAATAGACATTGGACAGGAAACATCAGAAGAGAAAAAGGTTTTGAGGAGAGGTAGGAATGATGATTAGTTCACATTTAGGTATTGATCAGTATGCCTGGGAAGAGTTACAAACTTACCAAAGTAAAGCAATGGAGAAAGGTTTGAACCCAACTTTTATCCTTCCTTAAAAAAATCTCACCAGTTTTCCAAATTCTAAGATATTTACTTAAACTATTTGGCAATCAGCAGGTATTTATAGAGTGCTCACTCAAACTCAATTCTCTGCTGTTACAGGAAAAGAATTAGAAGAAAAATCAGACATTTTAACATATGGCTGAATTTCCCTCTTCTAAGTTTTTTAAAGAGATAATTTAGCTCTATTAAGAGTCTGTATATTGTTGGCATAGGCTATTTTAAAGTACTGCATATACTACCTAAACTGTCAATAATGCCCTAATTTTTACACATTTAACATTTCAATAATGTATGCCAGGGCATAAGTGAGTTCTAAGGGTGTCAAAAGCCAGATTATTCTAGAACTGAATGCTTGGGAGTACAAACAGCAAATAGCCAGATGGCCCTGCAGTAAACTACTGAAGGCCATTTAAAACCAATCCGTGTGTAGTAGATGTATTCCAACAGAGAATTATAGACAACAAACCAATGAGATACCAATGTCTTACTACAATATTATCTTTGTTAAGCCAGAAATAACATTTCAATTTTATAGAACTGGAGTTAAAACAAATCTTATTCTTTACTTCCCTGTAGTAAATAAATGAGCACAATCAACTCTATTGTCTCTCAGGTTTCTGGCCCACAGTAGATGCTCAGTACGTACTTGAATGAATGAATGCTTTAGTACAAGGAAGTGGAAAAGGTTTTGCATACACTATTCTATGCTTTTCTGGGTCCTGATTATTTCTGTATACTGATATGTTGTTTGAGAGTTTGAGCATGTTTTATTTAGGTGGTTTGCATACATGAAGTAGAAAGAGGTAAGGTTGGTTGAAGGGTAATTATTTCTTGATGGAAGAATATAAAAAGTATAAACAGCTCAGCTATCACTTAAGCAAACTCAGCTCTTCATTCCAGATCTACAATGCAAATAGTACACAAAATAAGGTTTCATTAAAGAGTGACTGTCACATCAACAGGAAAGAGAAGGAAGACCTGCTATGCAGTATTATGAGATATTGAATTTGTTGTCACCAAGATCAACAAAATACTGCTTTGAAGGACTACACAGTGTGACACAGAAATAGCTTTGCAATACAGAACACTCCTTTGATATAATTTTTTTTTCATTTTATTGTAATAAGGTTATACCTCTAGAAGAAATGAATATCAATTTATTGATGGCTTGGGTCACTATTTAAAAAGTAATACACTAATCAGAAAGCATCTGTGATAACTGATGATCCATTTTGAAAGGAAAAATAATCAGAAACTTTCTATCACATGATATGTCCACAACACAAAATAACTCTACAGCATATGATGTGGAATGGGACTTTTCCTATCATCTTGGCATTTTAGCTGAGGTCCTAATGCTGAGGATTAAGACCTACAAATGCTAAACAGAGGTGCTAGACACATCTCTGTAGGACTTGCTGAAAGTAGAAATATTGGCTTCGTGACTCTTATCTCATTATTGTCTAACAGCCTGAATAAGAGGAGGAAATTCACAGCTCCACGAGAACCTCTCATAGAGATTTGGGATGTCAGTCAGAAGGGGAGGGGAGGCTGGTATCTCTTTCTCCAAAATTGACGACTGCCAAGCTGCCGAAAATCAAAAGCCTGCCTCCCCCTGCTCCTAGAATGGAGTTCAGAAATGTTCTTGGGAGAACCTACTGCATACTCCCCTAAATACTGTGCACAGATCCTGATGATAGCCCTTCAAGGTTCTGAAAGTAGGAGGTTGACTGACGTTGTCCACAAGACAGGGCAAGGAGAAAGGGCAGCAATGGAAGCAGCCTCTATTTTTACAATTTGGAAGGGAAAAGATACTTGATTTTTCCCCCCTATGGTCCTAGTGGACAATAGGAAGGGGAGTCATGCACCATATTGAAAGGACCATTGCTCAAGATGGCTGCCTTCATGGCAAGGGTCATACTCCTGGGGTAGGAGCTGAGAGAAGGAAGTGATTAGAGGTCACCTAGAGAGAGTTTTACCCACAATGGAGAATACCTCTGGGTGTGAGGTCTCCACAGGACTGTCTCCAAAGAACATACCTATGTACCACACAAAAAAGCCGGCATTAGGCTATTGCCTGACAGAAGGCATTTGACACTCAAGAGAGACCGACAAACAGCACCAGGTAAGTAATCAGACTTCCTCTCTTTTCCAGCAGTCTTTCCCCAGTCTAGACCCTGCTGCAGGAGCTTGAAGGGGAGGGTGGAAAGCATGAAAGGCAGTGTATATAACTGGTTTATTGAATAGGTTGAACTCGATGCATATAGTGAGGGAACAGCTTTATTTCTCCTTCTGCCACTGCCTCCAAAGACACTCTCAGATCTCTTTTTCCTTCCTGTTGGGGACAACTTTGGCAGATACTTCGGCTTTCTGGCTTGTGAGTATTTTCTTTGAGTACTATTAGTATTTCCTTTCTTTCTCTTTCCTATGGTATAATCTAGGAATAGGAAAGGCCTTTTAAAACATGACACTAATGGTAGAAATCACAAAAGTAAAGAATAGATTTGTGTAAAAATAAAATATTTTAATATATCAAAAGTTGCACAAATACAACTGAAAGGTAACATAAAAAAGTGGGGAATATTTGAAATATATACAACAGAATCAATTAACTCAGAGATCAATGGGGCTAGCTGTCAGGCAATCCCAGGTTCAGTGAGCTCTGCTACTATAGGACCCAGTAGCTGTGTGACTTCAGGCGATTCATTAAACATCTCTGGGCTTCAGTTTCCTCATCTATGAAGGAAGATTAATATCATTACCCACCTCAGCGGGTTGTGGGGAGAATTAAATAATCTAAGTTATGTAAAGCACTTAGCACAGTGTCCAGCAAAGTATATGTACTCAAATGAACATCAGTTTTTGTATCCTCATGACCATGGTTAAATCTCCAAATGGCTAGTTATAGGTAGTAAAAATCAATTTATAAGCATTCTTCCTCTTCTTTTGTCTGTATTGCCATAGTTTTCCACAATGAGCAAGTGTTACTTTGGTAGGGAAAATACACAAGCTATTTCAATTAAAAAAATAAGAATAAAGGCATTTGTGAGCCTCTGCCAATTTTACAAAGTAAGAAAGGCAGTTGTGTGTTTCTCACTTGGGCTGGAGTTGATCATCCTGTTTAGTGTGTTATATGTAATGTGCCTCAAAGTTCCTGAATAGGCAAAATGGTTCTCTTACAACATCGGCAAGAGCCATCTGGTCATTCATTGATAGCAATAAATATCTAAGGACGAATTGTTTCCACTGATCAGTATATGTACACACAGGCATGGGAAAGGCATAAAAGCTTTAGAAAACATTGACAGGAATGGAATCAAACATTGTGTGTCACAGCTTTATGCCATGTTGTCACATCAGGCTTTACTTGTTTGTCATATCACTCATTTACTCAAATGAAAAATTACTCCTAGGACTCAGTTTCCTTTACTGGCATTGCTATTCATTCTGGGCACAATTCTATAAAAATGAGGCAAACGGAAAGATACTGATGTCATTGTCAGATGAAGCAAAACCACATGAGAGGCCCTAACTCTGGTGCTCATTTGGGTTAGATCGAAGTAAGAGGGAAGAAGTTCTGGGATGTATGTGTCACAGTGTTTGAAATGGCTGCCCTCCACAAACAAGCCCAATTTACAAGAGGAGAACATATAAGGTAGAAGAGGGTTTCAAATTTTAAACTATGTTACTAAATACACATTTGCTTCTAAACTTTAAAGCTGTGCTGAATCGCATTTGGATAGAGTTATAGCATTGCTTTAAACACACACGCACACCCAGACAAACATACACCATGGAGGTAATCCAGTTACTCCTGCAGCACAGATGTGCACAAGAATGCTCTAAGTGATTAAGATAGGGCTTTAAAGTTAGTTAATTAGAAACATCTCTTTTTCTATGATCAACACTGATACTAGCTCTGAGTTCTGATTGGTGGAAATTTCAATTTCAATTTACATTTAAAATTTAAGATGCATGGATACCCTTTAGACCTGTTCTTGTGTTGAACTGTCTTAGAGTGAGGGCGTTCAGTATTCTAAACTTCTTTGATCAGGTCTGACAGTTTAAAAAATAGAATTCCAGGGGCCGGCCCGGTGGCGCAAGCAGTTAAGTGCGAGCACTGCGCTGCGGGGGCCTGAGGTTCGCCGGTTCTGACCCCGGGTGTGCACCGACGCACAACTTGCCAAGCCATGCTGTGGCGGCATCCCATATAAGGTGGAGGAAGACGGGCATGGAAGTTAGCCCAGGGCCAGTCTTCCTCAGCAAAAAAAAAAGAGGAGGATTGGCATATGTTAGCACAGGGCTGATCTTCCTCACACAAAAAAATAAATAAATAAGAATAAAATAAAAAAATAAAAAATAGAATGCTGCTCATCTGATATTATTAAACTGAGCTTCTCATAAAAAGCATTTATCCTTTCTTGGAAGGAAAGATAACAAAAGTCATAAGCGTAATATTTGAAAATCTTTCTTGATAGAAAGAAATCACTGTCATTTCAACAAAAATGACACCACTCTGCTCTGATTATTGGCATGACCCTTTCTAAAAAGGCCATATGACTGTTGAGAGGGTAAAATATATTAACTTTTAGGAAACTGTACAGCAGATTTCTTGGCACAAGTAGTTGCTTAGTAAAGTTTCAGTTGTGCAGAAATGAAGGTGATTGCTAGAGAAACTGAACCTAGAGAGTTACAATAAACATGTGCTTACTTTTAAGTTCAAATTTTATTTTCACAAGACAATAAATATTAAACTCTAGATCTACATGTTATACTGGAAAAACATTTCTGTCACTGGAGATTTTAAGGTGACAGGTGCACGCAGTCCCAAAGGTCAAATGAGGCTGCTTCCCATGGGCTTCACACTCCCTGACCCAGGCCACAGCCATAGGGAACACAAGGTCACTCCCAGTCTCCTGGGATCATCTTGACAGGACCACGCCTCCACAGATCAGCAGAACAATTCGATCTCCTGGATTACTCAACAATGTCTCAATTTAGGTCATTTTCTAACAAATATATGTTAGTTTTCTATTGGAAAACAATAAGAATGTACTTTTTGAAAGAGATATACTTGATCATTTCTGTTGGCTAGGATTAAGGAAGCTGCTGGTGTTAATAGCAAAGGTGCTTATGTGCAAAACTGTGGACCTTCCATCTTGTTTCATTTATATTTTGTTCACAACTCCAGAGAGGTTGATAACAATGCCAGTTAAATTTCCCTCTCACTGAAGTGTCACATATGTCCTAGAAACAGGGCTGGGAGGGGAGGTAGGGTGTGCATGTAAAAATTCTTCAGTAGGAGGGGGAATGTAGCAAGGTAACTTTAGAAGCAAATTGCCTTGGACTCAAATTTCAGGTTCATCAACTAATAGGGAAGCAACCCTGGGCCAACAAAATCACCTAGTTGAGTCTTTGGTTTTTCACTTATTAAATGGGAACAACCTCCTAGAGTTGTTTTAAGGATTAGCTGAAATGGTATATGTATAACTGATGCATAGCAGAGACTATGCATCAATAAATCCATTTCACACTGAGACCACGTGCTCTAGAAAGAAAACACACCTGCTTAGCCTAGACAAGCTACTTGCCAATGTTTTAGGTGTCATTATTAGATAGCTTCCCAGAAAAGTTCCAGAATTGGTTGATGAGTTCAGATATTTTCTTATATTTATTTTTATATCCGCTCTAAATAGCTCCCATTGAATTCCTCACTTTGCACTGGTGGCTATCAATGGTATTAAAACGAGAAACTTCCCAGGTACCTGAGTAGCCAGGATGGAAAACTATGATGACAACAACAACCCGCCATCCCTTGTCACCTGTTTCCTTCTTTCTGTATTTCTGACTGGTACAGCTGCACAAGGCACTCAAAGAAAACCATAGAGATATAGGAAAAACCTGTTTGAAGAACATGTTTCAAGCTGAGTATTAAGTGCAGAGATTTGAGAACGGGCTATTAAAAAACATGGAAGCACAACTATGACATGCAACTATCTACTGGGGCCTTGGGGAGAAAAAGGGAAAAAAAAAAAGGAGGAGGATTGGCAACAGATGTTAACTCAGGGCTGGTCTTCCTCAGCAAAAAGAGGAGGATTGGCATGGATGTTAGCTCAGGGCTGATCTTCCTCACACACACACACAAAAAACATGGAAGCAAAGCTTGCGGGGTGGGGCGGGGCGGGGGGGGTAGAATGAACAGGAAAGAACCCCATACCTAGACACTAACATCAAAATTTTCATTTTTAAGAATGTTTTCCCCTCTTCCACTTCCTCCTAGTCAAAAAAACTAGTCACAGCTTGTACTCAAGTACTGAATAGTTTTCAAATAGGCAGGCAGATATTAAGTTCCTATTGTGTTATTGTCCATGTTACACTAAAGGCTATTTTGCCTTACCATACCTCATAGAAAGTAAAAGAAAACTGTTGGAAACATTGTCTCTTTTGACACAATTTATGGTGATTCTTTTTAGTTTTCTTTAACCGCATAAGGTTGTGTAGGTGAACTACAAAAGCAACTAAATGTTATTTTGGGACAACATCATGATTTTATTGAAGAATGCCTTCTGTAAAAACATTAATACATTCATTAGTTTTTCAAAACAAGTTAGGATTAAAGGAATGAATTGTATTGAAAAAGTTGTCTAGAGTAGGCTTTGTACTGTGTTCACAGAAATAGACATTACCCTTCAATTGTATCCTTCATTTGCTCAATTGTAGAAAAGTTCTACAATTGGCAAAACTTGATGGAACAGTTCCTTGTAAGTTTAAATCATGGGTGAGAGTCTGAATAATTTTTAAGACATAGATCATGTGTCACACATCTCCAAGTCACCAATTATTAACCTGGGGACCCTAAATGGGCTTCAGAGAGTCCTTTATACCCCTGTAATTATATGGAAAATCATGTGTCTGCGTGTGTGTGTGTGTGTGTGGTACTTATCTGCATTGTTCTAAAGAAAGAACCCATAAATTTCATCTGACTTCTAAAGGGATTTATGACACCCCCATAAGGTTGAGAAGAATTTATTCATTCCACAAATATATTTTATATGACTACTCATTGTTAGGCACTATGCTAAGCACAGGAGCGCATGGAAGATGTGGTGCTTGACCTCTGCATTTTAGTCTAGCAATTGATTTGAATATGGGAGATGGAGTAGAATCATTAATCTTACCACACTGCCAATTATCCTTCTCTCTTAATCCAACCTCACCCCATCTAATCTTCTTCCTCAGATTCACAATCTCCTTGGGACAAATTTTCCTTCACATAATCCATGTTGAATGCCATCACCATATCTTCACTGATGTTCTTAATCAAATTGAGGTGCCCTCTCTACTCTTAGCCTGAAAAGTTCAGTTTAAGATCCATCTTCCTCAAGATGCTTTCTCTGAGACTCCTGAATGTTGATGACTACATATGCTCTGCTTTCATGTACCTTCATTTTTCCTTCTGAACTAAAAAGTAAGCTCTAGAAAGTAGGAGGCACATCTTACAGACAATATTTTTGTTTGTGTTTTTGTCTAGGTTGGGTCTACCCTAAATGCTAGTTTGTTTCTTGCTAGAGAAGATGAATACACTTAAGGATATCTCTCTGTCCTAGATTAAAACAGAAGCAGAAGGAAGTCTTCTTAGAAGGAAATCTACAAGAAAAATATGTTAAGAAAGTAGAGAAAAATAAATGACAAGAGAAGATTCTACAAAAGAATATGTGCCAAGAGAGATGGGAAGAAAAGTGCGCAATTGGAAGTACATCAAAGGTGCTGGGCTCTCCATGGAGAGTGATTCCAGAGGCACCACAAAGCTCTAGGAGTATTCTCAGACCTTAGGAGGTAGGCACAATGCTGTTACTAATTGTAGTCAGAAGAGAATCCTCACGGAACTTGTTCATTCCTGTGAACAAAGCTGTAGCCAAGCTAAGTAAGAGGCACATTGTCTTCCTACAGCATGAATCTTAGTGGGAGATGGAGCCTGCCAAGACTCATAAAATGTACCCACTTCTGTTCATTCGAGTTGGAATGAATGCTACTGCCAGACAAAGCTCATAATGCTCTGGATCTTACTGTGGTTGCACGTCAGAAGTTTTAAAATACTGGGGAGTTTTAAAATATTAATGATGGGTAGGACCCATCCCCAGAGACTCTGACTCAATTGATCTGGGACATCCCCTGGGCACTGGTATTTGTTCACACCAGCTGATTCTAATGTGCCACCAAAACAGAAAACTGCCATAACTGCCATCCAGTAAGAAAATTCAAGGATGTGAGGAGGAGAGTGTAGTGGGGGGTTATGGATGGGTGGTGTTTCTCTCTTTTTCAAAGGGAAGGTCATAACCTTGGAAGGGAAAATAGGACATAACGAGCAAATAGGTGGCTATATGGACAGTGCTAAGAGTTGGTTTTATAAACTCCAACAAAGGAAAGAATACTTCGAAAAAGTGTTTTTCATGAAGCCAGAAAAGAACATCCCTAATTTGCCAATATCATCAAGAAGCCTCTAAGCTAAATTTTGGAAGGGAGAGAGGGAGAAAATCACTCAGACACAATTGTAAAACCTGAAACCATGGGGGATAAAACAAAGCAGCAAGTGGTAAAAATGCCCAGAAAGTTTCAGGGAAAAATCACCACTAGGATGAAAACTTTGAGCCTAAGGGGTCTGTATAACAATGCATAAAATTTGAAGAAGAGGTTGATTTAACTTGGAGTTTTTATGCAAGAAGGTATGCTCTTAGGGGTATGATTCACTTCTAAGACACTGCAAGGGAATGGCGGAGGGAAAGCAGGTAATGACCATGGGTGCAAGCTTGGAGTCCTATTAGGATTCTGGGTTCAAATCCCGACCTTATCACTTATTAGTGGTGTATCCTTGGGCAAGTTACTTAACTTCCCCAAGCCTCAGTTTCCTCCTAGGCAAAATGAAGAGAATAATATCTACATCACAGGAATTATTGTTAGCTTAGTACATTTAGTATCAAATGAACTCATAGATGTTACTAACCTAATAATGAATGTGGCACATAGTACCCACTTAATAAATACTAGCTTCTTAATATTAGTGCTATTGTTAAGAATAAACTCTGGCCAAAAGGAAAACTTTGTCCAAAGGAAAAAGACTTTGTCTCAAAGAAGAGAGCTATGTACATTACAAAGATCATAATATCTGTCTTGTAGATTACAAACCCAAGGCGAGAAGCATTTTGGAGAAAAGAGAAAAAAGGGTGATGATAAATTTTGGATGTGCACTCCAGACTGCCCTGCCAGGTAAAGGATATGGTTTGGTAACAGAGACTACAAAACAGGCACAGAAGTAACATAAAGTAGCGGTGGGGGACTTCAACCATGAGGACACCATCTGGAAGTCTTGCTTGGCAAAAACACAACATTGAATAAATTCTTGACTTACTTTGCTAAGAGTTTAAGCTCTAAAAAGGCAGATGAAGCAAGTAGGGAAACTACTTTTCTGGACTTAAATCAGACAAACTGAGATGGAGGGATGAGTAGGGGATATGGAAATGATCAGGAACTTGAAAGAAAGTGGCCATTTAGCATTCTGAAACTCTTAGCAACAGGGGAAAAATATGGAGATAATAGAATTTGGTATATGCTTAGATTAGAGAAACATTTCAAAAACCTGAGAGAATACATAGGTGTTATCCCATGGAACATACAGTGTGGAAAGTACAGAAAATATTTTGGATTATAAAATAACGGCTAATTCCAGAGAAATATAAATGAGGGAAGATGTCTCAAAGCAGAAGGACCTCAGGGTATGAGTGCAGCCATGTGGAAACAGAACAGAGCTGAGAAGTAAGTCTTCATTTACCCAGGATTCTTATACAGTCAAGGAGCCCACTTGTTTTTTGCTGCTTATTCTCTGTTCCAGAGAGTAGAATTAGGGTGAATGGGTATAGTGAAGAAATCTCATTTTGGATCTTTCTAAGGCAAAATATATGAACAATTTAGAGCCATTCCCTTGAATGCACTGACCACTAAGATACCTGCCAATGAAAGATTCTAGGATTATTTTTAAAATCTCTCACTAAGTTAGAAGAGAGCCCCAGATGGAGTAATGCAAATCTAGTTTCCAGGCTTTAGATTAAACCCCCCTAGGCAAGGTTGGAGGTTTCACACACACACACACACACACACACACACACACACACACACATACACACACACACACCACTGCACAGCCCTCTCCCACTTCATTATTATTTGTCCGCCTGCTGTGCCAGCCTATAGGGTCCAGGGATGATTCCACCATGCTCACTTTTGTACTACAGCACCTAGCACTAAGCCTGGCACTAAACAAGTTAACTATTCGTTTTCAATTGGAATTCAGACACTTGTTAGTGGCCTGTGTTTTAGGCCTCACTTTTTTTGTCAAGGTTGCAAGAGAATGAGAGGTGTCTGTCTCTGAATGCCATATTTGGCTTTAGATCCCATCTTTACTCTAGAAAATTCTATGTGAAAATGGAAAAATATCTCATTTGTTTAACTGAAGTTGCTGATGTTCCTCATTCCACCCTACTAAAACTACTACAGTATGTATGTTTCCGTTTTACGTGGAGTTCAATTAAAGTCAATGTTGTTCTGAAAATTCCTGTCTCCTTTAAATTACCTGACGCCTGAGCTGCTGTTTTATTTTGCTCTGTTTTATTTTGGTTTAGGGAAGGAGGGATTGGGAATGACCACTTCAGTGACAGCCTGAAACAGATTCCCTTTTCTTGAGGTTTCGTCTCTCAAGTATTTTGCCAACGTTCACTGACAAGGAAATCCATCCATTCTGATGTATAGCTTCGCCATATCCTCTAGTCATCTGTGATAATAGATGGCACTGCAACCCTCAACAGAAATGGTTTTTAAGTTCAAATGTAACAAAAATATTCTACACTTCTTAAAAGCATACATGAGATAGCTTTCATTTCCGTATTCAACAGATTATATATCATAAAAAAGCATTATATTTTTAACCAGTGTTATAATTTAAATTTATAAAAAGGTCATCATTATTTTATAATAAGAAACAATCACTACTGAGTATCTATATGTCAAATGCAAAGAACATAATGGTTATCAATTCACAAGGGAACTTAATTTAAGTTAACATTTGACAGATGTTTACAACCTGTGAGGCACATATCCGTCCAGTTTCAAAGAAGCCAATAATAATGGAGTACATAAAAGAAAAGTTTGATTATTTTCATCTTAACAGTTTTAAGAACAGTATTGGCTTATAATCTAGTTAGAAATATTCCTCAAAAAAATAAAATATCTGATCAATTTACTTAGATCATATTTACTCTGAAAATTCAGGTTCTTTTTCATCCATTCAAGAATTTTTAATATAGTTTTGCTAAATGAAGCTGCAAAGAGATGGGCATTTGAAAGCAAATGGGACACCCTAAATCACCTAGGCCTTCCTTATTTCACTGCATCTTTTTATTAAACTAATACCAGGATACCAGAGCATGTAATTTCCTGGTTGGTGGAAATCCCTCTAATCAGGATATTTAGAATTGACGTCTCCTTTAACTGGACTCCTTTTGTGTCGTATACAATGCAGAGGGAAATGCTATCCTAACACTTCAATAGTTAAGTGACTTTATGAGAAAAACAGTTCCAAATGTTTCCTAAAACCTTCCAAACCGCACCAAAGAACATTATCGTAATATTATGTTTCCCCAATGCCTGCATTATTTAAGCTTGCCTTTCTTGAAATGATACTTGGATGAGAAACTTAGCTTTATGTAATGTATAAATTGCTTCAAAAGGAAAAGCCTTGGCTGCACAATTATTATATATGTAGACATGCCAGATAATTTAATGTTTTCAATAGCTTTTCTTTATTAATTGACAAAAGAGCATACTTAACGCTTTTGGTTCTAGAGCTTTTGGAAGAACTTATTTTTTTGTTTCTAACCTAAGCTATCCAAACAGGCATTGTATAATTCTTTTAAATTTCGTATTGGATACAAACAAAAATGTCATAAATAATTACACATCATATTACATTTATAAGATATCTATATTTTTAGTACAGTATATGTAATCCATACATACTGTATATCACTTATCAAAGTAACATAATACATTTCAGTGAGTCCAGCATCAAAAAGAATCTTAATGGCAGGCTAACATTGGATTCAGCCCTATGATGATCCCTCTGCAACTGTAAGCTGTCCCATTTCAAGCTTTTGCAACAGGCTTTTTGGGGGTGATTGCAGGTAGTATGTTAAAGAAATAGCCTCAAAGTAGAAACAGTCCAAATGCCATCAATGGAAAAATGAATAAACAAATGGTAGGATGTACATACTATGGAATATTATTCAGCCATAAAAAGAAATGAAGTAATGATATATGCTAAAAGATGGATGAACTTTGAAAACGTTATGCTAAGGGAACGTAGCCAGACCCAAAGGCCACATATTATATGATTCCATTTATATGAATAGAAAAATACAGACAGAACACAAATTGGTGGTTGCCAGGGGGAGGGAAGAGGGAAGAATGGGGAGAAACTTCTTAATGGGTAACGGGTTTTACTTTGGAGTGATGGAAATGTTTTGGAACTAGATAGAAGTGGTGGTTGTACACCATTTGTGAATGGACTGAATGCCACCGAATTGTTCACTTTAAAATGGTTAATTTTATGTTATGTGAATTTCATCTCAATATATTTCTTAAAGAATCTAAACGGCAAATATTTACTGTCTGCCAATAGGGAGCTGTCCTTCAGTGCTGATTGGAAAATAAAGAGCATGGACACACTCAGTGGGCTAGGGTCCCCTCATCCTCCACTCAAGGCCACCTTGTCCCCAGGCCTGGGAGGGGGTATGTACCTTAAGCAGAGGGACCTGGTAGTGGCAACACGTGTGTCACATAAGCCAGGAGGAGATGCTAAAGGCCACTGGGACAGGGAGAGAAAACAAACAAATAACGCAGGGTTACTCTGTTCTGTTTTAAACCTTGAAGAACAATCCTCCTTGAATTTTATGTACAATATTCCACAGACACATGTTTCAGATAATTGTCTCAAAACGTAATATAATACTCATCAATGTCTAAGAAAAATAATTTTCTACTTTATTATCAAACCTTTTCAGACATATGTAATGCATTCAGAAAAAAAGAGAAAAGAGTTCTGGAATTCTGGCAATTTGATAAAATGGATACAGAAAGCTCCTTATAACAACTGAACGGTTCAATTCTCATTAAAAGTGTTCCTGTAACAACACTTCAATAGCTAGATGATTCTAGAAGAAAAATATTCCACTGCTTCCATTTCAGAAAGAGTATGGACTTGAAATTGGAAGCACTTGGTCCTAATCTCAACTCTGCCACTTACTGTGTGACTGTGGTCAAAAAATCAATCTCTCTGAGGCTCAGTTTCTTTATCATGTGAATGTTGATAATGTGAATGTTGTTGCGAATATCATAGAAACTGAATAACCAAGAACGATTATCCTGTGGTAGAATTTTCTTCACTATACTTTAAGACTTATTTCAAAGCATTTGATATATACATATACATTGGGGAGGTGGAGGGGAGATAAATAATTAGTGGCAGTTTGAAAAATGTCTTCAAAACATTTTATGCATGGATAAATGAAGAGTTTAAGAGTTATTCCCCATAGTTATGGTGACACAGAGATATAGTGGCAGATCCCATCACAAGGAGACAGAGAGCATGTTACTCTGTAAGTAGGTATTAGTTTCAACTCTCAATACCCAGTTCTCTAAATGTTTTGCTTCATTTATAGTTTAAAAACAAGAATACAACTCTCTCTATATCTGTAGAACATTTAAAGACATAAGATAAAGTGTAGTTCCTTTTAAACAATTTACCCATTATTGGGTACTTTCACAAAAAGAAGAAGCAACTACAGTGTACCTAATATTGTGTGCAATGGAACATTCAAAAATAATTAAAAGAATATTGTTCCCACTCTCTGAGGAACTTAAAATGTGAGTGGGAGGGGCAGGAACAACATCAGCAATGATCATAAAGACTTGAAAAAAAATTCTCATTTTTTCCTGTGGACTTACCATACACACAATTTTAAATTGATACTGTTTAGGAAATTTAACATGGATTTTATCACTTGATAGAAATTGAATTTATACCTAAAATTAAGGGATGGTGTGTGGATTTTAAATTATTTTCTAAAGGAGTACAAAGCAGCACAAGATGGAGAGAGAGACAGTTTATGTGAGAGTAAACACAACATGCAAAAGAACCTTCATTTTTACCTACTTTTTGTCAGAAAAATCATCCTTCTCCCTGGCATTTATGTAAATTTTGACTCTGGTGACCACACAATTGAAATTTTAATACAACCACAAAATTTGAGACCTGAAAGGAACCAAAGGAATTATTTAGTCTTACTCCTTCATTTTTCAGGTGGGTAGCCGAAGGTCTAAAAAGTACCATTTCCCAAAGCATATTCTGGGAACTACTAGTTCCTCAGGACTTTAATAAATGTTCTATGAAAAACACAATCTGTGGTTAAGTAAGTTTTGGAAATACTAGATTTAATAAAGTTAGACATTTATTTACTGCAGAATTCTCAAAGAGTTGACTACGCAAACGTGCTCTGTGAATATTCACAGGGAGATAAAGTGTGCAGAGCTGCCTCCCAATCCCCCTTTCTTTAAAAGGAGCATTTCATGAGACTACATGTACAGAACACATTTTAGGGAACACTGATCTAGAAAATTTAACTCACGGATATGACTAAAGACCTCTGACTCTGTCAAGGTTGGGAGTAGAACAACATCTTCAGGCTTCTGGGCTAGGGAGCTTTCTACAATCATCACTTTGATAACCCTCTGAAAGAGTAAGAACAAGTTTGAGGTTTCCTCCAAAATAAACAAATTTGGCAAACTATAGTCTGTGGTAAGTTCTTTATTTTGTTAAATAATGGAAGATAAAAATGTATTTTCTGACAAATATTCACAAATAAAATATGCCATTTGCTTATGGTCACTGGGAGTAATGCCATGTCTTTGATATCATCTCATACGGTCACAATCTTTTCCTGACTTCTGTCTGAGTCACTTCTCTTTTTTAAGTGGAAGTTTACAGGGACCAGAAAGTCAAAGGAGCAACAGTGAGCCACAGTGACCAGCTCTAGCCTTGGCTTTCTTAAACTTTTTTCAATTGAGAATGGTTTCTTTTTAAAAGTGACCTAGTAGGCTGAAGGCTTAGAAACTTGTACATTGGAAACCACTTGACAAAATGTCATTGAAGCTACTGGTATACTTCTGAAAAGCTATGGTTGACTTGCTAAGAACCAAGTCTGCTTTAAGAAGCATGTGTCATTCTGTTTGAGGGATAAAAATAGGTCATATATATTCTTGATTTCTAATAGCAAAGGGTTACGCAAGTAATATGTCCCCTTTGCTTGCATGGACTTTTTTCTTTAAATTTTCCACAAAAGAAGGGAATGAAAGTTGACTTTTTCAATACTTTTATTTTTGAAGTTCAAAGCAGAAAATGCACAGTATTCAGTTTTAATTTTATATGCTTGTGTGTGCAAGCATGAATGCATTTGAGTGTGACAGCTGACAATGATATCTGTACCATTCTTAGAATACAACAAAACCTAATGGTTACTGTTTTAAAGAAACTGTGCCCTCATGATTGTTTTACTTTATTATAACTTGTTTCTGCTTAAGTTAACTTGCATTAGACATTGTTCATTTATTTCACCAGACCTGTGTCATCTTTTAAAAGAAAAAAATGTTTAAAAATGTTTCTCTGCTTGCCCTACTTGGAGGTCTAGGACTCTACACTTGTTTTTTAAGGACACTCTTCTCTTGTCTACTGTATACACTATAAGTATCTATGCTAGCGAGCTATATATGTCACTAAGACCCTAAAAGTTCATGGCCGTAAAGATAAGAGGATCTTGCAGTAAGGTGTCAGAAAATTCAATAACTGGAATGAAAGAAAAGAAACAGAAAGAAAGATGGGATGGAGCAAAATAAGAGTTTACGAGGAAAGAAGCTTAAGTAGGTGAAAGTCTAGAATCCCAAGGGTAGGGGACTGAAAAGGGAGACTTCAAAGAAAGGACTCAGTTATCAGATGATAGCAAGAACTCAAACCCAAATACTGACACACCTGTCAGTGACTCAAAGCTCCTTCCCCAACACAGAAAATGCAGGGCGTGACTGTCAGACAGTGAGGCAGATTTAATATTATTTTTCATTTTGCTAAAAGAAATACACCAAAATAACTTATCTCTTCCAAAACGTACTCCAATTATGTTGATAGCATTGAAAATATTTGAGTACATTTTTGGTTTTTAGAGGTGGTCACATATTTCTTTCATTCTTTCTTTCATTCATTCACTCACTCATTCACTCACTTACGTCTTTAAAGAAGATTTACTCTGCCAGATACTATGCTACACACTGTTATTACCCTTGAGAATTTCTTAGTCTCATACATTAAATACACTCAAAATTGCTAAATTTGGGGGTTGAGGCGTTTTTAACTCATAACCAGAAGTTAGAGTTCAAAAGGAGCTAACTGTGATGACTAAGCTGAATAACTCTTAGGTCACAATAAGTAATAAAGCTGATTTTCTTGGGTGGCTCCTAAACTATTTGTGAAAATTTCCCAAAATATTTTAAGAAATAACACCAGCACTAAAATAAGTGTAGGTTTGTGAGAGCACAGTTTGAAGAGCAACACTCATCTGAATGAATAATTCAAGAGAAAAATATTCAGTAAACACCTGCCACATACTAGTCATGTACAATACACTCTCAGGATGAAGCTGTATAAAGGGCAACCCTTGCTGTTAGGAAACTTATGTCCTAATAGAAAATAGTTATAGTTAACCATAATCTAAGATGGACTCTGAGCACCACATCTGTTCTTACTATTAGCAAATCTCATTAGTATTTTGTATTTGGCATTGTTCTGTGAATACAATGATAAAATGTGGCCTTGACTTCAAGGAACTCACAGGGTAGAGAAGTAAAGAAAGAAGTAAAAAGGACAATTTCAGTGTTGTGTAATGAGGGCCAGGATGAGAATGGCCCAGAGCACGTAGGAGAGGAGGCTTCCTAGAGGAGCTCTGGAAGATAAGTGAGAGTGAGCCCCAGGAGAGGAGGGGCGTATGTCAGACAGATGAGGGAATATGGGAAGGCAAGAGAGAGAAGCACCTGTCTGGGGAACTCGCTTCAGTAGGGCAGGATTGTACTCTTTGTGTGTGTACGGGGAGGTGGGACGAGGGTGCTGGGAAAGAAGAAGAGAGACCAGAGAGATAATCATGAAGGCCCCATATGCCCTACTGTGGAGTTTGGCTTTTGTCGAGATGGTAAGAATGCTACAGATGATTCTCCAGGGGAGTCTCGAGAAGAGAGGACTTTTGGTTGGTATGCTTTTGCCAGGGAAACTTTCAAGAGTATGACTGACACCCGTTCAGGGTAGGCAGGCTTGCTGAGAGGAGGGAAAAAAGAAACTAAGGGCTAAGGCTGCATTCAGGAAGTGGGAACAGTATTAGATGAGCACAGAGCAGGAAGTCAGTCCAGCTTGAAGGAGGGACAGCGACTTGTAAGAAAGAAGTGAGATAACACAAGAGATTGTGGAAGGCCTTGAGAGCGGAAGCACTAAGGACCGAGATGAATAGAAAACAATAGCATCATTTACAGGAAAAACAAAGAAACAGAAACAAACAATGACGACAAAAGAAGAAACAGAAAAAGGAGAAGCTGGTCTTAGAACGCGAAGAGTTCAGTTTTGGTCTCGTATCATGGATTCATCATCACACCTCCTAAGATTTTAAGTACTGAAAAGAGAACTTGAACTTACCATCTCCTTTTGGTGTATTTTGCATGGGCTGCCAGTTTGTAGAAAAAGCCACCTGGCCGCTAAAAGATCTATTCAAAACACCAAAGAGTTTCCTAACGGCCTTACAATGGCTAACTTGGGTTAAGAGATTCCAGGCACAGTCAAGCCAAGCTAGGCCTTTTCAGGTCATCTGAGGAAAGCATCTATTCCCCCCACCTTTTATTTTCCCTAATGAGAAATAATTGAACATCACATTTACTCACTTTGGAAATGACCACAGTTTGGAGCAGTTAATTTCTATATTGATTAGAGTCTTTGAAGTATGTGAATACATATACATGTGAATATATACACCTTCAATTAAGTAGAAGATGAGGAAATTTTCATTAGAAAATATACCATAAACATGTCGTTTTAAAAAGTAGCCTAGCTCTGATGGCAAGGTAAAGCTCTTATGCCAGTATCTTTTTATTGTCATTTTCTTGTCAATTGACCAATAGTCCTAAATCATCTACTTTGTTATCACTTAACAGAGAAGCAAGTCATTTGAGAGTGGTTGCTTAAAATTAATTGAACCTGCCTTGATTTTTGTAGATGGTATAAAGCCACATTTATGCAGCGATATCTAGCATTATGTAGCATTATATATTGCTTCAGGAAAAAGGACAATGGCTATGAAAACCTTTTAGTGTACGCTACCTGTCAAATCCTTGAACTGAGCCCCAGCATCATATCAGTTTCGTTAGACCAGTGGTATTTGCTAAATTATAGCAGGAGACAGGTTTTTTTTTTTTTTCCTTTTGGCTACTTAGATCAAAAGAAAGGTGTACACTTTATTTTTAATCCCATTACTTCACATGAGCCCAGACAGAACATCAAAGACAAGGTATGCAGGTTTAACCATTAGCACCAACATAATCCAAAGTTGAAAATCTCTTCCAGATAGCTACCTCACTTTGAAATAGACCACATTTATGTTGTTCAGAGTCAATATTACTCTCTACTGTGTTTTAATTTTCACCGCACTTAAAAAGAAAAAAATATCCAAGATATGTGATTTTGCCCTACAGCATCAAGCATAAGTTTGTAGAGCAATCTAACGTTATTAGAATAAAATGCGATTCACATATACTTTTTCTAGTTGGCTCAGCTGTCCATCTCAATTTCATGAAAGGGAGGAAAGTGAATCAAATGCAGTTGCAAATTGTATTTGAGGAGGGCAATGCTTCTCCACATCTGAAGTCTATTGAAAGCTCATGAGTAAGAACTTGGGGAACAAATCCTTTCTGTTCAAAAGATGTGTCAGTGGAGAAATTCTCAGAAAATAGCACACAATTCATCAGAAATCACGCATTTCTCTTCCAAGCCAGATAATAAAAGAAAGTTGAAGTTTTGAATTCTTTCCAAGGGAAACTAAATATAAGTATGTAAAATAATTCATAAAGATTTTGCATTAGAAAATGTACCATAAGCAGTGGAAAGATCAAAAATATTTAACAACTAGATACCCTGGGCACCAACCATTAGATTGTACAATGAAAAAGTAACTGGTACAGACGTATTGGTATACAGCTCTGGCTTTAAAAATATCCAAAACTCTTAGATGAAATAAAGCTGGTTTTGTGGAAATATGTGGTGGTTGACTTGAGATTTCCTGGTAACATCATTATCATCATTATACCAGCAAGAACAAGCGTTCATTAAGTTTCTAGCACTTGCAGGACACTACCACTAGCCTCTGGGGATACAAAAAGGGATACATGTATGAGATAGCATCTATGCTTTCAAGACTCCTCCACAGGGAAGACAGACTGTGGTGTACACCTAAACACTAAACAAATCACAAAGTAACCCATGCTTAGTGCTACAAATGGCACGACCCATAACTGTTAGAGAAATTCTTAAGAGGAAGTTGAAGCTCAGGACTAGGAAAAAATGGAGTTATCTCATGCAGAAAGGAGAGGCTGAATTTAGACTTAAAGAAAGTATACTCTGGTATCCAATAAGAATTGAGGAGAGAAGAGGGCAGTTCAGGAAAAATAGAATATTCACTGAATACCTACTACCAGAAGTTGTATGTGTGTGTAATCAAATTACCCTCATTTAATCTTCTCAGCCATGTCTTTTACTCTTATTTCACCTATGAGGAAATTAAGGCTCAAGCAAATTAGATAATTTAAGACCATGCATCTATTAAATGGTAGATCCAAGATCTGAATCCATTTCTTGTCCATCTAAAGTTCATACTCCTTCCACAATATCACAGTGCATCAACTAGAAGGTAGAACTTTGCTAGGAGCAAAGTGCAAAGGTAGAAAGAAATGTGGATGATATACTTGGAGAAGCATGAATTGGAACCATTGGAGTTCACAGAGGGGAAAAGTGAGAGATGAGGCAGGCAGGGAGAGAAAAAGGAGGAGAAGCTGGTCTTAGAACACGAAGAGTTCAGTTTTGGTCTTGTATCATGGATTCATCATCACACCTCCTAAGATTTTAAGTACTGAAAAGAGAACTTGAACTTACCATCTTCTTTTGGTGTATTTTGCATGGGTTGCCAGTTTGTAGAAAAAGCCACCTGGCCGCTAAAAGATCTATTCAAAACACCAAAGAGTTTCCTAACGGCCTCACAAAGGCTAACTTGGGTTAAGAGATTCCAGGCACAGTCAATCCTTCTCCTTTTTTTTCCCCAAAGCCCCCCAGTAGATAGTTGTACGTCATAGTTGCACATCCTTCTAGTTTCTGTATGTGGGACACAGCCTCAGCATGGCTGGAGAGGCGGTGCGTCGGTGCGCACCCGGGATCCCAACCCGGGCCGCCAGTAGCGGAGCATGCGCACCCAACCGCCAAGCCACGGGGCCGGCCCCCAAATCTTTCTTTTTTATGCTAAGTTATAAGCCATCCACAATATTTATATCAATGTTGAGTTCACTTTTCTGAAATTCAGGATGAAATCGTCATGTAAGTATTTTAGAATCCTACAAATTTCTCTAATTTGGGATGGAATCTGCATGATTTGAAGATTTCTAATATGTTAGTATTAGTTTTCTGAGACTTGTATCACTCACATGTCTTTATAATTCTAACAATATTCTATGACTTCATGCAAATTTCCAGCTGGATTTTTTAAATCAAATATTTGATATGTATTTCATTATAGAGATTAAAGGTAATTCTGAAGAAAGGATGAAGTTTAGAAAACTATTTGTGGAGTACAGTTGGCTCTCCGTATCCATGGGTTCCGCATCCCCGGATTCAACCAACCTCGGATTGAAAGGCCTATGATGGTTGCATCTGTACTAAATATGTACAGACTTTTTTTTCTTGTCATTATTGCCTAAATAATACAGTATAACAACTATTTACAGAGCATTTATATTATATTAGATATTATAAGTAATCTAGAGATGATTTCAAGTATACGGGAGGATGTGCATAGGTTATATGCAAATACCATACCATTTTATATAAGGGACTTGAGCATCAGTGGATTTTGGTATCCAGATGGGGGGATCCTGGAACCAATCCCCCATGGTATCAAGGGACGACTGTATTAGATTATCTAGAATCATCTTGCTTATGTCTATTACAGTAGCTAATGGAATGCTAAAGCGGTTTTCTGTCACCCTATATGGTAAGATTAAGATTTTTGTTCTTCATTTGTGAAGCCATTCACCTATACGTCCCAAACTACCCTTCTTGGTAGAGAGACAATAAGGCATTTAATCCTTCTATTCAAAGCACAGTATTAAAGTAATATGATAAAAAGAAAAAAATTAACTACTTAACTGAAAATTGCAGTCCTTGGGAAACTTAGAGGATTTTAATGACAAGGCATGTCAGGATTCCTTTTGCATATACACTGTACTATCTCTAAATGTATATATGTGCATATATATATATATATATTCCTTTTGAAAACAAGCAATTAGACCAGTTGAACATGCTTTGTAAATTAACCAGGACAGCAACATGTGCAAGTGAGTATTTTCTGCTATATAATAACATTTTATGGTAGCATCCTTCCAAAGTTTACTATTATTATTATTATTATTACTATTATTATTATGGTTAGAAGAGACCATTATAAGGAAAGTGACATTTGGTTTTCATTTTCAAAACATATTTCACATTCTTGAATTTAATCTGATGTGCCATCAAAAGACGGAAAACCAATCCATTATCAGTCATTCAACAATGCACAACAATTGTAACTTGTAGAAAGTTATTTCTTAATATTAAGGGAAATACCAAATCACTCTGTGCTATTGGATTCATTCTCGGAAAGTTCAGAGTCTTTGTAGAATGAAATACGTTGATGTTTCAGACCAGATGACAGAATGCTATTTCTCACATTGGTTTGAAATCTATTTTAACACAGTGAAGACACAAAGGATGTACTAAGTGCCCAGTGGATGCCTCACCAGATTAGTTGCTGAGAAGAAATACAAAGGCCCTAGGGAGTCAACAAACTAATGAGGAGCTAGATGTACATATCTCAAACAACTAGGGAATAACATAATACATTGTATAGCCAAGTGACGAGTGATTAATATACATGGACTATAGGAATTCAGGGTAGGGAAAGAGCAATGCAGGATGGAGTCGCTCATGATGATTACATGCCAAATGTAGAAAATAGGCCTTTCTCTGTCCTTCCTTTTCTTTCAAATGTTCAGTCACTTAACAAATATTTGCTGAGCTATTTGTTAGCAGTGGCAAACTGTATTAGGAGCAGTGGCAAACAAGGTAGAAAGAGTCCTATGGTGTCTACAGGCTATTTGAGGGTGGTGGAGTTGTGTGGAGGGTCAGTAAACCAATAATTACACAAACAAATTAGTACAATATTTAAAAATGTATTAAACTTCTATAAAAGAAACAATGCTGCTTGAAAGTATATCATGGGTAATATCATACTTCTTTAAAATAACCAAATAGCTAAAAATTCCATGATTTAACCTGATTTCATTAGGTGTTGGCCTGTGAGCCCAGACCAGTGGTATAAAGGAGTGCCATGGTCCTGGTTCCGCTTATGTACCCCCTCCCATCATCACATTTTCTCCACCCGCTGCCCCTGCTTCCCACTCAAGCTCAGGTGCATGCTCGCTCGCTCTATCTTGCAAGGGCACACACACATGCACACGGTTTTATCTGTGATATAGATTTTCACACAGCAACATCTACTTTATACTCATAGTTAAAGTGATGGGGTAGCTAAATCTTCAGAAGAAAGCGAAGAGACAGTTTGCCTACTGGTGTTAGCATTTGCTGTAGCTATTCCTGGCACTGGGCAACACATGTTTTTAATAAACTTGTAAAAACAGTGTAGATCTAGCTGTAAATATGTTTTGCTTGGTAATGTAGGCTGAATATAATGATTAGATTGACAGTTGTTGGGTTTTTCCCCCCTAAAAAATCACAGTAAAACACAAAGAGGAATAGTTTGAATGAGAGGGCCCAAGACAGTATCATGATACCAACACTGTGTTGATAATTATTGTTTATGACAACAGTCAATTTACAGTAAAAACATGCTGCTGTTTTCCTTGTTCACAGCATTACATGTTTTGTTTAGTCTCTTAGAAATATCCAGCTCCATGTGAAGTAGCCTATATCTATAATTAGAACTAGGCCACACAATCAGATGCTTGTCAATATTGTCCCAAGCAGCTAAAAAGCAGAACAAAAATTAAAGATACTGATACATGACTTGGAGAAATTATTCTTTAAAGCAATATATTTATTTTAGTTTTCATTATTATCAATAATATGCAATGGCCACAAAAAGATATGTAAATAATTGGTAAAAATAAATAAAATAATGAGTACTATCTACTAATAGGACATTAACCATCAGTAAGTGAAATCCAAACTTGGTATAATGTCATTTAGAAACTTTACATAGAAATTCAATGGAAACCTTCTGAGATTTGAAACTTCACATCCTAGGACTAACAGATATAGTCCATACAAACCCATTTATTAACAATTACTTGTCAAAAAGGCTCTTTGTTGGGGCCAGCCCACCACTACAACTTAACCGGTGTAGTGGTTAAGTTCATGAGCTCTACTTCAGCGCGGGGGTTCACAGGTTCAGATTTCAGGCACGGACCTATGCACCACTCATCAAGCCATGCTGTGGTGGCATCCCACATACAAAATAGAGGGAGATGGGCAGAGATGTTAGCTCAGGGCCAGTCTTTCTCTTTTTGCTGAGGAAGATTGTCAACAGATGTGAACTCAGGGCCAATCTTCCCCACCAAAAGGGAAAATAAAATCCTCTCCTTTAAAAAAAAAAAAAGTCTCTTCTTTAATAACTAAAAAATTATTGTGGAGTTCTCATTCAGAATAGAGTCACATATAATGTCTGTAGCCTAATACTGTTTCCTGGTAAAATATCAGAGACCAATATTTCTTAGACTTGGAATATCTGAGCCAAATCTTATATTTAGTATATCAAGAGAAATCTGTTGTATACACAAGTGGATACATTTAATTAAGCCATCTATTTAAGAAAGACATGGTAGGCGCACAATAGATTTAAATATATCATGCGTAATGTGGGAGTGGGAAACAAAGAAGAAATAAAGATTTATAAAACAAAAGTCTGTCCTCTAGAAGCCCACAAACTAGAACACTTACATACAGACACAGATCTATATATCTTATTGCCAAATAATAATATCTAGATTTGGAGTTAAGTCCTAATCAAAATTAATACTGATTAATTTCACTGTCATAATTTTGTTTCTCTGCTGACAAAACAGAACTGCTAAGAGATCTTTTTAAAATTAAGTATATGTAAAGAACAAGGTAAATTGTTAGAACATGAATAACTGCCTTCAAATTTTAGATAGGCTGTCAGGAGAAAAATGTTCTATACGTCCCCAAAGGGAAGCAATAAGAACAATGAACGAAGCTATAAGTAGAGAGATTTTTGCTCCAGTGAAAAATGAATTCTAATAATCAGAGTTGTCCAAAAATAAATCAGCTGCTTTAGTAGGTAATGACTTCTCAACAACTGGATGAAGCAAGTACTGGCTGGGCATCTACTTGGTGGGGATGGTATAGAGAGTATTAAAATAGTTGAGAGGGGGTGCTTTTATAATTAAATGGATTAAATGTTAGTAATAATGATGATGGTAAGGGTGATGGATTTATAAAGCATACAGTTTGAACTGTGAGACAAAACGGGCAATTGATTTTTAAAATATCCACTTTTCCTTCACTCTTGTTTTAAATGGACAGTAACTGAGGCTTAACTGTTTAGGTAACTTTTATAGGAATCTATAAATCTTTCCCAAAATACACTTCAATCTTATTTTTGGTCAGTAGTCAGCTGTATCAGTGAAGCTGGTTCATCTTCCTTTCAGTCAATACAGGCACATGCACACGCACACACACAGTTTATTTTGTTTTCATTGTTTCAAAGTACACATACTGTTCTACAGCTTTGTGTTTTTCTTTTTCTTTTTTTTTCACTTAATATATCATGCACATCTATCTGATCAGTAAATATGCACCTACTCTATTCTTTTTAACAGCTGCATCGTATTCCAATAGATGCATATACCATAATCTATATTAATAGACATCTAGGATATTTCTAAAATATTACTTCAAAAATACTACAAAAGATTATAATCATCCTTGTACATTCATCTTGCTGTTATGCTAGTATTTCTTTAGGAAAGACAACTATAAATGGGATTATGACATCATAGAGCATGCACATTACAAATTTTAATAGAAACTGCCCACTTGCTTTATAGTTATATCAGTATCCTAACAACCAGGTATGAAAACGTCCATTTCCTCACATCCTTACCAACAACTTTGCCTTTTCCTGATCATTACCACGTACAAGGTATCATGATAGGACCATGAGAGTTGCAAAGAACAACTTGCTGTTTCTCCCCGTAATCCAATTGGTGAGATTTTAAAAATACACACAAAAAGAGAGCTAATAATACATTGCAGAAATAAAGAAGTAGTTGAGACAGAAAACGTCGCATGAGGAGGTAGAGGTGACTGTGAGGTTTTTGGAGGGCAGGAAGGATTTGAACAGAGCTGTAAAGAATGGGCAGGGCCCTGAAGGGCAAAGCAAAGGTGGAGGGGCAGTCCAGGTGGGAGGAAGCAGCTACTCGTGCCGGTGTCAGACGGTTGTAGCTAAAGCAGATATAAGTAAGTGAAATAGGTTCACGTTTTATTGTCTCTTACACTGCTTTCTTTTTCTTCATATTACTTATAATTACTCAAAATTATATAGTTACACATTATATAGGTATATGTTTACTTGTTCATTGCCTATGTCCTCGCTGCTCCAAAGGGGTAGTTATCTTGTCACATTCACTGCTGAGCCTCCAGAAGCTGAACCGTGCCAGCACATAATAGGTCCACAGTAAATATACAAGTTGGCTGAAGGAATGAACATCATGCTGACGTCACTCTGAGAGGAGTCGGAAATGTCAAGGTAAAGGGTCTGGATTAACAGGACTTACATGGAAACTGGAAAATAATAACAGGATAAAACTAAGAGTGCGAGGTGATGAAATACAGTGGTGTTTGTGGGAATGTAATCCGGTTTTGTTATGCAAGATGAACTGCTCTGGTGGCAAAACTCTCAGGCGAGCAAGGAGATTACTGCAATACTACAGGGGTCAAGAAAACAAACCTGAGAATGGGCAGAAAGAACATTCTGACAGGAAGAGCAAAAGACTTGGTGGCTAAATGACTAATCATAGCTATCATTTAAGGGAGTGCTTCATTTGTGCTTGTTTTGTGTTAAGCATTGCACATACATTTATTTAATCCTGTGAGATAGATATTATCATCCCAGTTTTCAAAGAGGAAACTGAGATACAGAAAGGTTAAGTAACTCATCCAAAGTCACACAGCTAGTAAGTCACACAGCAGGAATCATTCCTGATCCTGTGTCTGTTAAGCTTGTGCTCTTTCCTTTATCTTAAAGGAATAAAGATAGCTCTGGGCATAGGGGAAGTGATCCTGGTCATCCAATGATACCACACACACATATTCATGTCCAAACTATGGTATTCCCAAGGAAAAAGAAAATGATCAAGTATGTGCTAGATCAGTGTTTTCACAATCAATTAATTGGTCATGAGATCAATTTAGTGGGTCATGATCAGCATTTTAAAAAGAAATGAAACAGATAATATAAAGAGGAAAAGAAAATATTAAAAGGAACTGCACAAAGTATTGTTTCATGAAACCTTTGTTTTAGATATATACGCCTGTGTGTACTGTTTTGCTGATGTGAATGAGGCATCATAATTTATAGAGTGTTTCACATGTCCTCACTGCAAGCTGGTGTGGTTTTCATCTTCATCTTCAGAATGAAGAATCTGCGGTTCAGAGTGGCAGAGCCAGGACTTGAAACCAGGGCTCTGCCTCCAACCCTAGGCTCCTCTTCCAGCACAGCAGCTCTCCCTCAGCAAAATGGGAAAGCAAGTTCAACAGACTTATTTCTTTTGGACTTCATTTAGCCAAGGCCAGGCTGAGGGTCCATAACCTTTTTGCCCTTCAGCATGTGTAGGAACATCAACCCATCTCATTTTGTATCAAGGAATTAGAAGGAAACAAATCATTTCAAGTAGAGCTGTCCTCTAGCCACTCCACCAAAAAATAATGTGAAAACCTCCCCACCCAGGCTGAGGTCCTTAGAAGAAATGGAGAAAAAAGCCCCATCATCTGAAGAGTCAGAACAGCGAAGGTTCTTTGCTTACATTCTAATAAATATATTTGTGAAAAGAAAACTGTAAAGGGAATTATGTTTTCCCAGTGAGTTCTATAGCCTCTCAGAATGTTAGAACTGACAGGTGCCTTATAGATCATTTAGCCCACTCTCATATTACAGAAGAGGTAACAGAAGCCCAGAGAGGTTAAGTAGGTGAACCTAAAGTCACACAGCTAATGAGCGGCAGAGCTCTCAAGGACAAAATCTTGCTAACATTCATGTTCTTAGATAAATCACAGCTTAGTCAAGAAATGTTAAAGAGGCGTGGATTTAGGGTCAAAAAGGAGTTGGCTGTGATGGTTTTGCCTTGTATTACTTGAAGGCTGATATCTCTGGAGGTCTGACCTGGCCTGGATTATGAGGCTGACACAGTCTTTGGACCTTAACTAGTCCTGACTCCTGTCCACAGGCACTGCACTGAGCTCAGCTGTCCTGGGACCACTACCCCAATCCCTTCCTGAGATGCCCCCCAGAGACAGGATGCCAGCCCTTATCCCTACGTTAGTAATGCCATTCATTTCTCCTTCCTTGCTTGGCTTCCTTTGAAGCCAAATTCTTTCATTAGCTCATATGTTGACAAGTATGGTAACCATTGATCAAACAGATTGAAAATAACATGAATTTTAAAGATATTGTTTTATAATAAATATCTGTCTCCAGAGGCTGTTGTTTAATAAGAGATTTTAAAATTCAAAATTGGCCCCTAAAAGCTTGAAACTACATCCAACTTATGTTTGATGTTCTGTAACTAAGAAACAACTTTTGAAAAGGAAGAAGAAGATAAAAAATGAACTTAGGCTAGCAGAGTAGATGCCAAGTTTCAGTCCCTTGAGCTGTGAAAACCTTCCAATCAGTCTGTAAATGAGGTAAAGGAGGATTCATGCACTGCTAAATATTTATTGTTGCTAAGTTTCATCACTGTTAATATACAGGTAATGGATGACTGTTTGTCCTTTGAAGTCAAACACCACCACTTAAGTGGTGACAAGCACTCACCTCCCTGAAATGGACACACAAACCCACACGCACACACACATATATACACACAGACACAACCCTCCTAGAGTTTTATCTTCTAAAACCAATGATTCAAACAGAATTTTTTTAAAAAAGGAATTAAAAGAGGAAAAAGGAAAAGACGATTAGCTTTCATTTTTCATCCTGTTTTGGACATTTTACTCAGCAAAATGCATTGAGTTTTTGAGGCCCTTTTGTTCTTATCTCGGGACTTCTGAGGAAGTCAAGACAATCGTGTGGAGCAAAGCAGGAAATGCAGTGAGGTAGAAGGACTGGGGCATCTACCGGAAATGCTCCAGCACTAAAGGAATGGATTCACCTGCAGGGGGCAGCCAAGTGGCCACAACAGTGGATGTGCTAACTGCCCTATTGCCCTCTTATCCTTTGATCAGGATCTATTAAGAAGGTCCGCCCACAAGCCTACAACTACTCTAGATCTTGAGGCAGTCATGTCTGGATCATGAGAGAGACCTAGAATCTCAGCCTCATCAAATATAAAGGAATAAACTTCACCAGGTGGCAAAATGGAAAGAGGCGTACATATGACGGTTAGAATTGGATATGGGACTCAAATCTTCTAGGATTAACTACTGGCTCCACCACTTACAAGCTTTGTGACTTTGGGCAAGTTACCTCATCTCTCTGTGCCTCAATTTAGCACTTGTGTCAGAGAGTTGTTTTGAAGATCAATTAATACATGTCAAATTCTTACGACAGCTCCTGACACACAGTAAGTGCTATATGTTATAAGCATTACTATACTTAGATATACTTTACTATATTCTAGCTTTATGATGCCATGTTTAAAGGGAGCAGCCAGCACCCAACTTTAGCTGATGCTGGAACACTGCCATATCTTCTGATTTTTCAGTAAAAGCCAGAAATTTGGACTTTTATGTGAAATGTCAAGGCTTTTAAATGCCTGGAACTAATTCAGGTTTGGTTTATTTTTGAACGACAGCATGGTCTGAAAAAAACGTGTCTACAAGCTAGAATGAGTCCTGAGGCCTCCCGGTTCATGGTGGTGGCCAGTTAACTTTCAACCAAAACTTCAGGGTCATTGGCCTGTATCCTACTTCATTCTTTTCCACAGCACTTCTCACAATCTTACATTCAGTTTACTTATTTATCTTCTGTATTTCTCCTCTCCAACAATCACACAAGAATTTATCCTTGGGGGTAAAGATTTTGATCTGTTTTTTTTTTTCTCATTGCTTTACCCCTATATTACAGAATAGTGCACAATATATAATAAGTGCTCAACAGGAATTGAATGACTAAATGATCATATCTTAATCCTCATTCTCTCCCTCTAGGGCTGGCCCAGTTTGCCTACATTTCTTCCATTTAGTAGACTAGGTCACAGGAGAATGAGGAGAGTCAAGTTTACAAGTTCAAAAACTAAAGTGAATCGTGGTATTCTTGGAGGGAGCCCAGCAGGCCTGGCTTTGAGAATCTACAAAAACGGGGTAAGTAAATATCAGAGAGGTAGTGGTGCTGAAGAACGCAAGGATTTTTCAAAAGCCTTAGCAAAACCATCACAAGCGTCTTCCAATAAAACATTTTGCAACAGCAAAACAATCTCTCTCTCTCAAGAAATTTTTGATAAGGTGAATTTCTGCATATCAGGATGGTTTAACCTCCATCTGGACATCCATCCAAAATTATACCTTCATGTAATACCTGAACAAAAGCAATTAGAGTCAATTTCTAATAATGGTCCTAAAGCATCCACACTGCCTACCAATTGTTTTTAAATACCAAGGCGAGCATGACATTGAATTTCCCTATATGATCAGAAAAACATAAAACATGTGAGGATGTGTGTGTGTGTGTGTGTGTGTGTGTGTGTACATATGTTGCCACTTAAAGGCAAATTAATTGGCCTGAATTAATATGGTAACTAAATTTATATAAATAAGAAAATTGTAAAATTCACTTTAAATATATTGGAAAAATTTCCTGGACATCCATCCATCCATCCACCCATCCATCCATCATGCTCTCTAAAAAAATGCTGTCCTTCCTATTTTAAACTAACACCACCTGATATTCATCAAGTCACTGAGAGAACAAAGTGTGCAAGAGGCAAAGTGCCAAAGGTGGACAAGATACAAGACACACAATTCTTGCCTCACGGAGTTTCCAGTCTCCTGTGAGGTCCAAACATTAAATAAATGCTCAAAAGATCATGATGATCCTGACTGCTTAGCTCCCACATGGCTAGGTTCCAGTCCCCAGATATGGCAATCTGACCTTCAACTCTGCGTGTAAGTGTTTCCTGCTCTTACTTTCAATTTGACTTTAGAGGATTTCTTCTAACCAGTAACATCTCTATGTTGATTTTTAAGGCTTTAATAATTTAAGGAGAATTATAATACTTTTCCCAGATTTCTTGAATGAATTTTTTTTCAGGATTTGGTATTTGGAAAAACATAAATTTCCAAGAAGTGTTAGGAAGAAATTCCCACACAGAAACACCACCCACTGACCGTGATGTGAATAGTGAGGATCTAGTGTTCAGGAAGAGCTTTTCTAATATAAACAAAACAGATTAGCTAGTCCAGAGAGCAGGCTACCAAAAGTCAATGAGAAGGCTACAAAAAGTCTAGGGAGAAAAACTGAGAGGAAAAAAATAAAAAGGCTTTAGGACAAGTGCTTCCTCCCATTCTCCTTCCTGGGATTTTCTTCTTCCAGTGCCTTTCCTTGAACTCTGATGTTCCATGGGGCTTGATCTTCAATCCTGGTCCCCTTTCACTCTATGTATTCTGCCTGGAGTTTCAAACTCAAATGTCAATAGGGGCTAAGCAGGTAACATAAACAGGTGAAGTGAGTTGGTTGGGTACTCTGGCAAAAAAAAAGAGTGCCCTAATATTTATTGGTGCAGCCCTTTCTTAACCTAGCATATTGTTGCTGTCTTGGAATGCAAGTCCAATATCACTAGGTTTGGATTATTGTGGGAAATCCATGGAGTTTTAAATATTGGCTCAAATTTAAAACAAAACAAAACAAAAATAGTGCAAATTAAATAAAATATATTTTAGGGATCTATATAGTCTAAGGAACACCAATTTCTAGCTTCTAATTTATATTGTGACAAGTTTAAAAATCTTTACCTTTAGCTCTAACACTCTCCAGAGTTCTAATACACATATTCAACTTCCAACTGTGTATATCTAGAGGTGCTCCTGCCACCCAGTCTCAATTCTTGAGCTCAAAACTGTTTCCAACAATCCTGCTCATTTCTCTTGACTTCATTATTCTGTTGAATGGCACTGTCTGTTACCCTAGGTTCCACCTTTTCCCTCCCTCCCTCTTAGCCATCCCCATCCAATCAACCATCAAGCCCCACAAAGTCTTCTACAATTCCTTATCCTTGTCCCTTCATCTCTTTCAGTCCAGACAATTAGCATCTCACTTCAACTATTACAAAAAACCTTCTAATAGTTTTCTCCAATTCAACTTTATCAACTCCACCATACTTAAATATATAACAAGGAAAGTTGATATTGTTTCTACCCTGCTCAAACATCTTGTTGGCTCTCACTATCCTACAGGATAAAACCCAACTTCTTAGCACAGCAAACAGAGCTTTCAGATTCTGACCTTTGACTGCTCAGCTAGCCTCGTCATCATTCATTCCAAGCACATGTCATAGCCTTGCAGAACTATCTGTCTATCACCAAACATGTCATGGTTTCTTGTGCCTCTAGTTTTTATATGTTCTCTCCCCTTTGCCTGAAATACTCTTCTCATCAGTATAGTCCCCTTGTCTACCTAGTCAACTTCTACTTATCCCTTAAGCCTTAGCTCAAGCCATCCCTGTCTTCCCCAGGAAGATTTAGGGTCTCCTTTGATTCCAACTGTACCCAAACAAACACAGACTACCTATTAAAAATAGAAAAAGAATAATATCATTCGTCTTTATATCAGAGCATCTAGTATAACATCTGGCACGTGTATTGCTTCATAAATATTTGTTAAATAAAGGAAGAGTGAGCTATGGGTTTTCAGAAGAAAGACTGCATAGTTAGGGAAAAGAAAGAAAGGGATGAAGGATTTGGGTTTAGATGATCTCTGGCCTGGACTGCTGTCAAAGTCTTCTACCTAGTCTACCAATTAATCAAATCATGCCTCGCCCGTATTCAACTTTCCAGTGGCTTCCCAGTAAATTTAGAATGAATCCAAATTCATCACTATTACAAGGCCATGTTCATCTTACCAGCTTTGTCTCCCACACCTCTCCCCTTTTTACCTGGGCCTATTTCCACTCTTAGAATGTGTTATTTGTTATTTCTTCTGCTGGGAATGCTCTTCCTCCTATTGCCTTCTTGTCATTCAGGTATTAGGTGAAATGTCATCTTTTCAGAGAGGTCTATCCAGATCCTCATCTAATCTAGCTACCACTCACCACCACCACCACCCTCGCTCCATCATGCTTTTCCTATTACCCTATTTTCTTTTCTTCATGGCTCTTAATAGTACCTGAAATTACTTTGACTTATTTTCAGTCTCCACCGCCAGAATGCAAATTTTATTTACCACTCTGTGCCCAAAATCTTTTATTTTTTGGAATAGTATTTACATTTTGTGAGTTCTTATCTCATCAGTTCTCAAGAAGTACTATAGAAGAATTCCATCAAACTTATTGATCTATAAGATTTGGCTCCACTAAAAAAAAAAAAAAAAAAAAGCTTGACTATGATGAATTAATCCAAGCATCTTAATCAAACCAAAGGAGGAAACTGCTATCAGATCCAGATATTCTCATAATCATGGTTTTCCCTACAACAAAATTTGTCATGTCCTCTTGTAGACAGGAGCTATTTTGCTAGGCTATAATTTTTACATCATTCTCAACCAGACATCTTTGCATGGAGAAATTGTATGACTTGTCTTTTAAGAAAAGAAAATTATTGAAAATTAAGCTTTCAAAAACACTGTGGGTTTGACTCAAAAATAACTGTTAATGTCCAAGGACGTAAACAGAAACAAATTAACAATTACCATTTCACAGATCTCAAAATCTTTATAAACATAAAGCCTATTTCTGTCTAAAAATATGAGTATCAATACTTTTATATTTGAATAATGGTTTGAGACACCTTTACGTAAATCACTATTGAAAAATAATTTTAGAGAATCATGTCATCATATAATAAAGTAATATTATTTTAGTGAATCGCTCTTTTAATAACCTTGAAGTTATAGTTCCCAACAGAGTGTCCTTGTTGAGTATGAATATTTAAAATTAAAATGTTTGTGCAATCTTGAAAAATAAGGTCAAAATATTTTAAATCACATAATTTCATTTTTATAGCTGAGAAGTTCAAGAAAATCAAATATTTATTTTGTGCCAGGAACTCTACTCTTCCCTTATAATTCATATTTCAGGTGATAGGATTTTCATCAATGTACAAGAATTTGAACAACTATACATCCACTGTGGTTTCCTTCTGAGCCAAGCTACTTTGGGAATCTATGAATTCCTTCCATTTCTGTATTTTCTTTGAATTGCCCTGCTAATTAGATGGCCTGAAATATAAATAAAATCTCCAATTTGTAAAACTATATAATTAAAATCTAAATATAATCATCATTGAATCATTTCGTTAACTCTATTAGCAGGTAATAATGTATGATTATGATGAAGATAATAAATGACAAAATCTCTTCTTTCTCTACTAACATTTATTGAGTGCTTATTATGTGCCAGGTGCTGATATGTTTTACTTCATTGTAAAGTAAGCTGTATGAAATAGCTACTATTAATACTACCATTGGACAGAGATGAGGAAACTGAGGCATAAAGAGGTTGAGCAGTTGCCCTAGGTCACATGACCAGAAAGTCGTGGAGTGCAAACCCAGGCTATATACCTCTAGAACCCTTGCTAATAGGCACTACATTTATAAGTTAATACATGAGAAGCTTTTAAAACAGAGCACAGGGGGGCCGGCCTAGTGGCTTAGTGGTTAAGTACGTGCGCTCCGCTACTGGCAGCCCGGGTTCGGATCCCGGGCGCGAACCGACGCACCGCTTGTCTGGCCATGCTGAGGCCGCGTCTCACATGCAGCAACTAGAAGGATGTGCAACTATGACATACAACTATCTACTGGGGCTTTGGGGAAAAAAAAAGGAGGAGGATTGGCAATAGATGTTAGCTCAGAGCCGTTCTTCCTCAGCAAAAAGAGGAGGATTAGCATGGATGTTAGCTCAGGGCTGATCTTCCTCACACACACACAAAAAAAATAAAATAAAACAGAGCACAGGGTAAGCTCTTAGTGTTAGCAGTTATTATATTGTTTCTATGTTTAATCATCCATTTCACCTTCAGAGATATAGCCTGCTGATAGTATCCTTCTTATTTATAAATACAGCCAAAAACCGCATTTCATTGAGGGCTCTCCAACTTGTCTTTAAAAATTATAACAACCACCTAAAAATTATAACATTTCAATGTAATAATAGGTAACATTTTTTGAGTTTTGAGATACGTAGAAACGATTATTATCTCAATATCCATATAAGACTTTGAGTTAGAAGGAGGCTGAGTGACTTTCTCATGGTTCCCTTCTTAATAACAGAATCTCTGTTTCCTACGAGAAATTCATTCCATGTGGTTCTAGAACAGCTGACTCCTTGACCAGAACCAGTTCCTACATCCTTCTCCCCCTGGTGGCATGGAGGGCACAGAAAGGTCATGTGAAGCCAAGTAAGAACCCATCCAGCCCTAGGCTGCAGTAATTGGTTCAGGGATGTTGTTTCAGCCAACTAGAGTCATTTCGAGGATATTTTTGCCAGGCAGGGCTATTGGAAAAGATCTGTCTTTTCACAGGATACTTTGCTGTTAGGATGTAGGACTGGAACAACCAGAGGCCTGTGTCCGGTGTTTTCCTCATAAACATCTTTGCCTCAAGCATTTTCGCCGCATAACTAATCAGCCGTGAGGCAATTTTGCTGTAAAACATAAAAAAAATAACTGGTTGACAGTTTGTTTTTTCTTTTTTTGTCAGTTTGGTTTCATTTCTCCACTGACAAAGTTCTCACAGTTATTCCCATTTTTATATGATACAATCTTAGCTACCCCTCATAATGGTCTATACAGTGAAGAGTAGACATGGCGGAGGTGGTGGTCTGAAAACAGTTAGCACTTCTTCCAGTTAGCGACGTTTCATTGATGGCTTTATCGAGCTGATAGATGAAGATGATTTGTCCCAAGAGTTGGTTTCTTATTTTGAAACACACTACATTGGAGGACAAGAAGAAGGCCGAAGGCCTCTTCCTTGAGGGCACAGAATTGAAGCCACATTCCCATAGAACAAAGACAACTGTTAGTTAGGTTAGTTAGGTACAATTAATTAGGTAGGTACAATCCACAAAAAGATAAAATATAATATCAGTTCTTTGTGCAGTATTGTCATGAATCTACATACACACATTTTAAATGTATTCAAATATTATGTATTTTGCTATAAACTTTTTAATTTTGTTATTCATTTTTTCATGTTTCAATGTCTTTTTTTTTTTTTTGGTGAGGAAGATTAGCCCTGAGCTAACATTTGTTGCCCATCCTCCTCTTTTTGCTGTGCCCATTTTCCTCTACTTTATATGTCGGACGCCTGCTACAGCGTAGCTTGATAACCCCAGGCCGCCGAAGCAGAGTAAGTAAACTTAACCACTATGCCACCAGGCCGGCCCCGTTATTATGTCCATTTTAATTAATGTCTTCCTTTTATTTTTCATGATTTTATCTTTTATGGCAAAATTGCTTCATGGCCAATTAGTTATGTGGCGAAAATACTTTCAGCAAAGATGTCTACAGCAAAGATGCTTGTGGCTAAAGTATAGAACCCTAAAGGCCAACTTAGGAAAAAGCCATTCTGAAGGACAAGGAGAAAGACATAACTCCGATGACAATAGTTAAGCCTCTTCATCCAGCCATTACCCCAATAATAAAAATATTATTGAACTAGTTGAAATTTGGCTTCTGTCACTTGCAACTTTTCACCACCAAAGATCCTTTTTATTTTTCTTCATGGTCACTGTGTTTTTAAAAGCATTAAATACCAAATGCTTCTATTACTTAAACATCAACTTGATTTATCAAGAGGAAACATGGATTGAAAAAATTCTTTGTAGTTTTATCAATTCAATTCTAATGTGTGAGATGAGTAAGTGTGTATAATGTTAATTAAAATATTGTTTTCGAATATTAAAAATATCTCAGAGCAGTTTATTTTTATTTTAAATAACCCTCAAAATCCAAGGAACCTTGATTAGTAATTGATGTTCTAGGGGCTAAGCAACAAAATAAAATATAAAGAAAAATACCTGACAGCTCTTGAGGAGTTGAAACTATTTCTATACTTTTGAAGATTTCCTTGACTTCACCATTCTCTGACAACAAAACTTCTTTAAGGAAGAGAATCAATATGCCTTAGTAATTTGAATAAAACATTCAAGTGCCATGAAAATTAACATCTAAGCCCTGAATTCAGGGTGCATCTAATGAAAATCAGGCAGAGAAGCTGATGGGAAATTTAACACAGGCCAAATGTCATTATTGTTGTAAGAAATATACTATAATTAAAACGTTTCTGAGTCCTGGCCAATGACCTACAGTAATAATGCTTTGTTGACCTTATTATAAAAATAATTTTTCATTACTAATTCAGTAAAAGAGTCCCTTTTTCAGTCTTCAAGCATAAACAATAAAGGAAAAATCAGCACCTGATTGTTCATTGAAGCATAAAGTAATTCAAAAACACTGACTAGTCAAGGAGGAAACCTAATTCCAAAGCCATAGTGAACGAGGAAGGGAAGAAAATAAAAACAGAGACATTTTACAGAATAAAGAATAAAAGCAGTAGACGTAGCTGATTCTGGCAAAAGATAAAGGAGATATGGCAAAAGCATTGGATTTCATTCATTCTATGTTACCCACATTCTGAAAAGTACAGGGGCTGTGGTCTGTACATTAGAAGGCAGATTGATTACATTCAATGTGGATAAAGAACATTTCTTTCGAATTATTATGGTATCTTTAATGTATTTAGAAAATTACTCTCTAGAATAACATTTGAGTATTATAAGATAATGTACTGTCTCCCTGGAGGTCCCTGTAATGGGATTTCACCTGTGAGCTCAGCCTGCCATTTCTCTTCTCCTCTGGCTAGTTATCCATGGGAACCTACATTTGAGGAGAATTGAAAGTGTGTTGTGCTCTGGGAAGATGCACATATTCTCTTTATTTAGCAATATAGAAGTAGGAGACACTCACAGTAATGGCAAAATAAAAATGATTAGGGCAAGATTTACATGTAGAACACCATGTACTTTGTGCATTTCGAGGGGCAAAAAAAAGTCACATAATTTGAAATTTGGGAGAAGGCGGTTGTGGCATGATCTCCAGAAAGTCCCTTTTAAAATTCAATTACGTTACCCAAGGAAAATGACACATGAAGCCTTCCATAATCATTTTTATAATAACATAGATTCATTAGATTCTCTAGAGGAAAACTGGGTCCAATGAAAATGGAGCCCAGAACAGGAAATTTTGATCAGGGACTGAGAAGGAGGGAGAGGGGCAGAATCCAGGGCAAGGACTAACAACTCAAACTCCTGTAGGGCCAGGAAATAACATAAATGTGCTAATGCGTGAACCTATCGGAAAGTGGTAGGTTGACGGCAATGTTGGGGAGCTTATGACCCATCCAAAGACATTCAGGCTTAATTTTTAAAAGAGCGAAACTGCTCTGTTAGGCAAGCACAATAACGTTGGTGGCCCCCATTTTATGTCCATTGCTTAGATCAATATTCTGAATTGTGCTGCACAGAATAACTAATATCCCTGGAGATGTTCTTAGGGGTAAAATCAAATCAAAACAAAACAAAATATACAAACAAATCAAAAGTGGGCTTTACTGAGAAAAGCATTTGGGAAACCCGAGGTGTCCTGATTATTTTCTGTGTGGCCCTCTAGACTCATTCTCCACCTTTCTTGACCCTGCTCTGTGCCCCAGCCAGTTAAACCAAATAGACTGCGTTAAAGGGCTCCCTTGCCCTTCGGTTCTGGTTGGTTTCAGCCAATTGGAGAAACAGGCAGGAGATTTCAAGGTATTTATTCTGCTGCTCCTTCCTTGGCAGGTTATAATCAGTTGGCTGTGGCCTTCTAACTAAGGGCATAGTTAGGTTACTCTCTTCAGGTTCTAGTAATCACTCCTTTCACTTGCCCTTTCACGCCTGGGGTAGTAACACTGTTACTAGATCCACAGTACTCCACTGCCACTTGATGCCTTCCTTAAACCCTGCTCATACCTTTGTAAAAAGTCCTCCTATTAAAGTTTCCTCAAGTTACAAGTTTGAGTGTGCCATATGTCTCTTGCCAGGACTCTGACTGATAAGCTGGGTAAAAGAAAATAAAACTAGTTTCTTTTTTACAAGACTTCTCAGAGTCCTTAAAATGCTAGCGTGTACTGTGAATATTCAAGAATGGTCCAGAAAGGAGAGACATATTGGAGTAGGTGGGGATTGAGAGGTCTCAGAAAGCAGAGGTAAGAAAGGCTTAAAAGATGGTGGCAATGAGAATGGGGAGCAGGGAAGACAAACTTTCCTTAATGCCTAATTTCTCAAGTTTAAAGTTAGGGGAGGTTAAGTTCTGACTGGGTAATGCTGATCTTGAAGTTGAAACTATTTTCTGTATGCTATGGATTCCTGTAAACTCCTTTCAAGGTTCTTTTTTTACTTTTCCTTTCATTCATTCTTTCTTCTTCTTCCTTATATTCTCTCTCTCTTTCTTTTTTTCTTTCTTTCTTGTAGGCATTTCATTCAGGATCTTTGAACCAATAAAGCTAGGGGAAGTGTTGGTACTTCCTTTCTGCTTTTTACTGTACTTTCTGGATCATATATTAGGATATCGTATTGCCCAATAAAATGTTCACATAAAAACTTAGCTTCAGCTAGTGAAATGAACCTGAAAATAGAATTAGAAACACTGAGAATGATTAAAAAATATATATCTAAATCTCTCTTCTATGAAGCTTTAAGCAATGTCAATAACAAAACATTAAATTTAGACAATTTTTCAGCACTCATAGTGGTGTCCTCTATTCTACAAATGCAATTTGGGAATTCTGAACCCATCCAGCCTTTTCCAAAAGTATAGTTTGCATAAGATGTGATCAAATGTGTACACACACACACACACACACACATTACCTGTTAGGATTTTATTATACAAAATAATTTCAAATCAAAGTAAGCTGCTTTCTCTATGTCTAAAAATTATCTCAAATTCAGCATGTCTGAATCCAACTCCTGATCTTTCCCGCCACATCTATTTCTGCCATAGTCTTCCCTATCCTTTAAGTTGGAGGAGAACTAACTTGCCCAGGCCAAAAATTTTGGTGTCATCCTATCTTTTCCTCACACGCTACAACCAATTCATCATCAATTTTGGTCTGTTCTACCTTCAAAATATATATTGAATTTGGCCACTTTCACCAACGCCACTGCTACCACTCTGGCTAGATATTTTTACATTCACCATTTGATTTAAATCTCACAATAACCTAATGAAGAAGGCCTTTTTAATCCCCATTAACACATAAGGAAACTGAAGTTTCAGAGAGAGATATAACTTGCCAAAATTGCACACTTAGGAAATAGAAGGACTGGGATTTGAAACTATGCCTGGAAAATTCCCAAGCCTTTGCCCTTTCTAACATACCAGGATAAAATAAAAGGTTTTTAAAATTGACTTCTAAAAATATAATATGCAATGATTTGTTTCTAAGAAATTATCATCCCTCTTCTGATTTAGGACAGCCAAAAGGTTTAACTGAGGGGTCGGCCCGGTGGCATGGTAGTTAAGTTCGTGCACTCTGCTTCAGTGGCCTGGGGTTCGCAGGTTCATATTCTGGGCACGAATCTACACATCACTTATCAAGCCATGCTGTGGCAGGCGTCCCACATATAAAGTAGAGGAAGATGGACATGGATGTTAGCCCAGGGCCAATCTCCCTCAGCAAAAAGAGGAAGATTGGCAATAGATGTTAGCTCAGGGCTAATCTTCCTCACTAAATAAATAAATAAATAAATAAAATTTAGAAAAAGGTTTAACTGGTTTATTCTTCATAAACTTACAAGGAATTATGTGTGTATGTGTGTGTGCATGCATGTGAGCTCCTGTATGCACATGTGTACACACACATACACACATATAAAAAATTTAGAAAGGAAAACAAATTTGATGGCTTTGTTGCAAACTTAGGAACATCACAGCTTATAAAAGAAATCCAATTAAAAGTTGTTCAGAGGTGACTAGTAGGGAAAGGCTTATTTATCCCATCACACTCTAAATAGCCAGGAGCCAGGCAGAGAAGCAGCTGGGTGCAAGGAAGCATTAGGGATCCGAGTCTACGGTACCGCCAGGGAAGAAGGTGGCAGCTGGGAGTGGGGAGGGTTTCAGGATCCAACATTTAAAATGATCCAAACAGGACTATGCCAGCTGGAAGAAGGGGGTGCTAGGCATCCAGTAACCTTCTGGTAAAACCAATTTTCTGTCTGGTATAACAGAAAGCACATGCCACATGTTAAGTATCCCAGGTTTCAAGGGAAAAAAGTGCATTTTCTCAACAATTATCTTGTTCATGCTGTGAGTGCCATCCCCAAAGGGAATGAACAAGGGAGGATGACCTGTTATTAAGTCGGCACATTTTGGCCTATGTCAACACCAGGACGGTTCTTCTAGGTACCAGAAAAATACGCCAAAGAGACCTTTAAACATTTATATGTTCCCTAATTCAAACTGGGAATATGATGGTCCCTTAAGGTGATTCTCTTTTTAAAGGGTATATCATTAAAAGGGTTATATGAGTTGATTCCATTAAAACACCCCCTGGCCACACACACACACACACACACACACACACACAATGAGATATACATTTCAAGCACATGTGACAGGCATCTAAAGACTGCGGGTTTAAACCCTCAGTTTATCAGCTCTAGAGGCCTAATTTTGCAATCAGCTAAACCTACAGTACATTTTCATCAAGTGCTGCAAATCAGCAAAATATTAAATGAATCTTGAAAAACATGATTATGAATCCACAGTTCTGTTTGACTGTATAATTCTATTTAAGATTAAAATTACTATCATAAAAAGGCCACTTTCTGAATGTAATTCCACAAAAACATCATCACAAAAGCTTTTACTGCTATTTATGTCAGAATGTATTTTAAACAGTTCTAATCATTTACCTTTGTGGACACTTAATTAAAATTACAAAACCAATTTTAATCTGTAGTCCAATTAATATGCAAATATATGCAAATGTGGTAAATCAAGGTGGTGATTAAGTTAAGGACACTCTATTTCATGTCTGCTTTAAGTGTGAAAACAAACAATCTTTTTTGTAATTGTACTGATGGATTGTGATGTTTATAGGGTTAGTATGGGGTACAAATGTTTATGCATCAACATTATGCCAAAACAAAGATTTTATACTCTGGAGTGATTTAGCATCCAGCATACATTCAGATGCAACAAAGTCATTTTGCAGTCATCTTATGAATTAGAATAAGGTCAAAGCAAAGTTAAATTTCTATGTTATCCATTTGTATGGCTATTTAAAATTCAACAATCACTTTCTGATGTGTTAGGTAAGAGCCAAGAAGTCTCAAGAATGGCATATTATCGCCCTTTATCATTTAGTGTTCCTAATATACTGGTTTATCTTTGATACTATTACAGCAATCGTTCTCTCATTAAGGTACAAAGATAGTCAGCCTTTTTAACCCCTCTTTTTCACAAGTTTTAAATATGGAAAGTACAGCTAAAATCCAAGTGACCATCGTAGTTTAACTACAGAGATGCACAACACATTCTTACATCCCATTCTTCCCTCTCTTTTCTCATGCTATTGTCTAAATAATACTGGCGACACTTAATGTTTCGGAAGAACTGGCTTCAGGAGCACTGTTTTTAAAAGGGCAAATGCTTAACTTCGATGGGATTTGGTTTCTTAAATTCATCAACAACCTTATGGAGATTTTTTATTTTTAAAAAACATCCTACAACTTCCTCCTAAACAATGTCTTCTCCGTTCTCAAACATATTTCTATTTTCTGAAATGTATATCTTGCAAAGATGAAGAAGAAATAGAACCATGTTTTGAAAAAGAAATAGTGTGACCTAAAAATAACAGTCATATTATGTCATATCTTGGAAAACAAAAATAATCTCAAAGCTTAGTTCTTGATACAATATCTATGAACTATCACATAACACATTTCTCTTAGAAAAATATTAAGAATAACAGGTTTGACACTGTTTTTGTGAATGATTTCCTTTTTTTAAGCCTGAAGAAGCCAGTTGCCCATATAAGTTTTAAAGTGGTTATAAGAAGATCATTGAGTATAGTACCTTTTTGTTACAAATATTTCATGCTTCTGAAATATTTCTTTCAACAATAAGCATTTAGATATGACAAATAAGAATTTCGGCAATGCAGCATTAACCATCAGCATTTTGCAGACATTTCTTACTGGACAACTATTTTTCACATCTGCATTATTTAAAACAATCTTTTCCATTCTTAACTGAAGATGTGTTCATGCATATTTCCCCATTTCACTTAGAAAAATGAGAAAAGTAGATTTCAAATTGCAGTCATCCCATCATTTTTAACACTTGATATACATTTAAAAATATTATTGCTCTGCAAAGGCAGATAATTTAATAAAAAGCAATACACTATATAGTTATGTTTACTAAAGTAGGTAATGTGTCCTTAACGTGCTTCTGGAAACTTATTTCTCCCCCTCAGTCTAATCTAATTTTACCTTCCATCTTTTGAAATCCTCAAAAATATCTAACTTTCCAAGAACAAAGATCCTAATAAATGTTGAATGTAATTGCTGCATATATTTTTCCTTTAACTGTTCCACTGTTACCATCATTACTTTGCATTGTACATATTCTTACAAATCATTCTTCTAAAATATTTTAAAATGAAACTGTATACAACCAACCATTAAGTTCATCTCTCTCTCTGAGTAGGTGTTTAGGGACTGTAATTTTCTAAATGTATCTAGTACCAACATATTCAATTATGAAACACTCTTCATGTGATGATGCACCTAAGACAGCAGTTTACATTTATATTAACAAACTCTATCTTCATTATAGTACAAGGACAAAGCAGGATTCCCTTCCCCAATTTAGATCCTACAGTGAAATACATAACGCAATACAACATAAAATGAAATAAAAGGAGGAACATAAAATGCACTGCATTAAATATTAGGAAAAAAAAGCAAGCACAAAACTGCAGAAGCGGCAGCAGAGAGAGCTGTGTTAAGACAATGGACCATCTCAGTGAGAGCGAATACAGTAAAAATGGTTTGGAAGTTAGATAGTCAGTGTATTAAAGTCTGTCTTTGTCTACTAATTGTTTAACAGGTTTTTCTTAAAGATTCTTTATTTCCTAAAATTAAGCATTTTCCAGTATTACGAAATTTCACTCAGATATTAATCTAGAAATTATGTCAACCAATATAACGGAAAGCCTGAGCCAAAGAGAATCTCCCCTGGTCCAGTTCTCCTAGGAATATGTCACAAAATTGTATTAGGGAGTAAATAGTACCCTGACATGACACTAGAAAACAAAGCATTAATGAATAGGAACACAGATCAAAATATCATCTAATTAAGAGGTAGTCATGATGGGATGTCCTGCTGGCTTTAAATGAGAAGAGAGGGCTGTTATTTACAGGACTTTGTGAAAGTCCTTAGCTTAAAGCTCTATAGTTTGATCTAATAGCAGATATGGGAGAATGCAATAAAAATCTAAAATTAAACAAACAAAACTTTTTAAGAAAGGACATAAAATTTGCTGCATTAAAAAAACTTATTAAACTAAATGCACTGACATTGAAAAAAATTTTTTTAATTCTTTTGGAATAAAAAGCCTGGGAACATTTTGCCACTTGAAGGAATATCAACCTTGGGAACAAAACAGAGCTATATATATATATTTATGATTATCTCAATAAAATGCTAATTTTTAAAAAAGAAACTTGTTTTCTTTAGTGTGTAGATTATGTGATTAATTATTTTAAAATAATCCAGATTATGCTAACATTTATAGAATTTTATAGTTCACAACCACTACCCTTTTTTAAATTGGGCACATGCTTTCAGAAAAGGCTAAAGTTTACAGAAATGGATTCGCGCTTTCCTTTTCATGTAGTTTACTGATAATCCTGCCTAAATAAACTGATTTGACCTTGGGAATGTCTCACATTCCATGGAGCAGCCCTTTTGAATAATCTCCAAAACCTACAGATCTGAGATGATTTTGGACTTCCTCCCAGAAAAAGGCTTCATCCTAATGGCCATCTAGGGGGGGATGAAAGGCCCAACATTTTTTCTGAATTTCTGGGAGGCTGAATGTTGGCTATGTCAGATTCAGTACTCTGTCCTCCTGCCTTGGATGGTGGAAAGTTAATAAAATGAATAATACAAGATAATATGGCATCATTCTCTGGGCACACTTTCTCCTAATCAAACAAATCTTTTCCGACAGATCATACTCTGAAAGCGAATCCTAGGAGTTCACTAAAAAGGGGAGAGGGTGGGGAGAACACGAGAATCTAGGCCTCTTGTAGGCAAGGGTACAGCCAACTCAGAAAACAAAGGCCAGGAAAAGCCTTTGCATCTGTTTGCCATTCTAAACCCAACCCTAAAGTAAATCATCTCAGGGATTCTACTAAATCTACAATTTTCTACAACCTTTTTAGTCTGTTTATTTCTTTGCTCACACGAAATGCCACGCATCCAAAAACTCTGGATCAGAGAGCAAACAACTTCAATCCAAGTTCAAGCTGTGGATGATCAAGAATGAGACTTAATATTTACTTTGCCGTATGCTTGGTCAGTTTTATGTGGGAGAAAAACAAGCATTTGATGTCCAGGAAAAAGAAGAAAAAGAGATGTATTTCACATTTTCCCTATAACCTGCTGCTCTAATCCTCTGGTCTCACTGTAGTACAACCCTACATAAAGAGGCATGAGTGTGTGTGCAAGTGTGTGTCTATGCAAAAATAATATTACTTTCTCATCAGCATAATTCAAAAGAGAATACACAAATTTTAAGTTATTTAGACTACCTTAAAGACTCTCAGAATTTTAAAACTAGATGTGATCACTTAATCCATCTTCTCATTTACAGAGACTCAGAGAGTTGAAGTGACTTGACTTGTCCAAGGCCACTCAACTAGTTGAAAGCAGTCGCCAGGCAGAACACAGTTCTGAGCCGGGGGGGCAGTAGCAAGCAAGGCTGTTGAGAAGCTAAGCAGGACTTGTACTATTCCCTCAGGAAGATGGCCTGTCCTCAAAACCTGCCAGTAAGCCACGACATGGGATCAGACATCAAAGAAAGCAGGGCCTAGGGCTGGCCCCGTGGCTTAGCGGTTAAGTGCGTGCACTCCGCTACTGGCGGCCCGGGTTCGGATACCGGGCGCGCACCGACGCACCGCTTCTCCGGCCATGCTGAGGCCGCGTCCCACATACAGCAACTAGAAGGATGTGCAACTATGACATACAACTGTCTACTGGGGCTTTGGGGAAGAAAAAAAGGAGGAGGATTGGCCATAGATGTTAGCTCAGAACCCGTCTTCCTCAGCAAAAAGAGGAGGATTAGCACGGATGTTAGCTCAGGGCTGATCATCCTCACAAAAAAAAAAGAAAGAAAGCAGGGCCTAAAGTCTAAATAAGGTCTCTCTAACTTGACAGTCATCAGCACACACATGACAGGGTTAGGACCTTTGTCTGGCTTAGCAATAAGGCTTCTCTGCCCAGAAAAAACTTCTTTAAAGTTTAAAAGACTCAAATTTAGTGAGCATAGACTTCATTTTTATTAGCCCTACAAATACTAACTTCAGTAGTTAATAAAAACAACTATTGATTAAGCACCTAGAATTGTGCATCGTGTCCTCTTGCCTTCTGTGAGGATAGGAGGAGGAAGGACAAGATCTTGACTCCTAAGGAGCTTAAAAATTAGTTGGGACATCCTGAAGCAGACACACAGGATTTTATAACATTACAAGTTTTGCTCTGTGGCCACATTTCTCCACCTTTGCCTAGACTCAAATGACTAGCCATTAAAACTGATTTCCCTTGGTGAGAATCTCCGAGAGGGATAACCTTTATTAACGTCAAACAACACCGTGGGCATAAATTATCTGATCTCTTTAAGCTAACTGGAATTTGCAACTTGATAACAACATAGCCAATCCAAATGGACAGCTATATATTGTGACCCAATGTACTTCAAACGCACTACAAAAATGTAGAAATGTGGACTATGACCTTTAAGAATGAAGAGAAGGATTATTTCTATAAACAGAATTTCCTGACAATTATAGTCAAAATGCTGATTAATATAGATTTGACGAGCAGTCTTTTTTACATTCCTGTGAAAGGTGATGCACTGGATGTATATTCCAGCCTAATTTCAAGAGAGCCATTTTAAAGAGTATGTCCCTTTGAATAAATAGTTTTAGTTCTCAATTATAGATGAACAATGGTTTTAAAATTCTGTTTACAAGAGCCCAAGAAGTTCTGGGTAGCCCTTTCTGGGTTCATAGAAAGGTATGAGGGTAGGAGTGGGCAGGAGAAAGCAACCATCCACTCCTACTCCAATGAAATCAATTCAACTTCTGAGAGCATTATGTTTGAACAAATGTTTGCTTGGCTAAATAAAAATTCAAAAGCAACTACCCCAGTTAAATGGAGAAATTAAAGTTAACACATAGACAGAACTGCTAAACAATTATTTTACGTTAAATCATATCCCCAACCCCCAGCCTTGACGATGTAGCCCTGCAGAAACAAACAGAAATGGGCAGAACCACAATTCAGTTCTATTGAGTTAAGCACACATTTATTAAATACTTGGAATGTGCAAAGGCACCGTGCCCTATGTTGAGAAGAGGGTATATCACCCCCATTCTACAAACGAGGAGACTGAAGCTCCATATTGGTGGAGTACTTTGTCTAGTTACATGGAGTCAGTGGCAGAGCTGGGAATAGCAACCAGGTCCTGGCCACCTAATTCAAGACTCCCTTTTGACTACACCAAAAGGTAATAAAGAGATCCTGTTCCTCTTTGACGTGTTGGAAAAACATATGATTATGAAATAACTATGAACCAAGAGGGAATATAAGACTCTCTTCTTTAAATGTAAATATAAACAATAGAAAAATTAAACATGTTTAAATACTGACACGATTGTAAGAGTTTAGGAGTAGAACTGGAAAGGAGGGGCTCTCTACTTTTAATTTTTTCTAGAAATAGTGTAAATAACTAATTACAAAATTAATGTTACATAATAACATACTGAAATATGTAATTTACTTGAAGATTAAGGGAAAAGCAAAAGCTAAAACTCATACTAACCTGTGACTGATTGTATTAAATCTAAATTCCGACCTCTATTTGTTCTAGCTATGCAAAGTGAAGAACATAGAGCGTTTTCCAATCTCATTTTAAAAATCATTTTTCCAAAACTGAAAAACATTTTAGCTTTACTGCTTGGGATGATGATGATTAAAGATAAACAGTAACTTTTGGAATTCATGTATTTTTAAATCTTACATAACTGTGACAGAACCAAACATCTAATTAGAAATATAAAATGACAGAATTTTAAAACTTAGAGAGACTTGAGATATAATCCAGTTCAACGATTTCATTATACAGATGCAGACACTGAGGTCGTGAAAGGTTAAATGACGGGCCTGACCACACACACAGCTAGTTAGTAACAACCACGAACCTGGAGTTCTTTTCACTATAGCAAGCACTTTAAATTATATCCAGAGAGTATAAGCAATGCTCTCCAAAAATGTGTCAGAGGCTATAGATGGGCACAGAACCAGCCATCATAAAGCATGATCATTACCTCACTAAAGGGGAAGTTTAACTCTCTCTGACACAACCAAATTATCCAATCACTTCTGCCTTAGTTTCCTCCTTGAAGTACAGATATTTTTCACATATGCTATGTTGCAAAGAGTAAAAAGCTCAAGTTTTGCCAACATTTGAGGTTGAAAAGTGCAATTAACTTTTGAGGAGATAAGCAATATGGAAAAGACATCAAATTTATCATATTGATTATAATTGATAATTACAATTCAGAGCTTTCTTACTCTTTCTACCTTATTCTTCCAAGCAGAAATAATTCCAGATGAAACTTTTGAAAAATAATAAAATTTACATTTCACCAGCCAAAGATGCTGGATATACTGGAAGTCTGAACACATGTATATACTGGGAGAAATATAGAAGAAGTAGGAAAATGGGAATTTTAAAAAGGATCCTACTTAGCTAACCTAAAAGTCATAATATGTATTCACATGTTAAAAGTAGGGCTCTATCTGACTATAATAAAAGATATTCTTTTACCACCAATCCATTCTACTTTAATCAAGCATGGGAATAACCAAAATTTAGTATTTCTTGAGAAGGACTCAAATATTGGCTCCTTGCATGTGTTTTGATTTTGGAAAGCACTTCCAGAAGTTTTATTTAATGATTCCTTTTTCAATAGGATAGCTGTGGGGAAGAGAGAGAAACACAAAGGAAACCTCACAAAGAAGTAGTGGTGGGACCATATAAATTGTATTTAATGGCCCCCAATTGCATAGAACTATGACTAAGAGAAAAGTGCTACTTTCACCTTTCATTCGATTCATTCACAACAGTTTACAAACTGCTGATGTGTTTTATGTTTTCGAAATCAGCTAACAATGGCATTTTAGATCCCAACCCTAGACAACACTGTTTTCAGCAAGAGCCCTTCGTTTCAAACGCAGTTAAAGTTTCCACAGGTATTACCAATTTGAGGCAGACAGAGAATGAAGCTCTAATGGACAATCATGATGGCCCTGAATGCGCTGCACAGCACTTCCTGTTCACAAATGACAGGAAAGTGTTTTGTCATACAGCTGCGTTATTCAAAGGAATGTCCTATGTGCACCACATCAAGGCACCAAAAAAATCATTGCACCGGGAAGATGAGCCCCTGAGCTTTGCCTTCTTGAGAGGGGAAAGCGGGCTCACCAGAGGTGCCCAGTCTCACACTGAAGACATTTTTAAATGGGCCACTTAGAAGTCAACTTCTACAAGAAAAAGGGGCAAGCAAATGCTGCATATCTGTTCACACTCAGGACATATGGAATCCTAAAGAGATGGCCACAGCACAGTTAGAAAATGATCATTCCAGGCTGCTAATGTGACTTTGCACAGTGTCCAGAGCGTTAAGTACCTTTTTGTGTAATGGCAACTGGTTTCCACACTTCAGAGGCAAAACAAGAAAGAGGAATGCAAATTTTTCACATGATTTTAGGAAATAGGATATGTATCCTTTGACACTGATTCTTAGAAAAAGTAAGAGAAAAACAGAATTTAAAAAATTAAAAACACATCCTAACTCTTCCTCGACTTTACATGAGTGAACAACACTGTCATAACCATTGTTTAATAGTGTGCTCTGAAGATAGAAAACTTGTTTCCTCCCAAATAGCAAAAACAGGTAATATAAATAACTGATTCAAAGATTAAGAATCCTAAATTTTTACAAAATTGCATTTTCACAACTTGAGACTTTTATGTTACCTTGAGACCTTATGTCATGTACTTCAAGCTACTAGAACTGGTGCTTTGTAATGCAAGATGGAAATGAGTGGGCAGCTTGTATGATACAAGATGACTCCCAAGGCAGATTTCAAAGGAAACAATACAGGTCAAAAAACTTCTCTGCCCCAGGATCTAAAATTTCAACCCAATTCCAAAAGTTAGAGAGTCCCCCAAAAAACTTACACATAAGCCAAACAAATATAATCTGTGGTGAAATTAAAAAAGACATGAAAGTACTAAGGACCAATAATTACTCACAATCCATCCCTTACTCACAATAGTCCAAAGTGCAGCCTTTCAGCATCAACTCTCCTTTTTGATCTATACCTCCAGATGCTGATTGATAAATCTATTTTCACTGAAATATTACTCACATGTGCTCGATCACATTTCATGATGATAGTATTATGCTATTTACTATCCTCTAAATGTTCTGTTTACAAATAAACAGCAATTATTTTTTCAGAAATTTTATTAATAACCTCAAAAAATTAATATATATGTGTATATCTAAACACACACGTGTGTGTGCATATGTGTGTACATGTGTGCGCAGACACAGCTCAGACGCAAAGGCAAAAAGAATGATTATCTTACTAGTTGTGTCCTGACTATTGTATTTTAAACCATTTATAAAACAAATAAAATCTAAAACATTATTTAAATTTTTACCATCCCAGTAAGCGATTTTAACAGCAATTTCCTTTGCAAATTTTTATCTGTGTGGGAAAACATTTTTCTTTGATCATTTGTAATATGCTTTATTGTTTTACGTATCTGAAGTGCAATGTTTCGTACAACTGTAGAAAAAAAATAGAATCTAAAATTTTTTTAAGTGAAAGTGAATGCATAAAAATGTCTTTCGACAAATTTATTTAGATGTTTATTTTAAGGTATTTTCCAGCGCAATCTGGCACTTCTAAATCTTAAAGCTCGGGCTCAATTAGGCCCAAAAAGGAGAGCATGGTATAGCACTCTAAACAGCCTACTGCATTCATTTATTGTTCAGTTCACAGTCTTTGACTACAACACAATCCTCCAACAGAGTCAGCTTTCATAATTCAGCAGTACAAAGTCTGCAAACACATGTAACCTAGATCCATATTTCCCAGTGACAGCATATGATAGCAGAATGTGAAGTATTAATGCTGGTGTCACTACAGTCCTACACTCTACTGCACTTTAAGAGAAAGCAGCTGCTGAGATGAAATGTGTGCCAACTGTCTGAAGACAGAAACATAAGAAACATTCCTTCTGTTACAAAGGGAGAGACACACACAAACAGACTTGCTTTTAGACGCAACAAGCACAAAGTTTCTTACTTTTGCCTTTTAAATTTCTCAAAAACACTCACCGATTCTGCATAAGCAGAAAGATATGCATTTAAGAAAATCCTGACTTTCTTCTCACGAAAATAACCCCCAAAAGAGGTTATAATTACGCATCTACAAGTCAAAGGGTGGAAAAACTGCCTCTTACGATACACACTATATATCCAGTCAGTTCACACACCGATGGAAATATAATTGCCACCTATGTAACAGATAACATCGATCAGCTGTGCATTTTCATACTAACAACATATGGTCCTCAAGCCTCCCAATGAATACTTCCTTTGGCATCTTCATAAAATTATTATCTTGAAATAATCATCTGAAATTTTTGTTCTAACACATTCACATAGAAACCAGGCTGTCTCTCTGAACATGGTAGGTTTGTCACTTTCAGTAAATCCTTCACTAGGGGTGATGTCTACAAATCTGAAAGTGGTGTTTTTCTTTTCTCTTGATGTAATGATTGGCAATTTGTTGAAGAACCACGGTATCCTGATTTGTACAAGATACATTCTTGATGTAACGGCACAAAAGCAACCAAAGTACTGTACTGCTATCTTTTCAACACAGCTCTACAATAACAATGTATGTGACATAATCTGAACTGTTTGGTTATAATTCACTTAAAAACTAGTACAACCTCATTGACCTCCTTATCAAACAATTTATTGTGCATTTGCAGACTGGACAATGAAATAGAGGAGGTAAAGTATTAACGGTGACACTATTTGGCAAGCTCATAGTACAGTTCATTCAAAAGGCAATTTTAAAATTGAATGAAGAGGTTTGACTAGGCAATAAAAACAGCCACAATGCCAGTGAACAGTACTTAGGAGGAAAGCCTCTAATTATCCTATTTATAAATCAACAGCAATTTTACTGATGATTTCTTCTCAAAGTTGATTAAAATAACTTCAAAAACATTTTTAAACTAGATCATATGCATTTTATTAAACTATAATTTAAAATATTATTGATTGTTTGAAAATGATAAAAACTTGAAAGCAAGAATGAGACAGCATTTTTGAAGAGAAACATTCATACGATGCTCTGCAACATAATTATAGTACTGCCCTTGGGGAAGGGGATTTTATTTTATAATGAGAATGTTTACACTGTTATGGGGTTCAATCTATCTGGGAGGGAAGGTTAAACTTCTTTCCATTAAAGACAGCCTTATAATGAAAAGCTCTGAAAGGAGAACGGAGTCTAATATAGTAGATGTAATGGTCTATTAAATGATTCACACACAAAAAATGAATCAAATTCATTGTATCTTACTGCTGTTTTATGACAAAATTGTTGAAAAATAAAACTATTGTCAAGATAATTGCATATTACATAGGCTGTATTACTGTAAGCAGTACTCTTATTGGATGACCTAGAGTCTAATTTTTAGGTACATTAACAGGACATTACATTTTAAATACTTTACATTATTGGAATGTTTTAAAAGAATCTCACTTTTACTCTGTTGGCAAAATCAATTTAGACTTAAAGTCATGCTGCAATTGTGCATCATTCTTTTTCAATTAAAATTTTCCATACATCCTTTATGATGTCATTCTTACATTCCTGCAACAGATGCTTGTTTATATACCAATTTACTAAACTGCTGCTATACTGGTATTAGGCTATTGTAGATGTAACCTCTCTCCCTAGTTTCCTTTCCCAGATCTCCTCTCAATAAATGTGTATTTTCAAAATAATTTGCCTCTTTAACAATAATCTCTAACTACCAAACAATCCCCTCTACTTAAAACAACAAAAACAAAATGTCTCTATATTTTTAGAGTGTACAATTAAACACACATTTCTGGAAAGAATGACATTCTTAAAATTTTAAGAAAGGGGTGTTTCCATGAATAACTTCAAGCACATTTTTAAATGTATTTTAGAAGGTATAATTCCAAAACCAGATTATTAATTCTGCCCTCTGAGAACCTAGCCAGAAATCTCTCAGATTAAATGTATACCTCAGCTATTTATTAACTGGAGCCTGAGCAATATATAACATCATACCCATTTTTAAAGCAATACTATAACAATGTTAATCAAGTCATATGTATAATCTATCAGCATTGTTATATCTCTGCAAGGTTTCAAAATAGAAATATCAAAGCCTCCTAGAGATTAAAATTTAGCTCACTTAACTAAAGAAATCCACCCATTTGGAAAATAAAAAATAAAAAGTATATATTGATTTCAGATTTGTGGGTGAACACAGACTGAAAAACTACTTTTTGCATATCATCAGTACTTAAGTTAAGCAATGCTGTGATTCTGTTAAATGAAGCTTTTCATTTTAAAAACATTTATCTCTGAATATATATGTGTGAAATTCTGGCACTGAAACTTTCATAAGGATCTTGAAGGGAAATTGTCATGTTGGATGAAACACTAAGCAGTATCACCTCTTTTGCAAAAATAATTTTCTGTTACAACTGAAAAATATTTTTGTCCCACATATAAACAAATTTCTTCTAATTTTACAACCTCATATTTATCAGGGGATTGCCTGTCGTTAGAAATTTTGCATCCTCAAGTTACTGACGTTACAAAATATTTCACTTTAAAGGGAAAAATACCTTTAATGCAAAACCTTTAACTGATTACTATTGCCATTACATTGAACACTTGGCTAGCCTCTGATCTAAGTCAGGCTTTCTAAAATCTGCAGAGGGAAGTATTTGTAAGTTTCGTCTCTTCCCTCCCTGAGAGGGGCACTGGAGGAAAAGTTGAGCTTTCTAGAGAGGGTGTCCTAAGGCTCAAGGTAAGACAAAACCAAGATGAATAAATGACTACACAGGCATTTTTTTTTTTACCTTTAATATTTCACTGTCAAAGAACAAAATCTGGAAATACAAGTGAGGAAACAAAAACCTTCCCCATATGCAGTGCTGTTGCAACTGCCTAACTTTGAATTTTTGTGGAAGAGGAAACGTTATTTGATTTGGCAGGGCATCAAAAAGGTCCAAAGAAGTTCTGAAAACAGCAGTGGCCCGTTTTACTGCAGCTGCAGAATTGGGATGCTATAATACCTGGGAAATCAGAGAGTGGCACCAGAGAAAAAATTCATGGGGAAAATACAGGACAGTTCGGAGGGCTCCTGCAATAAGGAAACACTCAGACTCTACCTCCCTCCCCAACTAATAAAGCATGAAGGAAAGGGGAAGAAGGGGGGCAGTGAGGGAAAGGGAGGGTGGGGAGAGAAAAAGATGGGAAGGGAAGGGAGAGGAGAGCTCGGGGAGAGCAGGAGAGAGCACAGCACAGAGCAGAGCAAAGAAAGCTACTTTTGGGAATCTGTGTTTGTCACACACATCCATACTCTCACAGAATAATCTATCTCAAAGAAGCCTGGGTCACTGTGGCAATAGTATCCCTGACAGAGGACTCAGGGTGCAGAGAAAGCCTGCCACTATCGTTGATGGGTATACTGTTAATGAATTTTAAGGGCTATTCAAAGATGGATTTCTAAAACACCACCCAAAGCCCCTTCTGCTGTTATCATATTTTTTTTATGGAAGGAGACTTACCAAGAGAAAAAAAAGAGCAAACATAGAACGGAGCTCAGGGTTGGTGTGGCTGCATTTTTAGAATGCTAAATGAACACAAATATGCAGGTAATCTGACCCAAGCACAACATTTGATGACCAAAAGCCTGGTGTCATTTAAAGAAAGATGGTAAATAAAAAGCAACACTAACACTGCCATTGGATAAATCAATAAATCTTTGCCCTAAAGAATTTTATTAAGAAATAAACTACTTCGGTGAGGTATGCTGTTTTGCCAGTTATAGATGGGAAGATTTGTAATTGTGCTTGTGTCCTTCCTCCGCTTCTACAGTGTTCATGTTACAAGGTGGTAGAAAGTAAAACAGAAGTACAAGAAAGGTTGTACACATTCAGATAGTTAAAAAGTACGATGATTGTAGGTATATATACCACAGCGCTCAGGAGTGACCTTGTATAATCGTCTCATATTACAGATCAAGAAACGAAAGCTCAGATAAACTGACTTGCCCAGGACACCACACAGCAAGGAAGTGGCAGAGTTAGGAATTAAGCCCAGGTTTTCTGGCTTCCCATCACTTTACCACCTAGCCTTTAGCTATAAAACATCTTCATCTGAATCTTATCTGATGTTCATCATCACTGAGGAGGTATCATTATTTAAAAGGAATTAAAACAGACACACACACACACACACACACACACACACACACACACACAATCACACTCCTTAGATTGGAGAGGGCTTTGTTTGCCTTTGATTTTTACAGAGTTTCTAAGTGTGGATTGTCAAAGAAGGAAGGAATCCTCACTCTCCCTCTCTAAAGAGGCCTGTGGTTGCCTTACAAAGTAAGTACCAAGGAGCACTCACTAAATGACAAGAATGGCAACCCCTAACCCCGTAGGCCCAAATAAGCCTGTGGTTTAGAGACGTGGACCTGAAGCCCAGTTGCCTGTTGGCTCAGTCAGAAAACCCACACAGCTTCCACCTGCCTCTCTTGGAATACTTTCTCTGGTGTCTTGAGTTACCATATGAGAAGTCTATCTTGAGAAAACCATGTGACAAAGGCCTTCTGGCCAACAGTCCCAGCTGAGTCAAGACTTCCACCATTCCTGCTGAGGGATCAGTCATGCGAGGGGAGCATCTTGGACCCTCCAGACCTGCTCATCCACCAGCTAAGGACCACTGAGTCACCACAGTCAATGCCAGAGGGAGCAAAAGAGTCATCCAGACCAGCCCTGCCCAAACTCCTGACTCACAGAATCCCTGAGGGATAATACAAGAGTTGTTTAAAGACATTAAGTTTTGAGGTAGTTTGTTATGTAGCAATATATAACCAGAACTGGGCCTTAATTCTCTCAACTGTATAATTCAGAAAATGTTACCAAAGAATTATTGCTAGGATTAAATAAGAATGTATGCAGTGTCCATAACTGATTCATAAGAGAGTTACCAACATCATCATCATAAGAACTATGAAAGCTCTTTCCAACATTGAAAACATTGCACCTATCCCAGATGGGCTTCAGACGATGGATGTTCCAATTCCGGGCCTGCCACTGATGAGCTACGTACTTTTGACAAGTCAAAGAGCCTCACATCATGCAGCCTTTTTTCCCCTAGAGTCAAGTAGGAAAGGCAAAACTAGTGAAAAGGCTGATATAAGGTTTTATATGGTCTTTCAAACATTTTTAAGGTACAAAACAAAACTCCTAGGGGTATTTTTTAATTCCACATAGATATATAATCTCTACCTTTGATTAAACACATGGTCTTCTTGCCCTAGCTTATATTTATTTTTTTGCTTCTGGTAACAGTATATGTGAATAGAGAAATATTTCCCTACTGTAAGGGAATTTCTCTATTGTAAGTAAAACAACAGTGCAAGGGCCAAAATCATGTGGTGGGAACTTGGGTGAACTAGAGAGAACTTACTCCAGAAAGGAGGCAAACACCACTTGTCTCTAGCCAACTTGTGCCATAAACACCAGTGTTCCTTGATCTTTTGAGTTTTCTGAGAAGCCAGGAAAAAATTCATCTCATGAGCAACCAGCTGACATCTCGAGTTTAGCATCTAGAGGCTGTCTTAAGTGATCTTTCTCTTGCTTTGCATGTGGCCTTAGGCAAACTGTTTAACTATTTTTTTGTCTCAATTTCCTTTCCTGTAAAACTGAGAGGTAAAAGCAATAGTTTCAAAAGTCCTTCCAACTCTAAAATTCTAGAGATCCTTTAATTCATCAGGTTTGCCCAGGGAAGCATGGTGGATTTGGAAAATATGCATATGACATGTCTGTACATTCATGCATTATTTATTAAAAAAAATAATAGTTTGTTTTCTATCATGCATAAAGAAGGAACATGTATTACCTCTGGGGACAGCTACTTTGCCTCTTAGCCCTATCTTAAACGAGCCCTAAACATGATCTTTAAGAATGGAATTAAAAAAAATTTTTTTTGACAGCAATTCACAGTATAAAATATATTCTATATTATAGCAACCAGGATTCATATATGTATACAGTACATATGTGACTGAAACAAAAGTTTCACATAGTAATATTTACCCTTGCCATCTGGAGTGCTCTGTAATTTTCAATTTTGTTTCTTTTCTCTCTTACATCTTAGCTGTGACTCACCAAATACAATTTGAGACTCAGCAATGAATCAGGACCCACCATGCTTGTCTACAAAGGTCATCCTCTCCTCAGAATTTATAACCCACCCTCTGAATTTCATCTTTTTAATTGTTCTTCAAACATTTAATATCTCACCCAACTAAATGGTCACCTGTCTCATGGCATGCCTTTCAAAACTTTTAAAGCACAAAACAAGAAGAGCAAACATAGTTTCTTCTCTTGGCACCTATTTTCTAGATGAGGGGTAACACTAGTTTACTTGTGGTAGCTGTGCCATTTATAAATAGCATTGCTTTCATGTCGATTTTCCTCCTCACTGAACCACTGGTGGCAAAATTTTAGTGTGCATTAAAAATCACCTGGAACATTTGTTAAATATGTAGAATCTCAGGTTCTACCCCAAGACATTCTGACTTAGTGGGTCCCCGGATAGCGTCCAGGAATCTACATTTTTAACCACCCCTTGGTAATTTTGATCTCTGGGGTCATTTGATCACACTTTGAGATTCTGCTGTAAACATATAAAGATCTAGGACAGGGGTCAGCAAACTTTTTCTGTAAAGAAGCAGATTAAAAATATTTTAGGCTTGCGGGCCACAAGGTCTCCATTATAACTACTTAACACTACTGTTGTAGTGTGAAAGCATTCATAGAGAATACATAAATAAATGGGTGTGGCTGGGTTCCAATAAAATGTTATTTACAAATACAGGTGGCTGGCTCTAGGCCATAGTTTGCTAATCCTTGGTCTATATTTTATACTAAAAATTTGTTTGGTTATGTAAGTACAATAATCAGATCCATTGGTCCTGGATACTTTCTCAAGTAGGTGGAAAAACAGTCTAAAGTAATAAGGAGGCTCTTTGTAAAAGTGTGCTTTGGTCAAATAGTGTCATTAACAGGAGTGCTAAATGGTAGAGTGGTGGATGTGAACTTTCATTTTGACCTTCAAAGCTTATGTTAGAGGGTAAGAAAATGAAGAAGCAGCATTTTTCTTCAGAGAATCTAAAAGTGGAGTAGCGTATACCCTTAATTAAGTTATGGAATTTGACTATACATGCACTGCAAGAGGGAACATTAAGAATCTAGGCAACAAGAACAGTTCCATCAGGAATTCCATTCAATATTCCTTTTCACCCAAGAGATGGAGGGGGCCAGCCCAGTGGCATAGTGGTTAAGTTCCATGTGCTCCGCTTCGGTGGCCTGGGTTTGCAGTTTCAGATCTTGGGTGCAGACATACATCGCTCATCAAGCCATGCTGTGGCAGCAACCCACATACAAAATAGGGGAAGACTGACACAGATGTTAGCTCAGGGCCAATCTTCCTCAAGCAAAAAGAGGAGGATTGGCAACAGGTGTTAGCTCAGGGCCAATCTTCCTCATCAAAAAAAAAAAACAGATGGAGGACTTGAATCAGCTATTGCTCTAGGAGGTCTCAGTTCCCAGGCGTCTTTATGCAGTGAGGCTTTGAGTAGGAGTCTAGCATATAAAGATATACTCGTATATTTTGTATGACACCAGTCTAAACACTAGCCAGCTACATCTTCAGGTGCTCAAAGAAAAAAAAAAAAACTACAACACTGAAAGAAACAACTAGCTGTGTGAGATTTATTGGATAGAGGCCCTAAAGCGGTCTCCACTGTGGTGCCTTCCTACAGGACTTTTTCAGTGATACTTTAAATAACAGCAGAGTTCTGACTCAAACTCATTGACTTTAGAACCTAATTTCCACATAATGTGTGGCTTTATTGTACATTATTTATTGACTCTGAGCATCACACACATTTATGAAGGTTGAGCACCAATCTCTGTATACCGTTGCTAAAAATTGCCTCAACAGGTATACCAATTTATTGGCTTCCACGTTGCTAAAAAAGAACTATAGCAGAGACAGTGTCAAAGAACTCCTTGCTCTCTTTGCTTCTCCTCCCACTGGTTAACATTTTCCTCTTAGCCTTTTTTGTAGAGGGCAGTCAGGGAGTGGGAATGGCAAAGTGGGTTGAGATAGAGATGGAGATTGAGCTAGAACTGATTCTAAGAAAAATCTAAGGCTAACATCGTGCTTAATGGTGACCCTACTATGTGCCAATAATTTAATACGTTATTTCATTTAAACTCTAACAACATGGCATGATAAGTATTATTATTCCCATTTTACAGGTAACGATCCTAATTCAGTGGAGCTAAGTTGCCTGAGGTTACAAAGCCTGGAAGTTGTTGCCATTGTATTGGAATTAAAGACCCTCTGATTTCAAGGGACCTATTCCACCATTCTATATTGACTTTCAAGGAAAACTCAAAGCTACCAAACTACCACGATGCTTATCTTCAGTAAAAGAGGTAAGTGGTTAAAATGGGGTTTGAAATTTATCCATAGATTTTCTTTACTGAAATAATTTGCAGTTCAAATTATCAAACATACCAAGATAAGACTAGATTCAAACACTGTGGAAACAGTCATTCAAATGGCAAAGTAGAAAGAATGCTTCTTTGGTGCCTCCTGGTTTGTTCCTTTTCCCTTTTCTGGAGTCCTTTTATGTATTTAGACACTCTATATCCACAGGCCAATTTTCAGAACCTCCCATGTCTGTACATTCTAGGTATCACCAGATCATTTTTATTTCTATTTGTTCTAATAAAACCTAACTAGTCTGAGACCCTACCATTTAGATCTTTAAGTGACAAAAGTACCCTTTCAACAAAACATAAAAGATGGTTGTTCAATAAGATCAATAAAATTTTAGCCAAATTACATAGGGAAAAAAAGAGAGAAAAGCCAAATTATCAATATCAGGAATGAAACAGGTGGTATCACCTCAAACTGTACATAAAGTAAAAGGGCAATAAAGAAATACTGTGAACAATCTTATATCAATATATTTAACAACTTAAATGAAATGGGCAAATTCTTTAAAAGAAGCTACCACAGCTTACTCAAACATTACTTGAATATTTAATATTATATGTTTAATAGATATTAGGTTATTTAAATAATGCAATAGCTACTAAAGAAATTGAATTTGTAGTTAAAAACTTTGCCACAAAGAAAACATTAGGCCCAGATGGCTTAACCAGTGATTCTACCAAACATTTAAGGAAGAAATGATACCAATTCTACACGAACTCTTCCAGAAAATTGAAGAGGAAGAACTACTACTCAACTCATTCTATGAGGCCTGCATTACTCCGATACCAAAACCAAAGACAGTACACAAAAGTTCTTAAAGTTTTAGAAAATTGAGTCTAACAATATGTAAAAAGGATAATATATTACGGCCAACTGTGATTTATCTCAGGAATGAAAAGTTGGTTAATATTCAAAAGCAATCCACGTAATTCATCATTATTAACAGACTAAACAAACAAACAAATAATGTAAGATTATCTCAACAGATGCAGAAAAAGGATTTGATAAAATCCAATATCTACTCCTGATACAACTCTCAGCATACTAGGAATAAAAGTGAGCTTCCTCAATCTGATAAGGGACATATAAGAACAATCTTAAGGCTAATATGGTGCTTAATGGTGACAGATCAAATGCTTTCCCTCCAGAATCAGGAAAAGGCAAAAATGTCTACTCTTACCACTTCTATTCAACATTATACTGAAGGATCTAACTCCATGTAATAAATAAATAAATAAATAAATAAATAAATAAATAAATGGCACCGAAACTGGAAAGGGAGAAGTAAAGCCATCTTTATTTACAGATGACGTGGTTGTCTACATAAAAAGTCTGACAAAATCTACAAAAAAGATACTTTAAAAACGTGAGTTTAGCAAAACTGCAGGATACAAGACCAAAATAAAAAAGTCAGTTGTATTTCTCTGTCCTAGCGATGAATAATCAGAAACTGAAAGTATAAAAAGAATACCCTAATAGCATCAAAAATATGAAATATTTAAGGATACATCAGACAAAGATGTGTAAGAGCTATACATTGAAGACTACAAAACATAGCTGAGAGAAATTAAGAAAGATATAAATAAACGGAACAAAACATTAAATCTTGTTAATATGTTAAGTCTCTTCAAATTGATCTATAGATTCAGAGCAATCCCACTCAAAATCCCAGTGGGCTTTTTCCCCTTTTTTTAAAGAAATTGACAACCTTATTCTAAAATTCATGAGAAATGCAAAGGACTCAAAAGGGTCAAAAAAATTTTGAAAAGAAGGAAAAAGTTGAAGGCCTTATACCATCTGACATCAAGACTTAACCATAATAAATAAAATAATCATGAGTGTTATAACTATGGCATGTCATAATCAAGGCATCAAGATAGACAAATAGATCAGAACAGAATAGAGAGTCAAGAAATAGACCCACATATATATGGTCAATTGATTTTCAACAAACTTCTAAATGCAATTCAAGAGAGAAGTCAAAATAGTGCCGTAAGCAAACTCTGAACTCACCTCCTCCTGCGGACACAGCCAATTTACAACTACTTGTGGAAAAATTACCCCTGAGAAAGAACTGAAAACTGGATAAGAGGAACTCCTGCAACAAATGACAATCCAAACTGAGGTGGAAGAGGCAGAAAGCCCCTTCTGGAGAGAAAAAAACGCCGCCTTCACAAGCCGCCGCGCCTCACGGCCGCCGGGGAGCAGCCCACAGGTCCGCAGCCTCCCTGGAGGAGCGGGGCCCTGAGCCGGGGAGCGCCCCCGCTGTAGGCATTTTGTGGACCCAGCACAATCGAGAGGAGTGGCATAATATCTGACTTTGCCTGCTACTAAATGCAATTCAATAGAGAAAGTAAAGTTTTTTTCAACAAATGGTGCTAGAACAATTGGATATCCAAATGTAAAAAAATGAACTTGGATCCATATCTAACATCATGTGCAAAAAATAACTCAAAATGGATTATAAACGTAAATGTAAAACCCCAAATTATAAAACATCTAGAAGAAAACCTACGAGAAAATTTTTATGGCCTTCAGTTCAGTAAAGATTATTGAGATATAATACCAAAAGCATGATGTATAAAAGAAAAAAAAATGAATTAATCAGATTGCATCAAAATTAAGAACCTCCGCTCTTCAAAAGGTACTATTAAAGACAAGACACGGATTAGGAGAACACGTTGTACACATCTGTCTAAAAATAAAAATACCGACCTTACCAAGTGTGGGTGAGGAAGTGGAGAAACTGGAATTCTCATGTACTACAGCTGGCAATGTAAAATGGTACATTTCTGCTTTGGAAAACTTTGGTAATTTCTTTAAAAAATTAACACACACCTACCATATGACCCAGCTATTCCACACATAGGTATTTATCTAAGAGGAATGAAAGCATATGTCTACACAAAGACTTGCACACAAATGTTCACAGTAGCCTAATTTGTGATACAGTCATGACCAAGCATAATGACGTTTTGGTCAATGACAAACCACACATACGACAGTGGTCCTAAAAGATTACTACCTACAGCCTAGGTGTGATGTAGGCCACATCATCTAGGTTTGTGTAAATACACTCTATGATGTTTGCACAACGACCAAATCACCTAACAACACATTTCTCAGAATGCATCCCTGTCGTTAAGTGACAAATGACTGTATTCCAAAACTAAAAATGAGTAGACAGATAAATTGTGGTATATCCATACAATGGCCTACTAATCAGCAATAAAAAAGAATGAACTACTGAGACAGAGTAGATCCAGAGTGGATCTAAAATAATCAAGCTGAATGAAAGAAGCCAGACAAAAAGGAGTACATACTGTATGCTTCTATTTTCATAAAATTATAGAAAATACAAACTAATTCATAGTGACAGAAAGCATATCATTGGTGCCTGAGAATGAGGATGGGAGTGGGATAGTAAGAGGTGACAGGGAGATATTGCAAGGAACATGAAGAAACTTTTGGGGTGATGGATATGTTCATTGTCTTGTCTGTGGTGGTGGTTTCACAGTATTATATATGTTAAAACTTATCAAACAGTACACTTCATGTGTAGTTTCTCATGTACCAATTTACCTCAATAAAGATATTTAAAAAACAATCTAACAGAAGGAGGATTTGCATTTTTGTGAGGTAAACAAAAGCAATAGTTTTCAGTCATTCTGAACTGCTGGAAAAACACAAAAGGTAAGAGAGTAAAACTTATTTTCCACACAACTCACTACATACTGGGGAGGAAAAAAAGTCTGAGTGATCTTGAGGCAGTAGTTCCTAACTAAACCCCACCCCTAGCAGAGGATCCTAATTTTAGCCACTCACAGATTATCTAAATTCTTATCATAAACATGTTATATATCATAGGGCTTTACTGTACTTAAAGGAAACATTTAAAATAAAATACAAATTGAATATGCATACTTTTGATAGATATATCAAAAGGAAACATTAAATATCAGGAGGAAAACCACCAAGAATAATCAATATAAAAGTCTTATTCTAGTAAAGCTATGGACTTAGAGTGAAGAAAATTATTTGGGACAGCAGTGCAAAAATATGAAGTTATTATAGGGTGAAAAAAAATTAGGCTGACCACCGACTTCTCTGTAACAGGATTCACCATTAGATAACATGAAGAGACTGACGAGAAAGCATGCTGATTATAGTGGATTAATGGTACTGAGATCCTGTGTACTCAAGGACAGTTTTTACAGATGAAATTACTTTAGAAAGACTTCTTGGTGTGTGAAACAACTTTTTACAAAGTTCAAAGACAAAGGAATAACACAGAATCAGAGACAATAAAGGAAATTGCAGGCTAAAGCCAAGATGCCCACAAATACTCTTCACATGAATAATGCACCTGACATGACACAAAGAAGCAATAAATTTTCAAACACTAATAAACCTAAAAAAAAAAAAAAAACATGAAGGTCTATATCCCAGGAGGGTTTGACATTTGCAAATCAATCACCTTGGGAAGCGGTGCTCTTATTGTTTCTGGAATGGGCTTCGAGACCAAGTTAAGCACTACCAAATAAATAAATAAAACAAAACCAAGCAAATAATGTCTTATGAACTTATAGTCTCCTGTCCTTCAGGATTCAAAACTTGGATCCATGAGATCAGGCTCCAAGTTGTCTATCAGTTCGGGCTCCAAATAGTATTTAACTAATTCCCAAAATCAAACGTACTCTCCAAAGAACAAGGATCTGCCAATAACACTGACATTAAAGTGAAAGTTACATAGACCTGAAAGTAGTTAGAAAGACGAGCTGCTACAGGGTTCAGAGAGTTGTTATCACTGACAGAGAAAGTCAGCATACTACTATAAGGGAAACAACATTTGTGCAGAGAAGCATTATGTACGTTCAACTGGCTATCACATCACTGCATCGCTTTACATCGGGTGCCCCACACGGTGCTTGGTACCTCACCTACGCTCCACAAATCTTTAGAATGGTGAAGATACACACATATATATGCAGGATATTACTTTGGAATGTTATTTTATTTGAGAAGGCATGACCTATCCTCAAACCAGTTTTAAAGTATGTTTCCTAGTTCAAAGTGCACAGACAAAATCTCTCAAAATATCCTAAAATGTCAGTAAGAAACGGTAATGATCTAGATTGTAATTCACATCTCAATGACATAAGAACCTGGTAACTATAGAATGGTAACATTTAATCAATTATACAATGAATTGTTAATTAAGATATGATTCTGTTTTTTATTAAAAAGATTAAAATAATATTAAAAGAAGTGAGAAGAGTTTTGCAAATAAGGAAATCCTTTTGACAATTAAACAAATAGTCAAACATCACAAATTCAGAGTTAACTGATCTGGAGTTTGGGATAATGTAGCCTGATAGTAGGTTGAATCTTATCCTTTCGCTCGCTATTTATATTAAAATAGAAAATTGCTATGCAAACATATTTATCATCCATTCATTCACCATACTGATCCAAAAAGTATGTATTTAAACAAATGAACAGCAAATAGAATTGCAATGAATTATTCACAATTTTAAGAACTAATGTTGCCCCTTGGTCAGGTGAATTGGGTGCATCTGACAAAGTAAGGCTGTCAGTCTCATTCTCATAATATTTCGGTGGACATTTTTAGTTCCTGAGGGCAGGACCACATCGTATTCACTTTGGAAATCTAGTATTCAACACACTATAGTGCACAATAATCATCCGGTGACTGTGAATTTGGCTTTCCAGCCATCTCCCACTCTTTCTCACACCACTCCCCTCATTATTCCCACAAGTCAGCCTCCTTCTCCCAACTCCCCGCCTTCATTTCACATGCTCCCTCTTCCTCCTCTATCCTTCTCCATCTAGCTTTCCTATGTTTCACTCAGGGTAAATTATTCTCACCTTCTCCTCTATTTCCAAAGAAATTTGTCTGCACCTCTACTTTTGTACTCTTTAGAGTCTAACTTGTATAGGTCCATTAAATTAGAACCTCTTAAAAAGAACCTTATTTAGTATTGCATTTTCCATAGTACCATGAACATTCTTGGCACATAGTAGGAACTCAGTAAATATGTAATGAATTGTACAATTGAATTCAACATATACACACACACACACAGAGCACAGTAAGTATAAGCCATTCTAATGAATTACCTTAGGAGGTTAATAATAATAATAATAATAATAATAATAATAAGCTGCATTTACTGAGTACCTACTATTTGCCAGGCAATCTGTTAGATGCATCATGCACATTATCTTAATCCTTATAATAACTCCTATCTCTTGGATGAGGAAGCCAAGATTCAGAAAAGTTAAACAGAGGGAAAATGCTGGTATGTTACTGAGCACAGATTCAAACCCAGGTATCCCTAGTTAAAATGACACGAATCTTCTTCCTTGCACATCTTCCTTTTAATTTCTTCCCCTCCCACCCCTACCAGTACAGCTATTACACTTATAATCTATTATTCAGTTTATGTTTTCTTAGTTTAATCTATTTTCAAGACTCTAGGCTATCTACAATGCTTTATTAATACTAAGGATATCCTAAAGATTTTGTCTACTCATATTTTTAAAATCAATTTCTAAGCAAAATCTTCAGTGTTGCAGTTAGACATATAATTTAAAGATGAGGTAGATGTACGTACTTGGAATAAAATGTCATCATCCCTTGAAGCAGTTTGAAATACATAAAAATCCCACACAAACAAAACCAGAACCTCGAAAGTCCAATGTCTACAAGAACAGGATATCCCCCAAAACAAACTCTTGCAGCCCTTCCTACGTGATGATCTCCAGTATTACAGATGCCTATGAAATTTCCTATTCTTGAAGAATATCTATCTCTTTGCTTTAAATAACGGATCTTTAAAACAAGGGAATCATAACTAATGGATTATAATATTTCTACTTTTAAAATCTGAATTTCTCATGAGTAAAGTAAACCACAAATGAAAGTACTTGTACCACGCATATTGACCCTTTCTTCTTCTATTAGCATATCGGTCTGCAATCATATCTAGATCAATAGTGAAGATATCAGCTTAAAAGAGAGCCATGCTTTCTTTTGTCAGAAATTCATTACTTTTTATTAGGGTCATTGCTTGAAAACTTCAAAACACCATATGGACCTAATTGTGGTTTATTTTGGCAAAAAGGAAGACACTGTAGAACAATTGAGGCATTACATTCTACAATTCCATTACTTTCATCCCTCTCAGTTTTATTACTGTGTCATTAAAGGCAACTTGAGTGAGCAAAGAATTATAGTGTCATGTGTACGGGCTAGTAGATTAATAACAAAACACACTCAAGTTTAAAGGTATCTAACAGCTGTTTTCATTATTTTGTGTAAATACGCTTGAAGCATATCTATCTGATTAGTGGATAGAGTGCTCTTCTCTGTCACATGCCATGGGCACTGCTATGTGCAAGTAATCAAAGTGCTCAGAAAATGAGTTTACATTGTTCACTGCTGAAATACACAAATGTCAGAAAGTGACTGCGCATCAAAGCTTAGTCAAATCATCTGCTGCAAACAAACAGATTCCAATGCACATTTCAGCTTAAAACATTCCACCGCAGCACACTGACTGAGTTGGGCTTATTGCTGGCCAAAATTAAATGGTGTGCAGAGAATATAAGTTTCTTTAGAGAGAAACACATGACTTCAAAATCTGATTCATTCATACAGATTCATACAGATCACCATCTATATAATTTCCAATAGAGTCCATCTAAAGTTGTATTATTTTTATCCTAGGAACATAGTTAACTTTTATATGCTTTTAAATGGGAACTGATAAGGAAGCATGTCACATATTCCCATTTTAGAGCTTATATACATGTAAAATCCCTATATAACTTTTTTAATGCCATGATTCCTAATTCCATGCTCAGAGGTTTTTCCTTCATTCTCTTTCATGCTGTTCTGTTCTATCTACTAATACATTTACTTTGAATTCCAATACTCAATTGCTTGCTACTTAAACATTTCAAAAATATTTATTCTCACCTATCAGCCCTTGCTCTTCTACAGATTCTCTTCACTTGACCCTTAGTCTTCTTTAACCATAGAAACACTTGACTCCCATTCCATTATGGAGTTGACAGGCTCAACTACTATGCTGCCTGCCCACTCAGAGGAGTTTTTCACTTCATCACCATCTCTATGCTTAACTCTCTCTATGGTTTCTTGTCCCCTGTGTCTGCCTAATATTGATGCTCCAACTCAGATGTTTGTTTTCAAATCTATTCAAAATTCTTCCTGTCCTTTTTTGTGGGGGAGAGACGGAGGACACAGTCCTGAAGTCATATCCATGTATAACCCCTGCAATAATATGGGTGCTGAATATTCTCTCTATGGTGATGAGTGCCACTTCCTTCTTTTTCCAAAGCCTGGTGTTAAAAATCTCACCCTTACTCAAGTCCTCTGTCAAGAACCCCCGATTTTGACATATCTGGCTTCCTCAGAAATGCTTTTAAACCTCTTTATGCATGCCCTTTCAGTCACAGAAACACTTGTTTCAAATTTGTCTGTCTGCCTCTTCCAAGTTTCTCATCTTTTCCTACAATTTCATCCACTTGGTCTTTGGGGATGTTTACATTAAAGCTCGTATTTCAAGACTCATCTAGTTTTCTCTCAAGCATCTCTAAGTCCTCTGTGCTGTTTGAAGGTTGGCCTTGTCATCTGTATACTCTGTCTGTCTGCACCTCAGTTTCCTTTTGCCCCTCTGATGAGAGGCTGGAGCACTCACAAGAGTGAGGCTCTAGTAGCACTAACACAAGCCAGACCTGGCTGCGGAGGTGTTATGTAAGCTTCTCCACGCTGAATTGAAAACGAGTTTCTATACTGACCTTCAAGTTCCAAGTTTATTCTGAGGTGTTCTATAAGCAAGGCTCACAACCAAAATGTCAAGATTTTTAGTTGAGGGTAAAAGCTAGACTTTCAAAAGGTTAGATAGTAATTATATAACCCACACCCAATATTTCCATATCACCTTTCAGAGTGGTAAACCTCATTTGTTGATGTGTTGACACAGCTCAACAATGCAAATAAAGTATATCTAGGGACACTGATTCTCTCCAAATTTAATCTAAACATATTTTTGCCAACTGTTCCAAAAATTTCCTTTAAAATTAAGGAGTCAAAACACAACATTGACTTTCTTGCTCTATGAATTTATTCCATAAGGTAAACAGCACTTGAGCTAAACGTGATAGGTAGATGGTAAGCACAAATTACAACCCATTTCTCAGAAAAAAGAGGCAAGCTGAGTGTTAACCCAAGCGTAGTGGTGGTTCTGCAGCTGCCACAATCTTCCCATTGGGAAGATTTCCCTTCCCAATGCTTTAAGCATTGCCTGCCCACTAATAATATTTATTGGAAATCAACAGTAAAGAAATGTGCTGGTTCTGTAGGGTGTTAAAAGACATTAAAGACAGAGCCTTTCTGTTTAGGAACCTTACAATCAAATGACTGAAAATACATAAATCAATTGAAAATAGACATGTATATATATAACATATGCATATAAAATTATGACTCTATACTTAATTTAAAAGTTTCCCCTATAAGTTTGTCTGGGTCAGCACTAAAGTAAGCAATGGAGGTATGGAATAAATGAAAGGCAGTATCTTACCACAACGTATTGTATAAAATAAATGATCTAGTTGTCTAATGCAAGTGATACTATTCAGAAAAGACTTTCGGAGAAGGATAATCCTATGTACTGTTATTTAAAGAAGCTAAGGTAGTAAACAGGAGGTAAGAAGAAAGAATATTACTCTAGATCCACGTAGGAAGACAGCAGGAAAGTAAGAGGGATAACAGATGCAAAGACTTACAATCAAGAAGGAAAGAGTCATGTTCTCTCTCTCTCCAGAGTATCGCAAGAGCTAAGGTATGCAGGAAAGGCAAGTATTCAGCAAAGAAATGTTGTTTCAGTTCTTTTCACCACTGATAATGCACTGGCCACCTGAATAAACTTGGCAGGCTCCATTTCAGGGCTTAAGTGTATGTCTCTCCTTCTTTCCACATTATATGCTTCATTAAATCTTCCATATATCCTGTACCTTGATCTTCCCCAACCCTTTTCCACAACAAAACTCAGCAAAATGATCTAGCTCCTTATTTCCAGTTGGAATTTTCTCTCTGGTTGGGGCACTTTCCTGTGATCACATCTTTTAAGCTGCATCTTACGATTCTTCAATAAAAATACAGACTCAATTCCCTTCAGGGAAACTGGTATCAGAAACATTTCTGCCTCACAGGATCCATCACCTTCCTGGGAGGAATGTTCTGCTCTCTTAAGAGCTTTGTAAACCAGAACGTGGTACATAAATGTAAGGCATGACTCTAGCTGCTGCTATTAATCAGCTTACCTTACAGATTTGCTTCTATCTAAAATAGTCTGCATCATTCTTAACATCGTAAGTGGGGAGAGAGCAAGCAATATGCTAGTTTAACATATTTTATGCAGCACCTGGCACACCACATGCAAAAAGCTTGTTGCTGATGACGCTAATGCGCACTGAAATTAAAGTCTAGCTTCTCATGATCACATAATAACTGGCAATCACCTTGAAATGGGACTGTATTAAGCCCTATAAAACATAGCTAGTACTTTTGGCCCAAGTTCTGCTCTCAGTGAAACCAGAAAGCAGTAGCTCAGTGCTCCCCTCAGAATACACGTGTTTCAAATCGTTTAACCTTTCCATCGTTCTCAAGAAAATTCACGGTTATGCTAGCTGGATTATTCAAATGACTCATCAAGTTTTCCTGCTTGTATAAGCCACTCAAATGAAGATTAAATAAAGCCCTATTCATAGTAAGATTCTAAGTAACACTAGCCTAAGCATAGAAAAATGATTTCTTATTGATTCTTAGAGCCACAGACATCACAAAATCACTTCATCTTTTATTAGACTAATAATTGAATTGAATTGGGACCCATTAAATTGAACCATTGGGACCCAAATTTTCTTCCTTATACAGGATGTTCCTGAAATTCTTCCTCCTCTAAAATGCCCATTTTAGAGATGAGGTAATATTCAGTGCTGTCAGTATATTCCAAACCTATACTTGAAGATGTTATTCAGTATTAATCTTACTGATTAATTATTATATAGGCATGCAATCACAGAATTAATTAGATGTGAACTTAGAAATTAACCTCATCCAACATCCCACCCATTCAGGAATCCCTCAGAAAGACATGGCTACAATATTCCACCTACTGATGAATTCACTTTCATTTAGACTCCTTTCTATGAATGAGTGCAAAGAATATTTGCAACAGGGGAGCTCAAGACAATTTTCCAAGGTTTTATAGAGTTATCAAGTCAGGTGAAATCTGACATCTTCCCCACCTCTAAATACCATGGTCTTTTTGTCCCTCAGCCACCTCTGACACACAATCTTCTACAATTTGATCAGTAATATCAAACTTATTTCTTCAAAACATACCACACATACACACCCTACTTCATTGTTGAACGAATCTAATAATTAAAAAGAAGTCTTTCTAGAATTGATATCTTTGCTCTTTGCCCTATGCTTCTCATGTTATAATTCTCTGTTGAGGAACAACACAAGACAAACGTACCCACACTTGCAGATAACTATCTTTCAAACTCCAAGTTTCAATGATTCTATAATATGAATACACGTATTTTGCCTCTCCACAGAATTCTCCTTCTCCAGGTTAAGTATTTCAAGACTCCTCAGGTGTTTTTAGAAGTGTGATATATCTACATCTATATCCATATCTATATAGACACACACGCACGTATATATATATGAAGTGTTCATATATGTGTGTCTATATATATATTTATATATATATGTTTCCCTTTTTGAATGCAAGAGATTAACGTTTACTCTTTCAAATATCATTTTACACACTTCAGTGCACTATTTTGGTCTGTCAAAATAATTTTGAAATTTCATGCTTATCACTCGTTATTCTTTCAATCATTCCTTGTTCCATGTCATTCAAAATTCTAGGACACTTTCTTTAAGTTTCTGTTTGTGGCACCCCACGGGAGTAAAGAAGAGAAGGAACATTTCTGGGGCAGCTACTGCATATGAAGTACCATCATGGGTACATGACACTTAGTGTTTCTTAGAATTTAACCCTCACAAAATTCCTGTTGACTGCCTAATTTATAGAGGAAGAACTAGGGACTTAAACAACTTAAGTCATTTGCTCAAGAATCTGGTAAGTGACAGAGCTTGGACTTGAAATAAAGTTTGTCTGAATCTAGATCGGTGTTTTTCCTATAACAACTCGGGGTCTCCCCTTAAGGCTAATGGGAATTCATGAGTACACATCCGTTCAAGAAAGATGGTTAGATAATTATGAATCGACCTAACCATCTTAGCTGTATGGCTATCATGACACAGTATGTGAAATGCCGCATTGATGTCATCTAATGCTTTCTATATGTTAAACAGAAAGAGTATATAGGCATGTGTGTATACTGAGGCCTATAGGTATACTGGGTATTTTATGTTAAAAAACAAGTTTTATTTATTCCTCATAACTCTATGAGGTGACATAGTTTTTGACATTATGCTGAGGTTCACACTGAGGTTCACAGAACTCAATGACTGTTCTAAGGTCAAACAGCTGGTAAGGAATATAGGTCCACCCTTTCCACTAATCTAGTAGCCCTACTATAACAGACAATGAGGTTGGTGTGACATGACACTGGTATTATCTGACATGCTGGCTTCCAGCAAGCAGCACATTCATTTTAAAGACTGTACAAATTATTTGCTTATGAATACACCCTGAAATGTGGTCAGTTATTTTTCTCTTCCTTTCCTTGTCATTGTCATCTGCACATTTACAAGAAAAGAGCTATATTCATCTTGCACTCTCCAGCAACCAGCATATCGCTTATAGCATTTCTTTTGAAAAAGAAAATTAAGCAATGGAATCCTTTCAAAAATAAAATTCATGAGGAATACAAATATAAAGAACAGAAAAAAGCACAGTTTTTTTGGTTAAAGAAGTGAAAGGAACACGAGGGGACCAGAGCCTTGTTTTCTCTCCCCACACACATTCCTCTCTCTCACCAATTCCCCTACCCCCACCAAACCTTCACTATTACCTGGGAACATTCTCAGAGTTCTGATGGCTCTTGGGAACAAAATGTGGTAACCAGTGGCTACAGAGAAATATTCTGGATGATGATGATGACGACGATGATGAAGATGAGGATGATGATGATAGCAGCTAACATTTACTGAGTGCTTACTGTGTGGCTAATGTAGAAACTCCTTACTAACATATTTCTGATAAGTCCACCATCAGCCATAACAGGTTAACACAAACTAGTTTATTAGATAACAAGCTGCAAATTTGTTAGTAGATAAGAGATCTTGGGAATACAACACAACATAAACACTGGTGGCAGAGGTGCTGCTGGAGCCCATTGTACTGTGGAGCACGACAATGCGAGCCTGACTCTGACAAAGGTCGGCAAGCATCCAGGCATCCATTCACATTCAAGCCACAAATAATTCCTGAGCGCCTTCGTGGTCCCCAGCTATGAGGGTACTGCTCCACACGGAGCCTACATTCTAATGTAATATTCAAGTGGTAGCAAGAGGAAAAGGAAGTGTATCTCACACAAATTCTACTTGTTTAACGATTTTTAGAATTCTATCCATACTGCTGCAGTGAAAACAAGTTATGAGGGCTACAGGAGATTTTCTAAGTTTCCTTTTAGTTGTAAAGACATCAGTATTAGCAAAGGATATTTATAGCTACCAAGAAAAAAAAAAAAAAAAACCCTGAGAAGATGACACTCAATTAATAGAAAGAATTTATAAACGGGTAATCTGAAGGAAAAATAACAAAAATATAGTTTTTTGTCACTGTCCAAAAATTACACTATTAATAGTCAATTAAATTTTATTAAAACTATAGAATGGGACTGTCCCAATATCCATGGAGTCATTCTCCTTCATTAATTTTCTTACTAAGGGAGAGTTATTTTTCTCCACATAACAGAAGAGAAAAATTAGACAGAGAAGCATTTGTATTTGTGCAAATATATAATGAAATATTACATTATAAAACATCACATGGCACTTTTAAACTTTTTACAATTTATTTCCACTCAAAACAATCCTGCAGGGCTGATATTATCATTCTCATCTTACTTAGTGAGGCAGGGACACTTGTCTGTAGTCTCCCTCTGGCACCTGATCTTAAGTCTCTGATTCTCACGTCAGGGCCTTTCCAATGAATCCAAATTCTTGAGAAAAAAACACAACTGTCTGGACTCCCAGGAGAACTATTTCCTACATTAAGAAAATTCCCTAAAATTCCCACTTGTCTTTTGGCTCTAGAAGTATAGAAAAAGTGCTAAAAAGCAAAAGAAAATTAGCCAAGGGCAGTTTCTCCACCTCACTCTGCTGATGGGCCAAATTGATTCTGGGCATGAATTTGAGCCCTCTCTGGCCTGGCTCATCTGCATTATGGTACTAAGAGCTGTCAGACCCAGAACCAAGGAGAGCCCAGATGAGCAGCATCCACACAGTGAATAAGGGTCTAGAAGGAAGTATCAACTACCACATCTAGAGCATGCTCACAAGAAGCCCTGGCTACAACCATCCTATCATCTACATTTCTTCTCCTGCACCCCTCTTTCACCAGGCTTGTACCTCTGGGGGCCAGTCCATCCAACAGGCCTTATGTGAACTTGGCTAGACCCTCCCGTTCTGAGCACTGACACTTGGAAGCCTTACAACTGCACCTGACCAGCCTCAGACACTCTCCTGACCAGACAGGAGTTCCCTGCGTCTCTGGAACTTGGTGATTCAGACTACTGGATATTCTCTGGGCAGGCCCGCATTTATTATCCTCAGCTCTCATACACACACACAATCTTTACTCTCTGTCTCTCCCCACTGAGAGTACCCAGCATGTCACACAGAGGGACCTCTACTATTATAATATTGGACAGAGGGATTACTCCTATCTAGTTCCTATTAACTCTACTGAAAATCCAAAAGAAACAATTCAGGTGCTCAGAAAGTTTAAAAACAATGAAATATTTTCAGATTAATAATACATATTTCACATTATTAATATATATTTCAGAATAATAAATATCAATAAGTAAAACAGTCATGAAACATATTTTCTAGGTTATCCAAATGTTCATCAGTAAGGAGGAAAATATTTTACTCTGGTTATAAATAAACTTTCAATCTTAAACAGATCTATGTATCAAATGCTTACTATTTGTCAATTATGTTTCGATAGAGACTAACCCAGTTGGTTCCTTATCCCAAGAAAGTATTACCTTGGTATCGTCCTATATCAAATTGAAATCCCTTGGATTGTTGCACAATGCCTTCCACTTCAGAGTAATTAAGCAATACAACAAATGAAGCCAATATCTAGAACCTCTGCTATATTTTGAGACTGAAAATATCCTACTATAGAACCTATTTGAGGGAAATGACACAGACATACTTTTGCTTGTTCTCCTGCCATGTACAACTAAAAACATTGAACATTATATTTAAACAAACACAAGAAGACTCTGAGAGGCAGAGAGAAGAAGACAGACTGGCTAGGGAACTTGGAACCTAGGGAATGCTACAGTGGTGATTTCCCTGGGTTTTTTTTTTTTTTTTTTTTTTAGTGAGGAGGCCTGGCCCTGAGCTAACACCTGTTGCCAATCTTCCTCTTTTCCCCTGAAGAAGAGTGGCCCTGGGCTAACATCTGTGCCCATCTTTTGTATGTGGCACGCTGCCACAGTGTCTATTTTGTATGCGGGACGCGGCCACAGCATGGCTTGAGTGGTACCTCCATGCCCAGGAACCGAACCTGTGAACCCCGGGCCGCCAAAGTGGAACATGCCGAACTTATCCACTGCACCACCGGGGTGGCCCCCTGGGTTTTCTTTTTGACCCTTATATCCCAAACTGGATACTGGAGAAGCCACCAACCAGGAAACACCAACAGGCATAAACAAAGCACAGCCCCAAGAAAAGCCCATTCTCTCTAGCCAAAGGTCCAGAAAAGGGGCAGCCTAGTAAGACAGGAAACTTTTAGTCAATCACTATTCTTCTCCAGCCAAACACCAACATAAAAACTGCGGCTCCAATCCTGCCAGCAAAACCTAATGGAGAACCGAGATTTTCACCTTGGCTGGGCTGTAACAAGGTGTCCCCCACCCCATCTCTAGCAATGTCAGAGAAGACACATATTGGGAGCAAGGATGTGTTAGAGGGGACCTAGTGCACAGTTGTGGCTTTCTCCATAGCTCAGTGGTAATACGCCCCCAAGGAGCCCTCCCCACCAACCCTGGTCAATGAAGGCTGAGTGGAGAACCTGGACTTCCACCCCCACCTCTCGGTAATGAGGTGGCATTGCCATCCTCCACCAAAGCAGTGTCAGAGTAGCCTGCAAGATTTAAATAAGATCCAGAGACGAATAACATAAGACCCAAAACATCCAGGTTTCAAATGAAAATCACTCATCTTACCAAGAACCAGGATATCTCAAACTGAACAAGAAAAGACAATCAACAGATGCTAGCTGAGATGAGACAGATTTAAACGAGCCAACAAAAAATGATTCAATCAATAATTATAAACACATTTGAAACAAGTGAAACAGAAATTTTCAGGAAAAAAAAAGAAAGGACGGAAGGAAGGAAAAGCAAAAAAATTGAAGACATAAATAGAAATTTTAGAACTAAAAACAGAATACACTCAATAAATGAGCTCAGCTTTAGAATGGAGGAGACAAAGGAAAGAATCAGTGAATTTGAACAGAGAACAATAGAAATTAGCAAATCTGAACAATAGAGAGAAAAATAGAGTAGGGGAAAAAAAATGAACAGATGTTCAGGAATGTGTGGAACTACAACAAAAGTTCTAACATTTGTGTCATTGGAGTCCCAGAAGAAGAGGAGAAGAGAATGAGGCTGAAAAAAATATTCAAAGAAATAATGGCTGAAAATTTCCCAAATTTGACAAAAAACATGAACCTACAGATTCAAGAAGCTGGGCAAATCCTAAACAGGATAAATCCCCCAAAATCCATGCCAAGACACATCATAGTCAAACTTCTGGTAATTAAAGACAAAGAAAAAAATTTTTAAAGCAGCCAGAGAGAAACAACGCATTAACTATAGGGAGGAAAAGCAATTTCAATAACAGTGGTTTTCTCATCAAAGTTTGCCTTTTTCATTATCTTAACAGTTTCTAAATCACCTCATCCTATACGTCATTCAAAATTTCATCTACTTACTTTGTCTTTTATAAAAACCTATGCAGACAGAATACCACACATTCCTAACAAGTATCAATCTCACCTATGTTCTAAATTGAGAATCATCAATGCGGAGTAGCATTTTCAAAGATGTGAGCTCCTAAAGTGTTAATGCTGTTCTCTACTTAGGAGTGGTTTTAGGCTTGGTGCCATAGGATTTGCCCTTTGTGGCTTCTCACATCCCAGACTTGGAAAATATGAGCCACAATACAGAGAAAGGTAAGAAGCCCAGCAGAGCTCCTTAGTGATAAATGAGTTTGCATCATCTGTCATTAGAACTTCCTGCCAACTGGGTCATTCTCTATTAAATTACCACTTGTCAATGTTTAAAATACTGATTGATAAATGACTGTGCCAAAACTGATAACACAACAGCTTTTATTTTCTAATAATCCTAGTTACCACAGCCTGCTTGTCAAGGCACAGATACCATACTTTCTTTTTTTTAAAGCACTTTACCAAAAGACAATTTAATCTAATACAATGCTAACAGGTATAATGCCTGGCCTCCTATATGTTACATACTGGTTCCACTTGCCAAAATAAACCTACTGGTGATTTAGTGATATGAAGAGCTCCAAGTCTCACATTTCATCAAATGCCAGTAATCTGTTTTATCAATATAAACTGCATTTTAATGAAAAAATTCTTTTCTTCAGTATACTTCGCTTTCAATGCCCTTGAGTATAATAATTTGTTCATGCTGTAGAACAAGAATGTTTTACAAGACCTTAACTCTCTGGAGAAATTTCTTCGTAAATACAAAATGCGAGTTCTATGAGAATGTGCTGTACACATGAGGAGTGTCCAACACTACACACACACACACACAAACAGGTTGCGCTTAGATTTCAACTTAAATATCCTTCTGAGATACTGTATAACTAACTTGTTACTAGAACAAAGCCCAGTTGAGCAACTAGCTGATAGGTAAATGAAACTGGATTCATATCCCCGAGGCTGCTGAATCAAAATACATCAGAATGTACTGCAGACGTGTTAAGGCAGAACCAATCATTGAGACTCAAAGCAGTTTTAACAATCTGAAAATTGTATCATGCTTGCTTCCTTCTTAGTGATTCAAAGTGAAAACGCTTTGGCTAAATTTAATCAAGACTCTGTACAAAGTTGCCCATAAATTTATATGGCTGTTGGCCAAATTCTACTGTCTCTAAAACCATTCAGGACCTTCAGGGTTTCCCATCAGGGTTACTTCTCAAAAGTTAACTCTGGCATCATTTTGTTTCTCCTTCTTTCATACTTCCTACTAAATATGGGCAAAGGCAAGTTCGTCAAGGAAGAGAGTGATGATGCACCAGGCCACCACTCTCTGTGGTTTCACACACCTAACTAGATTTTGGTCACCTATCACTCTTCTGCTTTTTCTTACCACTTTTTTGTCCACTCCATTCAAAATGCCCAGTGGCAATGTCACTGGAAAAAATGATGACAACAAGAGAAACACAGTACCAATAATTTCTTACCTGCGCCATTCCTTTCTGTGGCACTTTTATGTCTCATTTGTCTTCTCTATCATACACAGGTCGTAACTGAGAGGCCATTATGTCTTTCCCTTGGATTTGTGTGGTGCTGGACTGCATGGTCAAAGTTGTAAAAGTTTAATAATAAATACAAGCAAATGGTATTCAGAGAGGCCTTTCCCTGGAGATGACAGGGCAAACTGCTCCAGGGCAGGGCTAAAGAAACCAGGAATCGCAGTAACTCACAGGCAGGGAAATATAACGTGTTACCCTGCAAATCTGTTCCTTACAGGTGCTACCACCAAGCAGCAGAGAGCAGAAATCTCCCTAGAGACAGTGTGAAATAAGGTGTATGAGCAGCACATTGAATGAGAAAACATATCCACATAAAACATAGCTTTCCTTTACATAAATATGTATACCATAATGTTCCATGGTGTCAGCAATTTTTGTCACGTGTTTTGTCTTCCAGTAAAGGTTTTTAAAAAAAGGTAAATTCATTATTTACATATGTATGTATTAGTCAACCCTCGCCTAGCAAGTGAAGCCAACTCTGAGCTGCCAAAGTAAAGTTTCCATATAAAATTTTTACATGTGTGTGTGTGTCGTGTGTGTGTGTGTGTGTATGTGTGTGGTATATGCATGTATATAATCAGAGACAATTTAGAAAACATGAACAAACAAAACCAGGAAGAAAATGAATTTTTAATCACCCTAATCCCACTATTCAGATATAACCACAAGTAATATTTTGGTGTATATCCTTCTAAACATGCTTCTCCATTTGCATAAGGATACGTAAACTGTACACATGTTAAAACATGGGGCATATACACCTGGCAGTAGACTACGAATGTAGAACTTCCAAACACAATGCCCTCAAGGACCAGTGGATGTTCATGTCCTGTCTCTAAGAAATGGGGTTCAAGTGAGCTAAAACTGAACTGTTTCTATTGTTCTACCCACCTCTGCAAAAAAAAAAAAAAAAAAAGGGTATAGAGAAATATAAACATACGGATATTTTCTCAGGCAATCTGACTTTGATTTTTTTTGTATCATCATAATACCACTCTTCATTGTACACCATTTCAAGATTCATAAAACCTTTTCATATGAATTACAATCCCATGAGGCTAGTAAGGAAAACATTATTGTCTCCATTTTGAGCCCAAAGTTCTATAGCTGAGAGCAGAGAGTCAGAACAAGAGTTCAGATCTCACATAAAATGCAGTGTTGCTTCTAAAGTCCATTCTCAAATGTCCTATACTCTTGAGCGTCCTGTTGTGTTAATCTAGGAACTATCAGCATACCCTAGAATAGTTTTCAGTCTCTCCTGTGAAGCAGTAAGTGGATATCAAAAAAATGAAGCCTAGTGAACACCGGCCTATCTCTGTTTAAAATGAGTTCCCACCCTGAGGGCACCTTCCGTATACCTGACACTCAATAATAAAGGCCTGGTCCTTCCCTCTACACCGTCAGTCAGCAGAGTCCACCTATCCTGACTCCCCAGCAAACATTCTTCAATCCATCTGCACCGTCTCCACACTGACAGTAGCCAGCATTTTCCACTCTCATTTAATCGACCAGTCCCTGATTCACACAGCTCATATTCTCTCCTCTTTTCAAATTCAAACTCACAGAAGTGCCAAGTGAAATCAACACTTTCTTTTCCCTTTTCCACTTTCTGAATCTTTCAAGCCTAGCCATTCTACCCTCTTTGACTTGACTCCCATTTTTGTATTTCTTAATTTCCATAATTCAGCCCATGTATATATTCTAGAAAAGAAAGCTATGAATTATGAAAACTTTCAGTCTCTGAAATTAACATAGCAATACATAATTTTTTAAGCACATGAGACTTTTAAAGTTAATAAAGAAATAATCAAACCATTAGAGACTATAAAAATTCTTCAAGTTTGAGTGATAAATACTGTAATTCTATTTTATTTTGCTAGTGTCTTATTCCCATTATGATAAATAACTGACTTGGGTTTTTAATTAGGTCACTTTGAGGTTAGTTTCTATTTGACAGGTTGATAAGGGCGTGTTTTCTGTGTAAAGTTAGTGAGTTTCAAAATGTCAATTTTCTATACATATACATCAAATGCCAATGCATACATAATTTAAAGTATTTTAAAGTACTCAAGATTGATCTAAGACCTATAGTGCACTAACATTTTAAAAACAACATTTGTCTCCTAACAATCTGGTATGTTATATGACTTGAAATGTGTTACTGTCCTTCAACATTCATATCAGCTGCAAGTGTTTTCAACTATTATTTTATTTTCTCATTTGTCTTCAACTCTGTAGCAGGCTGCAAAAATGCCATGGCATCTGAAAACTGTTACAGTAAGCAACCACTATATCAAGCAACCACTATATCAATCAATTCTCTTATGAGTTCCACTTTACAATTCAACTACAAACTGTTGAATGCAAAGATTTATCTATGTTCAAGAAAACTAAATATCTCTCTGGTTATTATCAAGATAAAGAACTGGAAATATTTTAAAAACACAGGATATGTCTTACAGCAGTTCTGGCTACATACAAACATTTATAAAAATACAAATATCAACTTTTTGAGTTTGATAAAACAATGCTGTATGATGGTGCATATGCATTCGCCATAAAAATGTGGATCATGAAAACTTTCTAACAGCAAGGACTTAACAAACAATTTTGGATCCCCAGAACCTACTTGGGACCTGGACACATAGTAGGTTCAAATAAATGTTTCACAGATTAATCCTTGAAATTATGCACCAGGCAAGAATCTGAACATTCAAATATAGGGCAGGTAAAGTCTGGGCAAAGAAGTGGGCTAATAGTAATAACTATTCAGGAAGTCTTCAGGAAGTGACATTTGCAGGATTAATTCCCAGAGTTCATTATTTACATAATTGGACAAAGAATTATGATGAAGGGGTACTGAAAAGGCAGCAAGGGTATTCAGAATATGTGAGTTTTGATTCTAACTTTGCACTAACCATGTGCAACTTCATGCTGAACCTTGAGACAGTAGCACCCTGAGCTCTAATCATGAGGCACTATTGCCTTTCTGAGAGGGCAACTTCTACCACGGCTCAGAGCATTCCCTCAGATGAAAATGCCCTCTTGTTCCTTATCGGACAGGCAAAAGAACCCTTTCCCATCCTCCGAGACACAGCTCCAAGGTCACCTTCTCTGCAATCCGTTCCCCAACTCTGGTTCTGACTGCACCCCACACAGCCTGCACCCATTGCATGCTATAACAACCAGGGAAGCTATACAGCAGAGTGATGAAACAGGAACATTCTCAGATCCTAGGGCCTGGCCTGGAGGCCAGCCTCACCCCTGACTGCCTCTGACAAGTTACCCAGGCCTTTTATGCTTTGGTTTCCCTATCTGTCAAGTAAAACAGTAAGAGTACTTGCTTCATAGGACTGTTGTAAGGAACAAAAGAAACCATGAATGTAAAACTGAAGACTATCTAAACACAAGTGTTCTTGCTGTTAATTCTCTCCTTCTGTTTTTTCTCCTTCACTAAACTCGGAGCCTCTAAAATATAAGCACCTTATATCTGTTTCCTCATATATATTAAAAAAAAAAGTTAATAATACCTTCCCTAGAGACTATGAAGTGTTATTTAAAATATAAAATTAATTTACAGAATGAAATGGCATTAAATAGTTTTAAATGCCACACCAATAAAAAGTTACTGTTGTTATATGTCATTAGGATATTAGGTAGCAGATAGCTAAGGAATGGAGAGTCATATGATAAATCTCCAAAAATTTTATGAAAGAATGCAAAAGAAAAATCTGAGACTCGTGGCATATAATGAAGATCTGTTGGGAATGCAATTGTAATTCCTTCTAGTATCAGATGACCAAAAACTGTGAAAACTATCTTAAGAAAAGTTCAGTTTTGTTACCTTTCTGCCTTCTTTTGCATGTCATGTTTCCTACCTTCTGGCACACCTCACTCACTGAGACTTTTATACTTAGTACCATCATGCTACCCTCCAGGTAGGTACTTAAAGCCTGAGGTGCCTCATACAAGTCCAGCTGCCCCAATATCTGTCTGTATCACTTCTCATCTAAAATTCTTCCACGTTCTGGGTTCCTGGGAAAGAACACAAGATTTGGGGGTTGGAACATCTAAGTTGTAGTTTTAGATCACAAAGTTAATTCCTCATCTGTAAAATGGAAGAAAGGTTAACTAGAAAATCTCCAATCTCCATCCCGCTTAAAAAGAAATCAACGAGCACATCTCAATAAGGTATCGAGAAGGGAATCATTTTGACCAAATTCACGCTAAGTTATAAATAAAACCTATACTATGGACATCTGCTTTTAAGCAGAATCTTTATGGACACATAAAACTCTGATGAAAGCTATGGATCTTCTCAATAAACATGCGCATGTGCACATTCGCACAAAATTTTATATACAATTTCAGTAACCTCCAACTCCAAACAGCGACTCTAGGAAGAACTATTTTTCTAGTTGCAGGCAGAACTTCAGGAAGTTTTAGGGAGATATTTGCAGGAAAGTTGGGATCTTCTCAGCTACCTCTTAAATCATACCATTCCAAGCTCTGCCTAAATCACAAAAACATACAATTGGCTCTGCCTTTTATTGATTATTACAGTGTTTCATCAGGATTACAGTCAAGATCTGTGTTATGACTAACCAATTTGCTTTTTCCACATTTTCCTATCCTACTTTTCTCTCTTTCAAAGGGTCAGTAACTAGGTCAGCATCTCAGTAATAATGATAGTTCCCATACTTAAACATAACCCTCTACAGCCATATTTTCTTTCCTTTCAATGTGGGAATAGCTAAGACTCAGTGTTAGCTGTCTCTACCCTCTGGTTAAAGATATGAGTATTGCAATGGGAACAAAAAGTGTGGAGGAGGGCATTGTGAAAGGAACATTGTTAAATAACTGCAAAAGAATTCCTCCTGGAATACAGACTCTGCTTTACAGGACCAAAGACCATTTAAACAAAAGACATTTATTGTGAAATGTCTATTAAACTTTGTAAGGAAATATTTGCAGAGCTGTGCCAGCATTATAATTTCAATGACAAATGGTCTAAGCCCTAAAGGTACTCTTTCCATCTACCTTGGGGTGTTTTGAAGCACCAGTGGCAAAGTGGTCCAACATTTATTTCCGTGGTTGTCTAAGTTCCTATTGATACCCTTTCCCCCTTCATCTGAAGAAGAAGAAGGAGGAGGAGAAAAGAAAAAATTATTTGGTATTTCCAAATAAATTTATGGAGAGAACCCATCAGGTATAAAATAACACAGCACTTGAGAAAAATTACTCCCTTAAAAAATGTTTATACCATGTTGTGAAATAAATGGGTTTGTAAAAATAGAGATGATTCTTTTTTAATTATAACAACAATGAAAATAGTAGAGGAACCAAAGAGTCTAGAATGAAAGTTAATGGCACTATTGTTTAAAATAAGAGAATAGGAATAGATTCCATGTTAAACACGTTTCTTTAAGCTCCTAATTCCATTTAGCTCGGAAAGGCAAGGAGAAAGAGAAGATAAAGCTACACGTTTAAAACTGACAAAGGGCAGTACTTCTATGCAATTTATAATTAATCTGTGGGACCATGTGTCAGTAGAATTTATTGAGAAAAATAGTTTAGTGCTATTTTATAAGGATAAGACATTAGAAGAAAAAGTATTGCAATTGAAGTTATACTAGCTAAGAAAATATTATAAGAGCTATTAATCATCAAGATTCAGGTCATAAATTGGCTAGCAGCTGGAGTCAAGACAAAAAAACTGCACAAGTGGCCAGGTGAATTGTGGGCAATAGAATCACCTCAAAATACCCACAATGATGTCATACATACCCACTCCCCCACACCCCCCACACATACACACTCTTCCTTTGGCTAATATCCTCTAAAAGGAAGACAAATATAACTTGCATAACAAATGAATTATATCTCCTTTTATACATCATATAAATCCTTAGATTACTTCTCAATTACTTTTTAAAAATCTTAAAATTACATATCCATAAAGATTTTAAAATCATGCAAGTAGATTTGGACACACTATCATTACAGCCTAACTATAAAGCCATGGAAAAAGATGAATTTTCTGGAAAACAGAATCCCGCTATTATCCATATGTTCTCCTCAATTTTCCCAATTATATTATCATATTGTTTTTAGAATGATAGAATATATTTTTTTATCATAAAGGTAGAGTAATAGATAATAACTTGCACAATCTTTAAAAGTGATATAATAGCATTACTATGATTAAAGGTCTGTCAGTTCTTCCATTATAAAGCATTTTTAGGAATTTTATAACCTGAACATTTGAATTTGTTTCAGGCATAAATTGGACTTACAAGGCCTCAGAGGTAAAATTGAGTTTTCTTTCCTGTTATCTAAGTATTAAAATTATTTTAAAATGTAGATACCTATATCAAATTTGTTTTTTTACATATAGTGCTTTGTCAAATGAAAAGAATATTACATTATCCTACTTAGAACTTTAAAAACTTACTAGACCAAGCCTGTTTTATTAAGTTGGACCACTGACCAAAAAGTTTAGGAGTTTAGAACTCCTCCCTGGAAATTCCTAAGAATAAAAAGGGAATCAACTGCCCAGAAGAGTATGGGCACATTACTATAGATTGAAATATTACCTATAATTTTTAAATCCTCTATTTTTATATTAGATGCATAGACACTTGAAAGAAGCAAGCTTACAGTTCCACATTATCTAAATCAGAGTGTGAGAAGGTCTTTTACAGGAATTCATACCAGCATGTATTGGAGGAAATAAAACAGGGACTATGACTGAGAAACCAAAATACCACAGAGTTTAAAGCAACTTACAGGTCAGTTTCACCAAATTCACAGAAATGCAGGAATTCTCTATAAACAAGCTGACACATGGTTCTACTACTTAAATACTTCCATCACACCAAAAGGAAGGACCACAAAAATTGTCTATAAGTTCTAACAACTCTATCAGTAATGATTCTGGAGCAAAGAACACACAAATTATCCATACTCTAGCCTGTTACCAGATGCATTTTAAATTTCCTTCTCAATTGTGCTCTAAAATCTCAGAATGTCCCTATCGTCATCCTGCTTTATAGAAGCAAACGCCACACAAATGATCTTCTTCTCATGTAACTTTATGGTACAGTCTAACAAGCATAAGCTTTGAAGCCAGATAGATCAAAGTTTGATTCATGGTTCTACCCTTTATTTGAAATGTGACTATGGACAAATTACTTATCTTTATCTTCTCATATGTAAATGTGAGTTATAATCCCAAAAAGATTGTGTGAATTAAATAAAATACATAAAATGAATTACAGAGTACCTCACTCACAATATAAACTTATTACTAACATTATCATTAATAGTATGAAAGGGTCCATTTTGCTGATTTTTGAGGCATTACTAAGCCACGGAGCCAGCTACACCAGACTGAGGGGCAGAGCTGAATAGGAAAAAGCCAAAGAGCCAAGGAGAAGCCACTACCACTGGGAGCTATCCCTGGTGCTGCTCTCAGACCCGGGGCCCACGGCTTGCCCGGCCCTATGTTTCCAGCATCCCTCAAACCAAATTCTGATTTCCAGTTCTCAATTTGATTTAGTAACATATTTCGGCTATCTTGTGTTCCTGACCTTAATTCCTGTTTTCTTCCCCCAGATGCTGATTGGATTATTTTCCCAAATGAAAATCCAACCTGACACCAAACTGCTGAACATTTTTTGCTTTGAGATTTTGACCTCAAGTTATATCTTTTTATCTTTTTATCTCTAACCCCATCAATAATGTCACTAAAGAATAGTTAATGTCCCTTTACCCTAAAATTTTCTCAGGAAAACTTAAATACATCTGCAGCAGTAATTAAAAATAATCAGAAGGTGTGAAAAGAACTAGGGTATTACTAAATCATCCCAGGAAAGTAGCAGCTAAGTGCTAGTGCTAGGATGAAAAAATATGGCACAAGTGTAAGCATGACTTTTCTTATGCCCATGGCAGACATCACTAATCTATCACAGAATTCTTTTTTAATCCTGAAGATGGCCTTAGAGTCCTCAACAAGTTCCAAATAGCCATCAAGAGTCAAAGATGGCATGCGAATAGAAACCTATCTATCATCCCTGAGTTAGTGTGAACATGCGGATTTTGAAAAAGAGGGTTTTTTTTTTCTTTTTATGTCTCAGTTGGAACACTGCTCGAGCATACGTTGATGGTTTGAAGAGAGTAGAAGCATCCTTACAACGCAGTTACGTGGAAAGCAAGTACTTGGTATTAAAGAATCAGAGCTTTCTCTTCTAAGACTGGAGGTGTTAGCCTTATGTCCTGGATAAATTCCAATTTAGATAATTACATTCTGCTTACCTCACCCCCCTAGCAATTTTTTCAAGTGAATCCAGTATTGTTCTTCACTTCCTACCCTAACCTGCTGTGTAGTGTTGCAATGAGCTGTTAAACAGCTGCCATGCTTCGCTCTACAATGGTGACTGCTTTACTGTATAATTTGTAACCATTCTCAGTGTGCTTTGGAATCTTTCAGGATGAAAGTGTTACCCTAAAATGCAAGATATCATCATCATTTTAAAGGCATACAGTACAACTGCTTATTTCAGTTAAATTCAGCATAACATATTTAGAAAATACCTTATTTCATGAAAAACCATAAAACTAGGTTAAAATACCAATGAAACATGCTACAGAGATTATATAAAAAGGTATTTAAAGAAAGCAAACTATTTATCAACTATATGAATATTCTGCCAAAGACAGGAGTAGTAGGAAGAACAAATGCTTCAGACATTTTTATTTGAAAATACATCTGCCTTCATCAGATGGTAAAAATTCCCAATGTCACCCAAGAAAAACAGTGAAGAGAAAAATTGAACGTTAAGTCAATGGGAAATGGAGGAATGCCAACACTTATGGAGAAAGAGATCAAGGATAAATACGTTTTTTAACATTTTCTTATTTCTCATCAGGACAGCCAGAGAATTATACAAATTCATTACCATTAAGACATTGAGTTTTTACTAGAGCTTGCCTGAGGACACTTGCAGACAGGGACATACATTTTGGCAATACCGAAAAGGGTGTCATGGCGCAGCCAGGAGAGGCTACTGCAAATACATGGACTTTCCATAGACTGTTATTCAGTAGAGATGCTTTAGGTCAGTGGTTTTCTCAACCTTGGCTACCCAGTGGAATAACCTGGGGAACTTTAAAAAAAATACCAATACCTGGGTTCCAACCCCAGAGATTCTGATTTAATTGATCTGGACATCAAGATTTTTTTTAAAGCTCCCCAAGTGACTATAATGTGCAGCCAATGTTGAAAACTACTGCTTGAGGCTATGTTTTACCAACATGGTTATAATTGTTGTTTGACTGGCTTTTTTTAACGGGAAAAAAAAATAACATTATTTGAGGGCATGTGTATCATCATACATTATTAATACAGCCCACACAGTTAGATCCCAAAGACATGTTTCACAGGGTGATGCTTCATCAACTGGGAGGGGAAAAGGCTTTATCACCTAAGGATTATATTTCTGAAGGGCCACAATTCTAATGCAAGCTTTTTTTGTAGTGACAAGAAGAGTTTCTGCCAGAAACAATAATTCTGTATCTTAGAGGTTTTTGAATTTACAGTTAGCTCTGGGTATATATATCTGTGCTACAGATTTGCCTGCAGTAAACTATACAATCTCATACTAGCTTTTTCCTACCACATAAATCTGAACCAGACCTTCTCTGTCCAGAAAATAAACAACAGTCCATTACCATACTAATGCTTACTTATCTACCTTCAAATAGAAGTACTGCACCCTTAACCAACCTGCACATTCATGAGATGTAAAAGAAATACCCGCAAGCACGAGCAGAAAGAAGTTTTCAATCAGAGCCAAGTACTCAACCACTGCATATAATGATGTGAACAGTTGATGCTCTGTTTAGAAGGTAAGATGTAGTTCCACTGGCTTTTATTGATTATACCAACCTTGTTCCACAAGTGATAACCCTGAAAAACGGCTGTAAACTAAAATACAACAAACACAGACAAAAGAAGAATAAAAAGTAAACAGAACAGAGCAGGTAAAAAATACCCATAATCAGCAGGAAAGGGTGTTGAACATCCCAAGTACTTTAAAAGTAGTAACTAAAGATTTATATTACAAGGTTTTTAGTGAATTAAGTCAGTCATGAGAGAAGACATGGAAAAAAACACCAACTAAACGCTACAGTGGTGTGTGGATTATCCATATGAGAGCAAAGTAAGCTTTATATTCTTTAATAATCACCAAAAGTATCAGAAATTGAGGTGGCAACACAAAGAGGTCTGTTCAGATGCCTGTGAGTGGCAATTAAAATTGATAAAGTAAAACAGAGTAGCAGGGATGATCTTACAGAGGGAAAGGGCAAGGACATGTGCATAGACTATATACCATGCACTGTGCGAAACAATTTATCTGTGTTCTCTTTCACTTAATTCTCACTTCAACCTTATGATTTAGTGTTAGGGAAACTAAGAGTCAGAAAGGGTGACATAATTTGACCAAGTTGCACATCTAGAAAGTGGCTGAACCAAGACTGAAACCCAAGTGTGATTTGCAAGTTTATGTTCTTTCCTTTGCACCACATGTCCTCCTATAATACATGAGACCCTCACTGCCAACTGCAGTCTCCTCTGAACTAACCCATCAAGCTCATCCCTAGAGGCATTAGCCAGCTATTCAAACAGGACTCAAGGATGAAAAGAGGCATTTACCCGATAACGCAAGGGAGAGCAGAACAGGCATATCACCAAAGCCGCCATACAATGGAAAGCTTAAATATCTTCTAGAGAGAGACATAGAGGGAAAGCTCAAGAAAATTCTCTAATCATGAAGGATACCAACTTACACAAAATTTGCAAAGAGGAAGCATAAAAAAATTTGATAGTTGTATATAATATTGGTTCACTGAGGCTTTGTGATACCACATCCCTGGAAAGCGAGATGATCAAAATTATTTTCAGGTTCTTAGTTTCAAATGCTGGAAACTCCTATTTCTCACTCCTGGAATAAGTTTTACATAAGTAGCCCAGTGTTTACTGGAAGAGCAAAATATGTTATAAGCAAATAGAGTTGGCTGAGTCATATGCATTTTCATCTCAAAATGAGTTACAGATCAAAGAGCTAGATATTTTCAGTGGAAAACAGCAACAAGTTGTGATGCAACTGAAATATTTGAAAATCTTCTAAGAAATTTTGGGACACTATCTATTCCTGATGAAATTGACCTATTTCATCAATGCTGGTTAACCCTACTCTACTAATTACTAATATAATGAACAACCCTGGTTGCACATTTCTAACAATCTCATAATTTTTTTCAACTGGCTTCTAAATTGTGATTCTGCTGCGATAGTGCTCTATAACCTCAAGAAAAAACCTCCTTGCTGCAGTTTCCCCAGCTTTTAAATGAAGGAATTAGACTAGAAGATTTCTAAAGTTTTGATTTCGTAGGTATTCCTCCACTTCTGGAAAGTTCCAATTCTGTTCTTTCATAAGAAAAAATCAACTGCCTAAAAGTGAAAACAAAACAAATTTGTCCACTATAGAAATGTGGTTGACACTTTTCTATGATTTTCCTATTTCATTTAATAGTACAATAATTTTAAAACTTATGAATTTTTTTGAGTTCATTCTCCCCCTTGTCTTCTATTTCCAACAGAATTCATCACCTGATCTTGGATATTTCACTTTCCCCTTGTCTCTGCTTATGTCCTTTCATAACCATTCTCACGGCCTGAGACAGAAGCTCCTTCTTCAATTAAGAAATTAGGAAATTCAATTAGAAAAATAATTATAACAAGCACTTTAGGGTTTGGTATTATAAAATGAGTTTTGGTATGCTAAAAATAAAATGTGGTAGCTTTGAATAGACTCTCCCTCTCTCCATAGAACCACTTGGTCTGCTCAGGGTGTCAGCTGATACTTAACAGAGCAGATTTGCACTGGGTTTGAACGATATGGGTGTCCCAAACAGATAAATCAGTTCTCTGTATGTAAATGAATTTAGAGTTGCAGGCTATATTCATGAACTTAGAGTTAGATGATAGGAACAGGAAGCATTGGAGTGAGGACTGACTTTCAAACAAGAAAGATATTTCCATGGATAAACAAAAATATATAGGAGAGAAGAGGTGCTGAAATGATTTCTTCTCTTGTTGCCCACTAATTATATATGAATTTTAGTGTGTGGCCAAGGGGGAAATGAGGGAAGAACTCCTACCATTCTCATTTCATGGCTGCCTAAAGAACAGGACCAAGATTTCAGCTTAGAACAACAGGCAAGACTGAAAGAGAAGCAAGTGTTTGTGCAACTAATGAGTTTACCTTTAATTAAAGAAAATTATAACTAGATTTCCTATATTAAATTCTCACTATTATGTTTGCTAAATTTTTTTAAAGTTCCATATTTAATAGTACTGATACACAAAATTGGAATCTTTCAAAACAAAAAGTGACAATTATTTAATTAAGAACTAGTTTCATAGGAACACTTATTAACAAAAATGAATTTGTAGGTAACATTGAATCACATATAGTAAGAACAAAATCAACCAAACTTAAGAACAGCTTATAACTTCTAATCACTTACGGAAGCACCTCTGTAGATAGCTGGTAACAATACAAACCTTGCTAGATGTGAGAAAGGTCTGTGATTCACCTCATATTAGGCCAAAAGTACATGACAAGAGTATATATAGAATAGTACTTGATTTAATATTCTTAGCAATATGTCTAAGAAGAATTTTGGCACTCAGTCCAACATGGTAAAGATAAGTCAGTACTAGAGCAAGCAACATAAGTTTAAAAAAAAAATTGAAAGTTGACATAAAGCAAAAATCATCTGATGCTTCTAAAATTACTGAAGTCATACTGAACTATAATTTGGGTGACAGTTCTGGTTCTATAGAAAAATTAAAAAATAACATATAGGTCAATGAAAGCACCAAAGATATTTTGAAAACACACAAATTAAAGACAATAATAACAACAACTACCATTTATTTAATGCTTACTATGCCTCAAGAATTTTACCAAGTACCTTACATACAATAGTCACTAAATTCCTACAACAACCCAATCAGACTATTACTCCCTCTACTTTACAGATGAGGAAACAATCAAGGTGTGAAAGGTCAAACAACTTTCTCAAGATTAGCCAACTGGTTAGCAGAAAAGGTGGTACTGACACATAGCTCTGTCTGACATCAAAGTCAATTTTCTTAGGCACTATACTACGCTCTTTCTCACATACAGGACTTGATCCCAGGATTCCTTGTCCAAAGGGATTGAAAGTGACTTAGTTATTGAACTCTGAGAAGACGAAGGAAGGGTAATTCAATAAACACCTGCTTATCTAGAAATAAAGAGTTCAAAAGTTCTGATGCTTTTACAAATTCTACACTTGATTTTTATAAAATAGTAACAAGAAACAGATATCTTGGATTTATTTGGAAAAAATAAATTTGAGCTGTATCAAGTACGTCAAAGGAAAGAGCAAATCCAACCAAAACTTCTAGAAACAGAGGTCAATATAACAAATCACACAAAGTTCTAAATGATGACTCTGAGGTAAGAGAGGACACTGCCTGCTCGTCAGCTCCATCTAAATACCCTGCCAACATCACAGACTCAATATACAAAACTCTTGAATTCACCATCTTTACAGGAACAAATCTATTTCTCAATTACAATATTGAGATTCCAGATTTTCTCCTAATCACTATAATCAATCATGATCATTCCTGACCACTTCTCCACCCAATAAGTCATCACATCAACTTCCCAAGTCTACAACTAGTATATTTATGTGTATTTCCTCCTTTTCTTCTGTATGCTGCTTCCCTAGTTCAAGTCTTCAATAACCTATCCTAATAGATTTTAACAGATTTTTAACTTGTTTCTCTGATTCCTATTTCCTTTCTCATCAATATTCTACTTGTCAATACCAAATTCCCCATTTCATAACCTAACAGGGGCTCCCAAATGACGATAAGCTAAAGTGCAAATTCCTCAGCCTTAATTCCCATCTCTAGTCTTACCATCTCTTCACCCAATTAAGTCAAAGGTAGTTAATCTCCTCTAGGCCCAATTATCATTCATTGCCACAAATCTGGTTGTACCTCTTCTCTCTCTTCATAACGTGCCCTTGCACTCATTTTAACCCACCACCTCCCTTTCTTTCATCAAGAAATAACATGGCATTAATGGAAGCAGCACATTGGAGCCAGACAGTTTGGGTAACTATACGATTTCAGGCAAGCTTGACCTTCTGAATCTCATTTTTCTTACATGCAAAATGAGGATAACAGTACCTAGTTTGCAGGGGTTTGGTAAAGATTAGAAGTAATATACATAAAGGGCAGGCCCAGAAAAGGCACTTGATAAATGAGAGCCATTATTATTATGCCCAAAGCTTAGTCAGTCTTTAACAACCAGCTCAAAGGCCATAAAAAGCACTCAGTTTTTTCAATCTTATACTTAGAGCCACCTGAGTATGTCTATCATTTCTACAAAGCTCTTATGATTAAGGACTCTGTCTTATACAGCTGTATATCCAGAATTCCTTGTATTTTCCATACAAACAGCAAGCTTTTAATAAATGTTGGGTGAACAAAGGCATGAATAAAATGTCAAAGAATTAAATTACTGTTAAGCATATTTTATTGAATCTAATTACTTTGAAGCATATTTTTATTAAAGAATTTCCCATAAAATAAAGTCTTTTATCTGGAATTTCTCAGAGAATAAACCATTCTGAGTAAAAGATTATTCTGGTAGCTTACTGTTGAATGGTACATTCCAAATTGTTTATTTTTTAAAGAAAAACTTTCTAAAACTCTCCTCAGCATTCTTCAAAAGAATATTGAACAACTAAAATGATTTCTGTACTGATCACCCCACTCACCCTTCTATACTCCAGCATCACGAGGAATGCATGCGTATAACAGGTGCCAGGCAGATGTGGACGGTGGCACATGTGACTTTCCCTCTCATGCAATTGCACTGTTAAATTATGATATTTGGCTGCTGTTATGTGGATTGATGGCATATAAGACAGTCCCTACCTTTACTTGAATTAATGGTAAACTTTAGATCCTCGAGTGTTCTATAAAATTACTAGGGTTTTCAGAATTTTGTTCCCTCTTATTTATTTTTTTTCAGTGAGGAAGATTAGCCCTGAGCTAACATCTGTTGCCAATCTTCCTCTTTTTGCTTGAGGAAGACTGTTGCTGAGCTAACATCTGTGCCAAACTTCCTCTATTTTGTATGTGGGACGCCGCCACAGCATGGCTTGATGAGTGGTGTGTAGGTCTGCCCCTGGGATCTGAACCTGCGAACCCCATGCCACCGCAGCAGAGTGTGCAAACTTAACCACTACACCACTGGGCCGGCCCCTAGATCCCCTTACTTTTGAGGTTGGAGTTATATTGAATGAGTGATCTTGTCAAAAAGCCTGTCAACAGATAACCAAAATGGTGATGATGGGAGTTTTAATAAAACTACTAACGTTTACTGAACATTTACTAGGTTGTAGGCACTGAGCTCAGTCAGCAGATTGTAATAATTATCTCGATCCTCTTAATAAACCTAAGAGGTATGTACTATTTCAATTTCCATTTTACAGATGGGAAAACTGAAGCTCTGGGAGATTAAGTGATTTGCTCTAGGCTGAACAGTGGGAGTAAGTGGTATAAGCCAAACTAGAATCCCTGTACACCATTACTGCTGACTCCCTTCTTTTATTCAGCATTACTCAAAATGGAATGATTTGAAGAAGTGATTTTTAGAAAGATTTAGAAAGATAAAGCTTGATCCTTTAAACATCAAAATGATTTACCTGAAGTCTTTCTAACATGCATGGTACATAGCCCTCATGTAATGACCAGAGTATATAACATAATTTGTTCTTGCCTAAATGGCTCTACACTGATGATCATTCACTATGCCTTGGGAAGCTCAGTGATGCCCTCTGAGCTTGATGAGGGAAGAGAGCAGACGTTTTGCTGAATTCCCCTCAACTGTGGGTTGAGTTTGCTGAATGACACTCATCCCCATTTTGTAGCAGCTCTGCTCCATGACCTCCTTTGGGGTGGTGATGTAGTCCCTAGCTGAATATGTTCTCTGATTTTTAGTGATTTCTCAACCCTGTGATCTGTGGCTTTTGCTTCTTACCTTCCAGATTTCTTAGAACAGGACTACGAAGACCTAAAAACAATGTACACCAAATGTGTTATGTAAAATCAAGCCAAATGTTCTCTATACTTGAGGAGAAAGAGGTAAATCTTCCTATAATAAAAGGATAGTTTTTGTCGTCGCTGCTGAATTCAGAGCACTTCTTTTTGGTGGAGCTATTGCTGTTGCATAAGTTGAAGAGAGGAGAAATCTAACTGTTGTAATTAGGCAATAACATGGATGATAATTTCATTAAAAAATACATTTGGAGTAAGCAAGAGTTTGTTCTACGTAACTTCAGGCCAACAAAGGGATAGTATATATATGCTAAAAACCAAACTCTTTTCTCTTAACAAGGATAGTAAGAGGAAGATGGTTACAACATAATGCAGCATGAAAGATTTGCATTAGCTATAAAGGAGATTTCTTGACAGTGAGTGGTGTTAAACATTGGAACGATTTACTGAAAGGTGTTTTTTTTTTTACTACAGTGGTTCTATAAAATTTTTTTTAAATGACATTCAAAAGAAACACATTTTTGCATTCATTTTGAAGAGCCAAAATAATTGTTAGCAAATATAGATGTGTTTAAATTTGTAAAAGTAAAACTATCCTTCTACTTCAGGCCTAGATTAATATTCAAGAAGACAGTACCCGCTTCATTATTTCATAGAGCAAAGGCAGGAGTTTTACTAATACATCTAACACTAATACTCTCCCAAAATGTCTGAAAAATATGACCACATGTGGTAAGATTAAGGTGTTTTCTGGCAACGCCCCAAAAGCAGAACACTTGATTGCAGAAAACAAAAAGTTTTGGGGTGGGGGGGAGCCATGGGGGCTTCCTTCTGTCCTATCAATCCACAAATTCTCAAATTACAGATCTGCTGTTGTTTTCTGACACATCTGCTTTGCAATGTAAAATAGTGTTTTCTTTAATAAGAATTCTTCAAAAAGCCTTTAGGCTCCTCGCCTTTGTTTGCACAGCCTGAGAGTTTTCATTTAAAGTTTTCACACTGTTTTTAAAATTCTCCATTTTTGTTTCTAAAATAGTTAGGCAAAGTCCATAAACTTCTGTTTTGGCTTCACATTTTAACTACATAGAAAAGGTAAAGAGAAATGTGCAGAGAAATTCTTAAGGTTTCAATAAATGAGATTACAACCAAATGACTAACAGCGTTTTTCTCTCTCCTTTGCTGTCAAAAATGTAGGAAGGAGGAAAGCAGAGATACGTTTTATATAATCCCTATTCACGGGTAAAATCTATTAAATGAGGAAACTCACAGGTAAAATCCACTCTTGTTTCTCAATGGCAACTCTGACAATCCAATATTGTGGAAAATAGGAATAGATAGTGAAATGATCACAGAAACATATTAAATTCTTTCCTAATGATCACAGCAAGGTTGCTACTTGATGTTCTCTGTGGTGAATAAGTGGACCTGAAATCCAGATAAAGCACATATTTCTCCATCTAAAGTATACATGCTTCAATTTGCTTCAGGCCCAAACTTCAATTTCTGAGGATAGAGCATCCATTCATCCCATCACTGGAAAATAAATAAATGGATGCTGTTTTTTAAGGTCTCCACTAGAAACACATACATTTGATCTTTTTACATCAATTATGTGTAATCATAATGAAGAAATTTAAACTCTTTTTTCACAATATAACAGAATTAAGAAGGCAGGCAAGAGACAAACACATACAAGTATCAGGCCTTGATAGCCTGAGCATTTATCTCTTTTCATCCTTAATCCAACTGATTGTTATTTGAAGCAGATGATATCTACTTTGATACTCCCTACTCATGGCTCCCTGAAGGAATTCCTTGGGAAGACATGATCTTTTTCAAGGATAAGGGATGCCACTTTGTAATTCACTGCATTTCTACAATACCTTCTTATATGGTTCAATTTGTTTGGAGTGGGGATAATCTAGTTACATGAAAATAGTGGACACTCCTCAGTATCAAATCCTGTAGAGGAGACAGATGGAAGAAGTCTGAAGCTGTGCAGGTACAGTCTACTCTGTCCTTAACATCTCATATGATGGATCAGGCACTGCCCTGTTAAGACAGGTGTCATGCTATAAGCTAACTTGAAAGGGAAGAGAGTTTGGATAAATGATAGATAACTAGAAATAGAAAAAAAAGAAAAAAAGGTTTTCTTATACATGAAATAATGATCTGAACCTACAGCTTTCTTTGAAGTATTCTTCCTATTCCGCTTCTTTAGGTCCATCTTCAATTTTATTATCAGAATTCTTTCTTAAAATTTCTCATTCCTCTTCCTCTTTTTCAAAACTCCCACCTTTTAAAAGTCTGCTTTCTAAAGTCTTGAGTCCCTTCTCTCTTAACATGACCATGACTTTGCTCCCTTTCATTCAATGTTCCTGTCAACTCTTTTTTTATAAATCATATGTTTTTCACTGGTCAGAGTCAAGTACCAGGAACCAGAACCTCTCTTTGCAGGACAGGCAGCATAGAAATACTGTTAAGAGCTTGGGTTCTAAAATAGGGTAAAAAAGTGTTTGATTTCTAGTTCTACCTTTACTATCTGTGTGACTGCAGGCAAAATTACACTCTCTATGGCTGAGCTTCTTCAACTATAAATGGAAAATATCTTTTAGAACTGTTGGAAGAATAAAATGCTAAAATATGTATAATATGCTTAGCATGATGCAGGGCTAAAATAAGAATCAGTCAGGTTAGTTGTTACAGTTAGCTCTACCTTCTAAAGATGACATTGTCAGAAAGCAAGTTGCAAATTCCTCAGATGCTGTGATTTCATAAGACCGAGACTTGCATACAGGTCTGGATATATAAAATTCCCTACTTCTACTAGGCCTTCCTTGCCTTTATGACAGTTACACGATCTAGAGTAGGAAAATACTGGCTTCCTTTAACCAATATCGAGCTCAGCAGGCTGCAGGATTTCTTCCTTTTTTCTCTCCATCACACACCCAACAGCACCATGGAGTTCTATGAGAAACTGAGTTCTATAAATTCTATCAAATGCAAGTAAAATTTCCTTAATTTTCAATCTAATTGATATCCTTTAACACAGAATAGTCTTCCTTTGCAATACATCTCAGTCATGAGTCTCATCTCATCAAGCCTTGAGATCATATTTGTCTTCTTGGATGCTACAGCCTGAATGTATTTCTTCAAAATTCATATGTTGAAATCTTAACCAAGGTGATGATATTAGGAGATGGGACCTTTGGGAGGTAATTAGGTCATGAGGGTAGAACCTTCATTGAGTGAGATTAGAGCCCTTATAAAAGAGACCTCAGAGAGCTCCCTCACCCCTTCCATCATGTATGAACAGTGTGAAAAGACAACTGTCTATGAACCAGGAAGCAGGCCTTCACCAGACACCAATGTGCCAGAGCCTTGATCTTGGACTTTTCAGCCTCCAGAACTGTGAGAAATAAATTTGTGTTGTTTATTAGCCACCTAGTCTATGGTATTCTGTTACCATAACAGCACAAACAGGCTAAGACATGGTATGAATATTGCCAAATCTGTTTTGTTGACCACCGATCATCTGGGAGACCTGGAGGCCTTCGGTACCGAAGGAGCCAGTGTATATACCCAGCAGCCAAGGGAGATTTGGTCCATGAAAAGGCCCCAATCAGGAAAATCTATCTAAAAAAGACAGCCTACTGAAATGTTCCCTGGTCACCTAAACTTACAGATATTACAACTGCATGAGAAAGGGTTTAGATGTTTATTATCTTCCTTTAGGTGAATATGGCTCATGTATATCCTAGAGTAAGGCATGATGTTTACCTTCATTTGCTGTCATTTATAATTTCTGCCAAAAGTGGGTTATGCATTTCCCTATATTCTTTTTTTTTTTTTTTTTTTTTTTTTTTTTTTTTTTTTTTTTGTGAGGAGATCAGCCCTGAGCTAACATCCGCCAATCCTCTTCTTTTTTTGCTGAGGAAGACGGCCCTGGGCTAACATCGGTGCCCATCTTCCTCCACTTTATATGGGACGCCGCCACAGCATGGCTTACCAAGCAGTACTTCGGTGCGCGCCCGGGATCCGAACCAGCGAACCCCGGGCCGCCGCAGCGGAGCGCGCGCACTTAACCGCTTGCGCCACCGGGCCGGCCCCTCCCTATATTCTTAAACAGAATTTACTGGCTACTATTTAATTTCTCTTAATAAATCACAGTCATCCTTTTGACGTACAAGCTGTACAATAACGGAGAAACGTCTGCAAGCGTCCTTCACTGTGCAGAGTCGCCTGCCCTGCCATAGAACGGCTCCAGGCTGCTATGCTTTTTCACTTCTCATATGTTTTTTTTAATAGTTTATCTCTCTCCTCTCTTGTTGTCAAGCTGTCAGTCAGCTGTCACTTTTTACTGCTGTCAGTGAGCCTGCCTTTATCACACCCCCAATTTGATGCTGCTAACCTGCTGTCAGCTGAAAAATCAGATAATCAAGACCTCTGCAACTGCATTTACAATAAGCGGTGGGCTGAGCACTGGCTGGAGATTTTGAGATATGAGTTCCAGTTCCTGCTTGGTCTATATCTAGCTGTGTGATTACCAGAAGACACTTAACTTCTCTGGGCCTTGATGCCTTCATCCATAAAATGAGGAGCTCTGTGTGTGCGCGCGCGCGTGTGTGTGTGTGTGGGCGCACGTCTGTGTGTGTGTGTGTGTGTGTGTGAGAGAGAGAGAGAGACTGACAAAGAGACAGAGAGACCGAAAGAGAAAGAGATGTCATCCAGACTTGAATCCTAAGTTTTTCTGGCTACCAGAAAGAACATATGAAACTTTTCTGTGAGTTAACAGAATGCAGGGTGGGGTACCACTGACCCTTTAATTGTCAAATTCAAGGATACGTTTTAGTCATCACTTTATTTAACCTCACTCTTCTGAATTCACTACTGATTATCTCCTTAAAACTCTTTTCTCTTTGTTCCACAGTATAATTCTCTCATTGTTGATCTCCTGACCCTTTTATCTTTTCTTCTCATTTCAATCCTGGGCTATTCCTCCACCAACCCCTTAAGTGTTAAGAGTACCAAACGCCAGTCCAAAGTTAAAGGTCAGGGTAATGACGAGAAACCAGCAAGAGGCCTGAGAAGCAGCAACCTGTGTGTCCTGGAAGCCAACTGAAGAATGTGTCATAGTGTGTCAAATGCTGCTGATATGTTAGTAAGATGAAGACTGAGAACTGACCACAGGATTTAGAGGCATGGAAGTCATTGGTGACCTTGACAAAAAATGGTTTCAGTGGAGTAGCTTTAAGACAGAACAGTAGCAATGAAACTGGAAACAAGTATAAACAACTATTTCAAGAGGTTTTGCTACTAAGAGAAAGAAAGAAATGTGGCAGTAGCAGAAAGGAGAAGTGCAATCAGGAGAGAATTTTTTTTAAAGATGTAAAACAGGGCCGGCCCCGTGGCTTAGCGGTTAAGTGCGCGCGCTCCGCTACTGGTGGCCCAGGTTCTGATCTGGGCGCGCGCCGACACACCACTCGTCCGGCCATGCTGAGGCCGTGTCCCACAAGCAGAAACTAGAAGGATGTGCAACTATGGCATACAACTATCTACTGGGGCTTTGGGGAAACAAAGGAAGAGGATCGGCAATAGATGTTAGCTCAGAGCTGGTCTTCCTCAGCAAAAAGAGGAGGATTAGCACGGATGTTAGCTCAGGGTTGATCTTCCTCACAAAAAAAAAAAAAAAAAGATGTAAAACAAATAGCATTTTTTGTATGCTAATAAGAATGATCCAGAAGAGAGAAAAACTGATAATGCAGAACAGGGAAGGAAAAATTGCTAGAACAATAGTCCTTAGGTATGCAAGAAGGATGGGCTTCTGGCAAAGAAGTGGAGATAGGGCCTTAAACAGAAGCAAAGTCAATTCATCCATAGTAACAGGTGTGAAGATAGAGAATATGCACCCAGAAGCACATAACTGGGTAGACGTGGCGGTGGCAGCGTATAGGAATTCTCTTCTGGTTGCTTCCATTTTCTCAGTCATAATCTGAGAATGAAGATAGAAAATTTGTTATTAGAAGTTTATAAAGAAAGGAAAATGCATGATTAGTTATGTAGAAGAGGGGAAATGTGGTATGCTTGCCACACAGCTCAAAGGTCCATCAGAATTTAGGAGTCATGAATTCAGAGTAGGCTAATAATATGGCTGGATGTTTTTCTCCTAATCAAATATGAAGGAAAAGGTGCAAAATATTTGAGAGTATATGCAAGAGAGTATGTATGATGATGGAAGATGAAGTTAAGCTGGAGAAAGAAAGAGGAAATTAGGGCAAGAGAAGAACGAAAGTGAAGAGCTGGCTCAATCCATGGATGGTAGGTTCTGGCAAGGGCAAAAGACTGTTTGAGTCAGGGTGATAAAGAGAATAAATAAACATATCTCTTTATATTAGGCTGCTCTTTGGCAAAGTACTTCTTTATTGTTATGTGTTGATTAAAAGAGGGCAGAGAGGAAGACAGTCCTTTGTATTTAGGTGGGAATAAATGTGCTAGGTTACAAAACAACGGGGATGGAGGAGTTAAAAGATGAATTAATCTTTATTAGGGGGTCTATTCTGTGCCAGGCACCATGCTAGGCATTTGGCATGCATTATTTCATTTAGTCTCTACATCATGCCTATGAGGTGATAAGCTAAATATAATCATAACCTTTAAAGAACCTAAGCTCAGGGTCATTATACTTGCACAGGTCACAGAGCTAGTAAGTGGTGGTCAAGACTCAGGGTTTAACAAGTTTCCCATCCCAAAATGTTTAATACATATAATAAAATATTTTCAAGTGAATATTTTTTCTTGCTACTATTTTTCTGGTCTTTGAGAATGAGGCAGCAGAGGGGAGAGGAGGGTAATACGTAACAGTAGGTGCCTCAAGCCCAATATTACTGGATTCCTATGTGACAGACATGCTCTGAGCTTTAACAGTTACCAACTTGATAAATCCTTATATATTTTGCTGAAATATGGCTTTTCCCCTTCCCTGATTCGTATCCATTATATTATATTATATATTATTACAGCACATTGTATTAATAATTTACTTATATCTTCTGCTTTGTTTTTACTTAAATTCATTTTTGCCGTGACCAAATAATATTTGGGTAGGGAGAAAGATATAAGCATTCAAATATTGTTTTTTTAAGTCACCTTGGTTATTTTGCCTTTAGAATTACTAAATATTTTTCAACATCTCAACAAAATAACACTCTTTTAAGACTGTAGGCATTAGAATGATTGTCATTCATGCAAAAAATCACTTACTTACACTGTATGAGTTCGGGCTGGATAAAGCAAATTACCATTTGAAAATAATTCAAATAACACTCTGGGCTAAGACCTTGCTTATGAATGTTATCTTGGCCACAATATTTCTCAACCTTCTTCCATTTAGCTAGATTTATTTATGGTAATACAGTCTAAATTAATAAACTATTCAATTGCCACAGGTGTATTAAACATATGATGTTGTAGGAATATATCAGATGCAAACGAATTTTAAAACATATTATAAATTTGAAATTCTATAGGAGTAATAATTAAGCTGTACTATAACCACCTATTCACCTTAAAGATGTACATTTTGACTATATCTTATATGAAAAACTTAAAAACGCGTAAAAAAATAAGGATCATACTTTAAAAATGTAATCTAAAGTATAAGTTGGGTTCTAGCTAATCATAGATCTAAAGTATAACAATATTTTTCAAAAGTTGCAATTCTTCATCACACATAAGAAAACTGTATATATACATATTATATTTACCTATATTCCTGAAAATCGATTGTGATCTTGGTTTCACTTAGCTTGATAGGTTTCAATACTGCAACTAAATCACTATATGTTTTTGACAAATGACCTAGAGTGGCAGGAAGCTTGGACAGTAAAAAGAAAATTGAATCCAGAGTCATAGGATCAAAACTTTAATCCAGTCTATGACAATAATCAGCAGTGTGAATGTGAGCCAGTCTCTGCTTCTCTGGGCCTGTTTTCCAAACTCCATAAAGGAGTGGGCAAGGTGGTCTCAAATTTTATGACTCACTAACTTGATTTGGTATTAGGCAGATTTTTCTTCAAGAAATATTAACTAGTAAGACACTCAAATAAATCAGCATTAGGGGTGTAGATGAGGACTACTGTCCCCACAGCAATATCTGGGTGAACTCAGTGAGTCCGGAACACAGAGACTATCTCTGACCTCCTGCATAGCATGTATGGACAATAAATTGTTTCCTGCTTTCATTTCAAGGATGGGGAAGAAAAAGCTGTCCCTGAACTCTTTTTAAGGACATAGTCAGTTACAAAACAGTAGCATCCCCAGCTAGTATGAGTCCCACTGAAGTAAACTTTCTATTCATAAGGGAGAAATATTCTGGTGGTAGTAAAAACAATTTTGTTAGGTTTAATCAAAAGTGAAAAGGAATTCTAGAATGTTCCCTTTGAGCCACATCATCTGTTGCTAATTTGGGGTGGGCCCAGCAAAAACGGTAATAAAAAATGGCCTTAGTAACTGAGAAAGAGAAATGGCAATTAAGTGCATTTGCAGCCCAGTGTAGAAGATCTAACTCTTTACTAAGATAATATAAATAATAAAAAATGGAAGGAAAAAATAGAAGAAAATGGCATGGGAAATGAAAGTATTCCAAGCAGTGAGATTTAACATCGATTTACTTAGAACAGTTACTATTATACACACAAACCAATGGGTATAAGCTGAATGAAAAGGTTGAGAAATATGCTTGATAGTGACTTCTGTAACAAAACAACAAATAAAGAAACAAAACAGTAAGTGTTAAAAGCCAAAGCAGCTTGCTTTGGCAAACCAATAAATAAGAGAAAAGAAAGGAAGAACTCAATATCAGAACTAACCATTCAGTGATAGGTCGGACATGTGATTTTTTTAAATCTGTAAATCACAGTAGGGTGAAATAGAACTCAACTCTCTAACCAACCATGCTTATGCTGAAAAGTTAAAATCGGCAAGAAGAACACTCATTTCTATACAGTTGGGGAGTAATTTATGACAGAATATTGCAAATGGAGTCAAACATACTGACCTGCTCACATCAGGAAACCTGATGGGAAAGTAAATAACTTGGCACTTGGGTCTGATGATGCTTTCCAGATCCTTGGGTCTGTGATCAGGAATCAGCTTCATAAATTTTCCAATAGAAGTGAGAAATGACTCCATATTAAAAACCGAGTTGAATACCACCACATCAGCCACCAGGCTGTAAAGGGAAAGGATAAATGCAAATGATGAGCCCACAGTCGCTTAGTTAATTTTTATACGCCTAAGACCTCTATGTTAATCACAGTTTATACTGCACCTTGGGTTTGCAAAGGACTCTGCACTTCCATCAGTATTTATCAAAATGCATCTAATAGATAAGTTAGTTTCATTAGTATTATATCATGGGAAATTAGATCGTTGGCATCAGGGAGGAAAGGCAGGAGAGGAATCAAATGATTTATTTAATGGGATCCTATGAGGCTTCAAACCAAAGTGTATTTTGCCACAACGTCAGGAACTTTCTATACGGTATTATCAACAGCAATAAGGACAGTAAGACCTTTTTCTTTGTGGCCCAACTACCCATGTTGGGTTTCCATGTCAGTGATGTATCTCATTTTATACCACACTACTGAGTACAGAACATCTGCCTGACTTTTCACTACCTTCAAGGAAACTAATTCAGATAAAGCTATTTCATACTAGAGCACAGCTTCAAAATACATGCTTAAACTTATTTCTTGTTTTAACTCTCGCTTCAAGAAACTGTTAGGTTTTTTAAAGTTCTGGGACTATACAGGAAGGGTTATATGGGAGCTCTACAAATAACTTATTTCACTAATATATTATATTTGGAGTAGTTAGAGACGTAGAAGAAATTGGTGGAAATGGACCCAGAAATCCATACCACTAGGTCCTATTGATTACATAAAGGAATGTATTATAAAGGACTACAACACCATAGACCTTCAGAATTAACAACATAAATATAATGTTGGTTATTGCTTTTGATTAAAAGACAGTGTTCCTCCCCTTCGTATTTTTTAAAAATAAAAACAAACTAAAATACATAGTTATAAGAAAAGTTTGTGTGTCATAAATACGTCAGCAGTTTTCAGAATTGCCTATAACATTTTCTTGGAAACCAATGAGCACAAATGATAGCCATGGTTGAGCTGGATAAACCTTGAATATGTAGTATGAATATGTAGTATATTCCCTTTATGAGTCAAAAAACTGATTTAATAAATCATTGTTTTGATGTTTAAAACTGACCTTCTTTGCTTTAAGCAATGATTCAGTATCTCAGTGTCACTGGATTTCAATAAAATGCACACAAATGCTTTGATAAGAAGGTATACAAGATCAAATAGACTAAGTAGTTAGTTTTATTTCACCCCAAAAAATGATAGATCAATAAAACTGAAAAGAAGACATGTAAGCGCATAAGACTGCAAAACACAAATGAATAAGCAGAGCTTATAGAATAGGAGTGCCATAGCAAATCCTCAGTTTCATCTAATTCACATTGACTGAGATAGTCAAGGTTCCTATTATTAATACATACTGGAATGAAAAGCCAACAAAAGGAATGTTGACCTCCTACCCCTATGCCTCCCCCGCAAAATTGCTTTTCCATACAAGTATTTTTTTAGTTGCAACCTAGTGCAAATTTGGGGGTAGGGGTAATTACAACATGGATAATACAAAAGAATGTCACAGAAGTGCTGACACAACACCAAGCAATAAGGAAGCCAATATAATAATATACCAAAAGTTGAAGGATGTTTTACAGCTAGTCTCTTTTCACCATATGTCACATATTGTAATAGCGACCCACAGGTCATAATATATAGTTACGACATGTGTTCATAAGTCAGAGGGTTTAGTGAAACCTCTATTTAAGGTGAGTGCTTATGTCAGTCATCTGTAAAATCCTTAACTGCCACATGGTCAAGAAAGAAATCTGACAGTGCCAACAAAAGCAGAAGTCAGCAAGAAAACTAAAGAAACATTTGAGGCAGCAGCAGTCATACTTTTCAAAGAGAATCTGAACAGAACTGCTTTCTGACACTCTTATTTTTCCTTTGGACAACCGTGAACCATTTTTTTCTCATTAAGAAGCCAACCGATGAACAAGTCCACTTCTTTCTCTCCAAGCTTGTCCATCATTTTACCCTCTCGAGAAGAGCAATACTGAAAAATCATGTACAAGCTTTTATAGTCTCATTCCCTACGAGCAAAAACAATCTTTTATGAAAGCGAGATGAGGGGCAGTAAGCTAAAATTTTTTTTAGATATTTGCCCTCATAGGGCATGCAACCCAACTGCTTACATTCTTAAAAACCCAATCGATGCTAAATTAAAGACCCAAGACAGTTTACAGAAATATTCTTTTTCATGCATTTTCTCCTTGATACGAGTGGGTATAACTTCCCTTAACTTTAAAGCCACTCATAAAGGGAAAAATAGACTTAATGTTTTTTCCTCAGTTGTTTCTCAGGGGTAATAAACACATACTATCTGAGGGAAAGAATGATGGTAATTCAAGAAATCAAAAGAATATTACGAAAGTTTTCCATATTGATAAAGCACAAAATGATTTTATTTTTGTTTTTAAAACATATTTCCCCGCTCCATTTCAATATAAAATAGAGTATTTTAATTTTATTATGAAATTTTAAAACGGTTGCTTTTTTATGAGACATTTGACGTGAAGCCGTTCCACTCTATTTTGATAGCACTGCTACTTCACAACTGAAGCAGCTTGTAAAAATGATGGCAGGAAAGCATTTACAAGACGCTCAAAAATCAGAACTATTACCATATAGCTGTTTTTCTATGTCAACTAAACTATGGGGTATACTTGCAAGAGTTGGGAGTCTGTTTAGACATGTCATCAATCCGAATTGCTAATAACTATTTAAAAAGTTGAGTAAAATGTACCCAATCACTGCCAAACTGATTCCATTTGGTTGTTGCAGTTATGTGACTAGGATCTAACAGAAAAGCCATTTCAGAGTTGTTATTAACTTCTTTCATTAACAAGCTTCAGGAGATACACTTTGTTGAAGTAACAATAGAGAAGGACCATCACCTTTGAAATGTCACCGTATTTTAAAGCTGTGCAATTTCAGAAGACTCAATGAGCGGAAAAAAAAACCACCACCACCACCACCACCTAAAGATTCATTTTCCATAGTTTTCTCTTACAAACAGCAACAAAAAAAGAACAAAACCTCTTGCTCCGTTATGCTTTAATTTTCGTTTATTCCTCTGTAAATTTCTATTTTGATTTTAGCTAGATACATTGAAAGCGGCTGATAAATAAGAGTTTTCTAACCTCCCTTTTCTGAAAGTATGCCTTTAACAACAGATGATGGAATAAAGGTGTGAAGAAGGTTCCTATCAACCCTTTGATTCTATTATGAATGTTGTAGAAAATAGTTAGATAAATTAGTTCAACATATAATTAGATTGTTACATATACGTATTTTATAAAATGATTAGCTGTGATCTTATATATATACTGCAGAGGCACGAGTAATTATTACCAGGGAAGGTATGTTTAAACATTTGCACCTACTTTAAGGTGTTTTTAAAATAAATGTAGAGTAGGTCTCCAGATTTAAAAGCTAACCATCTATAAAGAAAATGGTGGCAAAGGACTACATATATTGATATAATCTATACCTACCATGAAAGAATTTGGTTGTATCCATACTGGAAATCCCTCTCCTGACATTTCTTGACAGGATATACCAATTGGTTCTCGTGGAAGTACAGAATTTTTTTCAATTTCCCAAGGTCAGGCCGAAGGGCAGCCAGTTCAGTCAGGTTAAGCACTGAGCTTGCAAAGAGGATCCTAGGAAACAAGGAAATTAGGGTTTACTGTCCCAAGCATGCTTGAAGGGGTCATCCTTTGCCCTTCTCTCCTTTTCCCTCATCCTACCCTAAGAAAAACATATCCCCTATAGGGACACATCAATAGTTAAGCCTTAATACCATGTAGCAGCATTCTAAGTTTTGATCTCTTAAAAAGCAGCTGCTAAGAACTATAAAAGCTCCGAATCACATTGGTTGTTCTCAGCTCAGCTACTGAGAGATGCAAAATAAAAAAAGCTGGATGGATTTTATTGAAAAAGGCAAGAAAAGCTCTATCTGAAGGACAAATGGAACAAAGATAAGGCTGACTGGGGAATACTCTGCTTGCCAGTTTCATTACACTTTACTCCTTTATGCAACCGACTACTGAAATTCAATATATGAGCAGGAATGGCACATGTTCATGTTATGACATAAACCCTTTTGATTTATGCAGTAGACTTATCTAGTGTGGTCTTTTCCTCCTGGCATGTTTTCTCACTGTCCCTCCCCACCTCGTTTTTTAACTATTCTGCAATACTTGTGTTTTTTTAATGTTTTCTACTCCATTATTGGACTGCTAATGGCACCAATATACAATCTGTAAAACTCCTTATATAAAACAAAAATATAAAAAAAAAAAATGAAGAAAGGTTGATTCCTTTTCTTTGGGGGAAAAAGGAAACTGAAAGCTTACTTGTTCATGTTTATAAATGAAACAATTTCTATTTATTCACTCATTCCACAAACATTTACCAAATGTGTACCATGTGCCAAGGTCTAACCAGGAAGAACAGAAAAGACGAACAAGACAACCCACCAGGATGAATGCTGCCTGTAATAGTGACAGATACAAAGTATCAGAGGAACAAACATAATGGAGTAATAATGTCTGAGACAACCTGGAAATGTTTCACTAACAAGGTGCCTACCATGTATGGACACAAAAGAGGGACAAATTACAGTCCCTGAGCAGCTGAGGACATTTAGATGGCACAATTTTGATGGATGCCACTTTTATAACATAATGTAGCATCATTTGACCCTTACAGCTTTAATTCCCATTCTAAAAAATGAGGTTCAAGAAGGTTAAGAGTTTTTCTAGAATCACACTGGTAGAAAGTGGCGAAGCAGGGACTCCTGTTCTTCTAAGCCTGAAGTGCTTTCCATTGCACCACGGATATGAGTTGGTTGTGGACCACTTACATTGCAAATGCTTTTTTCTGTACTTAATAAATACAAAATATCACCCTTGTTATTACCATGATTACAGCTACCATAAATTCTCCCATGCTGACAAGCCAAATGGCTAACTTCAGGTGTTTATATGATCTGCAGCACTAGCCTTTCACATAAGAAGAATAGAAGAATGATTACATAGTAAGTGCATATATCATAAATAGGAATTCAAGTGTCTTCTTCACGGGCTAAAGAGGGCACATAAGACCAAAAAGCAGCGATCTCTCTTTAAACCCACATTGCTGTATTAAGGTCATGGTTTATTGCTTTAACATAAAAAAATCTTACCAAGGAGATGCACTCATTTTTTAAATCATCTATTTGTGCAAAACAAAAGCAAACAGAAAAATTATGGTCAGATAATGCCCTATTTGGTCCAAAAATATTCCCACCACCATGAAGTATAAACCTTTCTAAAACTTAGATTGAAAATTCTGAAATATGAAGATATTTGCTTATCTACAAACCTGATCCTTAGTAGAGAGAAAAATAAAATATTAATCTCAATCAATCAATATTCTCCTTAAAAGAAAATGGATGGCAACTTGTGGGTCTAGTTATTGAGTAATGCTCCTACCTCTCCATCTAGGCTCACTCCCCTTCCCCAACATACTATGGCAAGCAATGACTCATTCTTTATCATTAAGACCTGAGCAAGCACAATGTTTTTCAAACACAAGGCAGAAAAATTCATTAAATGCAGCCCCCCCATATTACTTATTAATTACAAATGAGAAAAAATGGTACCTTTATAATAGAGAAATGTGGTAGACATCAACTGATTCAAGCAACCAAACTTAATATGATCAGTAATAGGACAAAGTGATATAATGTATTTCCCAATGTGATACAATGAGAAAGATACAAATCACCAAAATAGTATTTCTGCCAAAAATGCCTGATCTGAATTTGGTCATGAAAAAACAATCAGACAAATATTCTGCAAAATAAGTGGGCTGGATCTCCAAAAATGTCAATGTCAAAAAAAAAAAAAAAAACTTAGATTAAAGGAAAATAAAGAGACCTCAAAACAAAATGCAACCTGTGATCTTTGACTGGAAACTGCATAGGGAAAAAACAGCTATAATGGACATTATAAAGGCAATAGGGAAACTCTGAACATGGACTGAATATAAGATTGTAAACTTTTATCAATCTTAAATCTCTTAAGTGTAATAATTTTATTGCCGTTATGTAGGAAAACATCCTTAGTCTTAAGAAAAATATGTTGAATTATTTATGTGTGAAGTGTCATGATGTCTGCAACTAATTCTTAAATGTTTCAGTCAAAAAGGCTACTAATAAATATTCATATGCACATATTGACATGGAAAGAAATAAAAAATGTGTAAAATGTTAATAATCGATAGATCTAACTTAACGGTATATTGTAATTCATTGATCTAGTCTTGCAAATTTTGTTGAGTTATACATTTAAAAAATTATGAATTTAGGGGAATATTCATTAAATAGTGTAAGTAGAAGAGAAAAATATGTTACATTCCATCTAAAATAAATCCATCATATATGCATTCCTAGTCATAATCTAATCGTTAATTTCCTCCATGAGAACCATTCTCAGGGTGAATCATCTGTAGCAAATGTTCAACCAAGGGAGCCCTACACTCTACTCCTACCATATACCTCCTCTCCTTATCCCACCAACCAGCTGATCTGAAATCAAGAAATCCAAATCTAAAGTTGAGCATTCTAAATAAAATCTACCAAATGAAAGAATGCAATACATTCAGAAGTGAAATGGCAATGATTTTCGTAATATTAACCATTTGGGACTGCCCACACCAACACTTCCTTCAGTTTGTTCGATCATTAACAGGAAATTCATTTTATTTTTATAACTAATATTGAAATAGCCCTCACTACTTCTAAATTGTGGAAATTATCTCCATCATTAGTAAAATATTTCCCTTTGCTTTTTAATTTATAATATGGTACTTAAATTGGACAATAAGCAGTTCCTCAAATATTTAGCTCAATGACACCAAAAAAGAAGCGATGAACATGCCCACAAAAGGAATGCAGATATGATTCACAGGCAATTTTTACTTTGCCATGTTCCATCAACTAAAAAAAATTTATAATAATACAATGAACAACATCACTCAATCAGCATCTAATTCCTAGTCTCCCAATGTTCATCTTGCCTTAGGTGTTATTTAAGCAATAAATCCTAACAAGGTGAGCTTTATCATCCCACACTGCGTCTCTGGCAGGAAAGGGCACAAGGTGATAGCAAAAACCACTAGGAACAAGATAATTCCTGACAGCTGCTGCTTGAGCACAAGTTAAATTGAACAGTTTATCTCAGCATGAAGATGTTATAAGGTTTTATGTTTAATATTTTTAAATTAACATAAAACCCAGAGAAAGCAGTTGGGCAATCTTTCACAAACATGACATACTACAATCACTGTATAAGCTGGATTAGTACTTATTACCATGCTACTACAGAATTAAGCTGTTTTTAGACCACCAAAGAGCTTTAAATTGCAACTTTTGTCTCTGTAAGAGAAACCTATATTTAAAATGTCTGCTAAATTCAAATTAACGGCTACATCATTAGCTTACCATCTCACCAAAAGTATAAGTAAGCTGCTATTATAATCGTCTAACCAAAACGGCTCTGTGCTGCAAACACATTAACACCATCCCAGGTATCTGGGATCGTATCCTCATACATGTTTCCATTGTTTTCAATGCACATTCTGTCCACAATCTGAGTCATACGTGCTTAAGGAATCCAAAAGAATTCAACACAATGAAATCCAAGATTAGAGATTTTATTCTTTTCTGGTTCAGTTTGAAAAAAACAGTTGTTTGCCTTTTACCTTGTGCTCTTAATATATAAAAAGAGATGCTGCAATATACCTAAGCACTGTAGGACTGCAACCATTATCATCAAGATGCATACTTTTATATCTTAAATGGTATGGAAGGGCAGTAACATGAGACAGAGGACAGGCATTCAATATTCCAATCACCATCACATACAATCTAGTAATAATCTTTCACAGCCTAGGTCACCTCACTCCTGCCCCATGAAATCTTTTCAATAACACCTCCCCACCCCACCCCGAAACCATTTATCACATAATGGGGCTATAGTACACAATTTAACACAGATACCAGTTTGGGTTGTGTTACTCATACTTAAATAATTTCTCCAAGGGCTTTAGTAAGCCTTTGACAAAAGAGTAAATTCCGTTCTTTGAGCTGTGTCACTTTGCTTAACACCTAAACTCCTTGTCTGGATTCATGTTGCTCAGTCTCATTACCAAAGTCTTTGTTATTTTGTTGCCTATCTTGAATTCTTGTTCCTTGTTATCTACTCTCCAGGGTTCTAGATCTTATACCTTCTGTGATACAGTATTTTCTGTGATGATGGAAATGTTACAGAACATTTACGGATGTTACAGAATGTTACATATGTTACAGAACAGTAGAGAATATGTACTGTCCAATATAGCAGTGACTACTGAGCACTTGAAATGTAGCTAATGCAACTGAGGAATTAATTTTAAATTTAACTTATTTTGATTAATTTAAGTTTAAATTAAATAGTCAGACAGTAATGGCTACTGTATGGGAAAGCACAGCTCTGGATGCACCAGCTTCCCTTATCCCAACACTCCACCCAGGGTACCTAAATGCAATTCCTCACTTACTTGATTTTCTTATATAGACTCTAGAGCTGCTTGTAATAACCTAATTTCTAAGTTCCTCCTGACTAGCTGAATTTTACCCACTAGGCTATCCCAATTCTGGAATGGCACTATTGTTTTTTCCTTCTGATAATTAGAAAACACAAGTTCATTACAGAAAATGTTTTAAACACAAAAAATAGAAATTAAGGGAATATCACCTACAACCACCCCAAAAAGAGAGCCACTATTTGCATCCCAGTGCTCATTTAGCAGGTATATGTTGAGCATCAATTATTTGCAAGGTATTAGGCTAAATGATGGACATAAAATGGAAAGCAAAGTAGCTGAGGCAAGAAGAAAACTGGCAGGTTGAGAAACCGAATAGAGACCAAGGAGGCTGGAGCAATTTGTTCAATAAGAAAGTGCCCAGAGAAGAGGCGGAGGAAGTCAATGGGCCTTTAAAGACATGAAAATAATTTTGGATTTCATGGTAACAGCAATGGGAAGAGACCGAAGGATTTTTTTTTTTTTTTTTTTTTTGTGAGGAGATCAGCCCTGAGCTAACATCCGCCAATCCTCCTCTTTTTTTTTTTTTTTTTTTGCTGAGGAAGACGGCCCTGGGCTAACATCGGTGCCCATCTTCCTCCACTTTATATGGGACGCCGCCACAGCATGGCTTACCAAGCAGTGCGTCGGTGCGCACCCAGGATCCGAACCAGCGAACCCCGGGCCGCCGCAGCGGAGCGCACGCACCCAACCGCTTGCGCCACCGGGCCAGCCCCGAGACCGAAGGATTTTAAGTACAGAAATGACAAAATTATATATGCATATTGGGTGTATTTACTTTTATTATTTTCACTTTGTAATATGTATATATTATTGTATAGTTTTATTTTTTTGCTTTTAACACAACACTTAACATGCTGTTTTACTATGTTAAAAATTATTTCTAAAACATATGATTTCTAATAAATGAAATAGATTTGATGACATGAAGTGTCATAATATCTCCAACCAGGGCACGATTTTTATATTCATGTATCTATAAAGTCTTAAAATTTTATTTGTGTAATCCCTTGTATTTCTACTACATTTGCTTACGTATTTCATGAAAATTTTTTGTATGTGTGAGGAAGATCAGCCCTGAGCTAACATCTGTTGCTAATCCTCCTCTTTTTTGCTGAGGAAGATTGGCTCTGGGCTAACACCCGTGCCCATCTTCCTCTACTTTATATGGGACGCCACCACAGCATGGCTTCACAAACGGTGCGTTGGTCTGTGCCGGGGATCTAAAACTGCAAACCCCTGGCCACCAAAGTAGAGTGCGTGAACTTAACCACTACACCCCTGGGGGCCCTCATGAAATTTTTTTATTACTTATTTGTTTATTCTTTTTGATGAGGAAGATTTGTTCTGAGCTAACATCTGTTGCCAATCTTTCCACTTTTTTTGGTTGAGGAAGATTAGCCCTGAGCTAACATCTGTGTCAGTCTTCCTCCACTTTGTATGTGGGTTGCCACCACAGCATGGCTTGACAAGTGGCGTAGGTCTGCGCTTGGGATCGGAACCAGCAAACCCAGGCCACTGAAGCGGGGTGTGCCGGACTTAATCACTACACCACAGGGCTGGTCCCTTTTATTACTTTTTAATATCAGAAAACTTTACTCTCACTACCATATGGAAAACAGACTGGAAGGAACCATTCTGGAGAAGGGAGAACAGTAAGAAGAAGAGAAAAGAAATGATGGTGGCTTGGAGTAAGATAATAGTGTTGGAGTTGATGGGAAGTGGCCTGACTGGGTTTGCTGACAGTGCTGTCACGGTTTGCCGATGAACTGGAGATGAGAAGTGAAAGAGAGGACTGCTATCGTTTCCTTCACCTATCACTTCCAAAGTGTGTTGATAGTGTTTCAGTGTACCAAGAGTTCAATAATACATATATGCATAAATGAAAATTACTACTAAACATTTCAAAAGTCTTTGGCTTAAATATATTTTTTTAATTTGTAAAACCTGTGTAGAAAGATAACAGTTCTAATATTCATTAATCATTGATATACAAAATTCATTTTAACAAAATATGCTTTGGTTCTCAGCTACTTCACCTTAATTAGACCATTTCTACCTCATGTTTAAATGCTATGGATTTTCAAAAACCTTCAAGAACGTGTGTAACAAAATGTTTCCATTTGCTAAAACAATAAAAAATACAAGATGAAAGTCATATCTAAAAGAAAAGGAAATGTAGTCATTTAATTTCCTAAGTTCTTATGATGGGTAATTTACAGGCTGTTAAATAGAGTATCCGGTTTCCCAAAAATTGTTCTATGGTGCAGCATCACTGATCCGGTAGTTTTGCTTTTTTCCACCGTGTAATGTTCCTTTCCTGTGTTTATCATGATGGTCAAGAAAGCACTGTGTAAAGAACACTTGCTGGAAGGCAATCAATCAAGGCCTGTAGCTAAGATCCGCCACTGAGCAATATCTCCAACTGGTTTCTTAACATCTATCCACCCTGCAGTCATCAGCACTCTGCCCTGCGTCATGGATGCCTAAGGAGACAAATTACGTAATATCTTTTGAGCTTTGTTAGCTAAAGGTGCCACTTAAATTCAGGTGTCTCAAATTACTCCAACAACCTCTCAAGTCTTTCAATTCTTGGTATCTGGCATAGTGCCTAATATATAAAAGACACTCAGTAATTATGTTTGTACCAAGAAAGGAAGAAACAAGAAGGGAGGATGGGCCTACCATTGAAAAAAAATTATAAATAAATTGAAATTTTTACTGCATATACTTAAATATTTTTGATGTACTTTGGGACTAGAATCCATTATTAAGAGATTCTTGTAAGACACACAGTAATATGAACCACTCAGAACATTTATAGATATACGTGTTTTAGACATTCTATCAATAAGTCAACAAATCAAAATACTGTCAAGTCAAGCATCCTAACTAAGAAGTACAAGATATCAGCCCTGTTCCAGAAAAGCTGACAATATAATTGGTAAAACAAGCCACAAATACAGGAAACATCAAGTAACAACAAAAAAAGATAAGTAACAGCTCTGTCCTACACAAGAAATGTCACAAAGCAGACTGTGAATAAAGGAGAGGCACTAAGTGCTATATGGTTCAGAGGAAGAAGAGAATACTAAGAGCAGTAGGAAACCAGGACGTCTCAAGGTTATTGCGGGGGTGGCAGGGGAGGGCTGGGTCCTGAGGTCTTAAGTCTAGAAGGATCAGAGAATAAGTCATTGAGGAGGGATAGGTGGCTAAAGCTTAGGGTTTGAAAAAAAGTAAATAATCAGAAAATATTGGAAGGGTAGTGTCCATCAAACCTAGAGGTACCCGAATGCATGATAAGAAGTTCGTGAGGTTCATACTTTAACTGTTAGCAATACGGTGACCCACTGTAAGTTTATTATTATACTAACAATGCTTTATTTTTTCTCATTATCTTTAATTAACTAATTTGTGAATGCTCATTGGCTAAGAAAAATGGTACTAAAATTAGAGGATAAGGAATCAAATAAAGTACCACCATCACCATCACTCTCAAAATAAGGGAAGTTGCTCTATACATATCCAAATACAGGAGAGGTAAAATCATGGCTCTCTGTCACCACTTTTTGATAATGAAATCCTTAAGTCCCCATAACATTAAAAAAAGGTTAATAATATTCTAAAGGAAAACAGGGAACCACGTATTATGCAAGGTTTTTTACATGTATCACCTCATTTAATCATTATCCTAAGAGATATGTCTTATTATCCCCATTTGACTGATTAAGAAATTAAAGCACAAGAGGTCTGGTTAAATGTTAAGACAACAGCAGTTACTAAGAAGCAGAGATGAGTTTCAAAGCGAAGTTGGTCTGGACCCAAACCCTCTATTTTTCCAGTTATTCCTCACTGATTTTGAATCATCTAAGATTAGAATGTGATTCAACGTTTTCTTGTTAACTGCACTTCTTAATATAGTCCGTATTTGAGAAATAAGAGAATATAAATGGTATACAGAAGAACTGTATGAACCTAAATAGTTTTATGTCATCTCTTCATTCATCACATATTTCCTGAGTGATTACACTGTTAGACAATTGTGGGAAGGTAACAACCATCAATGAAGGATCTCCTGAAGAGACGCAATCTAGGCAGCATCCTAAATAACATGAAGGAGTCAGCCTACTGAAATAATAAGGAGTGGTCAGGGCAATGGGCTAGAGAGAAGTGGCTGATATTAAGAGCAATGAAGAAAGCAGAAACATTTGGCTTGGTTATTGGGAGGGAGAGGCTAACAGTAACCCAAATGTTTCTAGCTTGTGTAACCAGATAGGTAGTGGTAATATTCCTTAACACAAGAAGAGAAAACAAATCAGGGATTAGGGTAGAGGGGAAATAAAGAGACAGGTTTTAGCAATGTTAAATATAAGTGGAGTGCCCCATAGGTAACTAAAGATAATAGATAATAGACTAATGAAAGAAATCACATTGGAGATTTAATTAAACTAAAGGGTCTGGTCACCAAATGTGTCAGTTAAAAATGTGCGTTCTGGTTTGTTATATAACTTTACATATCTGTTCTACGTGTTTCTCCAATATTTCATACGTTATCTTCTTTTCTCCCATTAAAGCATATATTCCTTGATGAGATAAACTAGATCTGCTGTTCTTTCCTTTAGCATCCTATAGTTTCCTTAACATGGCAATACAACTCTGGATTTTAAGTTTTCTTAGGGCAAGCCCCATATCTTCCTTGTTCACTGTTCTATCCCAGGTGCTTAACAAATGTTTTCAAATAAGTGAATGAATGAACGAGTTAGTCATTCATTCTCTCAATGACACTGAGAAAATAAAACTGTTGATTCTCTGTTTATAGTAAAGTGATCAATATGATATTTACTCTTACTATTAAAATACAAGTTGGGAAGCATTTTGTGCCCCCCAAATAAAGCACTTATCTTCTTACTTAAGCACCCAACACAATTCTAGGAAGTGTTATTTGATGTCATTTTTCATTGAGCCCATTACTTTTTCCTTAGGGCCCCTAATAATACGTTAGCCACTGTTCTCTGTTTTACCATCCTAATATATCAAGTACTCAAGATACAATCCAATGAAAAGGAACTCCTGGGGAAGGGTAGGTGTCAACCTGGTACAAAGATCAGGAATGTACAATATCATGATAACAATTTCCGTCATCTTCAGCGATTCATGATCATCAGCCTTGAAGAAGTGATTCAATTAACATGCAAAGCGCATCTAACCTGCCGAGTGTGCTGGGAACAGTTCATATGGTGTTTTATCTCCATAAACTAATATAATTAGTATGTGAAATATTTATAATTCACCTCATGATTAATCTATTGTAGAAGACTATTCCTTAACAGCAGCATATCATTTTATATTGGAATGTTCTTTGCCCTTTAGTTCATGGCACTCATGAGTCCCTGGAGTTCATTTCTAAATATGATACAGTTGGAAGACCAGAGACTCAAGGTAATGGATACAAGTCCTATCTTTACTCCAACTCAACCCCACCGGTGTTGTCTAAGATTATACACCTTTAAGGACACACTGACCAGTCAAGCCAGAAGACTATTGCTCAAATAGATACAGGAAGCTCAGTTCAGGCACAAGCCTGAGAAACAAACCATAGCCAAACACAGAGTGGCTTTTAGATATTATCATCATGTAGGCTTGACTATTATGACACAGGAATAGTTAAAATAATCATAACAACAGTAATAATAATAATGTCTGCCTCCTGGTACATCAACTAAACTATTCCTGACAACCATGGAGAGAAAGGTATTTTGCACCCAAATAATGAATAAGCTAACAAGGAAAAATATGGTAACTTGCTATTTTTACTGAGTCACATCTACTGCTAAAATTACAAGCACAAAATAAAATGCCTTCTAAATATTCAGTCTTTCTATAATCAGTCATAAGATCTAAATTTTTGGGTGCTTATGAGTATTGTTTTAAATTTGCTTCCCAGAATCCTATATTCTATTGAGTTGCTCTATCATTTGATTTGTGACATTGTGTTGTTATGCTTCTCATAGAGATTATTCCTGTGTTTTGATTATTTCTCCTATGTTTGTTTTGGCAATTCCAAGACAGTTCTTTGAAATCTTCCCTGAATTTGGTGCTTAATATGACACTTGGAGAAATACCTCCCCAAATAATAATTTATTTTACCCCCATGTTTTTCTATTTTACACATCACTTTAATTATATGTGTATCATTAGATAATTACCAAAGTCAAAGCCAGCAGTATACTGTACACAGTAGGCACTCAAAAAGTGTTTGGGAGAGTGAAATGTTAAATAATGTCGTGCACTTGCGATAGAAAAAGAATTTGGGGGTGTGAGTCCCAGGACTGTTTCTTGGTCTTTTACTTTTTTTTTTTTTTTTAATGCTGAGGAAGAGTTGCCCTGAGGTAATATCTGTTGCCAATCTTCCTCTTTTTTTTTGCTTGAGGAAGATTTACCCTGAGCTAACATCTGTGCTAGTGTTCCTCTATTTGGTATGTGGGTCACTGCCACAGCATGGCTGATGAGTGGTGTAGGTCTGCGCCCAGGATCCAAACCTGAGAACCCAGGCTGTCGAATGAGAGCACACTGAACTTAACCACTACACCACAGGGCTGGCCCCTTATACTTTTATTTCAAAGATAAGACTTTTTATAAGCATTGATTTGCTAACCCTGTGTTTCTTTCTCATCAAGACAACGATACCAAAATTCTAAGATTATGTTTCCCAGTCTATATCACAGAGAGGGAAACATTTGAAAGCTAGTTTTTTTAAGATCAAAACTTCCTATTTTAGTAGAATAAAATGAAAATGAAAAAATCTTCTACATGGTTATCTAAGTTTCACAAATAAAAACTTTTTTTTCAATATGTTTCCTTTGATCACAATTTAAATAACTGCCCTCTTTTTTTTTTTAAGTAACAAATATATATGTAGGCATGGGGGGAAAAACAGATGAAAAGTGCAAAATACTATATAAACAATATTGTTAAGATTATCAACAAATGAAGTATTGAGGTCATTCAATACAACCTACATTACAAGGGAACTTTCTGAGATACATTTCTCTCGGTCTCACCTACCATACTACACTACATGTGGGACTCAGCAAATCCTACAAGTAGAAGGAACTTAAAACTTCCTAGGCCACACCTCCTTACCAGATGACTGAGGAGCACAAAATGAGGTCACCTGCCGTGGGTTAGCCAGTTAGAGGCAAAGCTGAGACAAGTATAGAGTCAATTATAGAAAGGAAGTCACAGGTATTACTTATGAGCCTGCCTCCTAATTCCGATAGCGAAAGCAACTTCAAGTTAGACTTTGGGATGAAAATATTCTCCATTTAAATGGGGAAAAAGCCCATTCACTGAGGGGAAAAAAAAAACAAAACAGAAAAACTTTCTTTGACCATATTTCACCTTTTCTTTCCACATAATACAGACAAAAGTACTTGAACAGGGGTATAAATATGCACCAGGGACTCACTATAGATATCCGCCTGAGTCTCAATGTGACTTGAATTTTCCATTGCCTAGATCTGAGGGTCACATGCCATAGGTCGCATAAAAGCCATCCAAAGCCTCTCTCTGCCATGTAAGAGTTATACACATAAGACACAACATGGAAGCATCCCTTCTGAGTCAATCCTTTCCTTTCCTCTACTTGTACATAACAGTGGTCTGGGAATGTCAGGAAATACACAGAATACCATGAGAGAAGCAAGCAGGGAACCTCAGACTTGGCTCAGGAAAGCCAGAAAAGCTTTAAAGGAAAAAACGCTTGACATTAAAAGATGAGGAGAATTTCCAGTTCAGCATGTGTTAAGAGCAGGCATTGGAAAGGGGGGAAATTCTGAGTTTTTATTAATACTGCAGAGGAAAAGCAAATACCTAGGACCATAAATATCAACATTCTGTTCAATTAATCAAATAGTCAGCATATTTTATATGTCTGGGAGATATATATATACATATATATATATATGTGTATATATAGTAGATAAGGGATAAAAAGATAACCTAGACTTGACATCCTTCTCTTCATCTTTGCATTTTGGCAACTGCAATATAAACAAAGGGCTGAAGTTATATGAGAGCTAACATTTAATTAAATATTTTAAATAACCTTGTTTTAATCCCCAAATTCATGCACACTGCTATTATTACTCATTGTTAGGGTGATGCCAACCCATTGCAAATGAATTTCAAGATAAACTTCCCCCTCACTAAGCTCCTAAAGTTAAATATACTGAGACTGGACATTCTAATAACTTTTTATAATAACTTCTTGTCTTGAAAAATACTTTCAAAGAAATGTTAGTATTTTACCACTCCACAGGAATCAGTAACAAGGCGAGATTCTCCCAAGAATATTCCAACAGTCCTTGAAAAACTAAGACTGTCACAAAACCTGAGCATCTGGCAACTCTGCCACCATGAAATATCCATATGGAAGAGACCAAAATGTGTCAAAGTACCCAAAATGATTTTGGATAGTGTAGAAGATAGAATAAATAATTCAGTATCGTCAACACTTTCAAGAGCAGGTAGTGGATATGCTACCTGCTTCTATAATGTGCCAGAATGTAACATAAGTGTGTGAGGCTGTGTGTGTATGTGTGTGTGAGAGAAAGGCAGAGGGAATATGAGTATACATGAGGCTAAAAACTATTTTTATATAGCAATATTCCTTAGGTAGTTCTCTTTATAGGGACATCAGATCTCTGTAAGTATAGGTTTATAGATATACAGAAGAAAAAAACTGAATCAATGAAAACTTATTTTTAAGATAAACATAGCAAGAAATATACTACTTCAGAGTCAATGAAAAAAAACTGCATTAACTTAACATCATGGTTGAAATTGTATGTGCAAAAAAAGTCAGAAAATATAAAATTATGGTTCCCTCAGCAACCATAACTGTGTCCTCATGCATATATGAGTATTTTGCATTACTGTAATGATGATACATTTCAGCCTTAATATCAGTTTATGCAATGTGACTGAATTAGGATTCTTTTGGGAACTATAACTTTGAAATTCTGGACTTTTGTGAATGTAAAATCTTAACCATAAAATTACATTAATATAGGGTGGGGTTTTGCATTTTATTTTCTGACATTTAAAAAAACAATAAAGAGTGAATAGTTGACAACATTAAAGTAGTAAAAAATTGGCTGATTTGTAATAATACAAAAAGGATTTGAGACAGAGCCTAATATCTTAAAATAGGGCTATACAAACTTCAAACAAAAAGAAATGTTCTTCTGAAGATTAATCAAAGACAGGAACAGGCAAGATGTCTTTTCAGGAGTGAGTAAATTTACTTTTTCTATAAAATGTTAGTTTCTGATTAGAAGGTACTTTCATTCAACTATATTTCAACATGAATGTAAATATCAATGCCTGAAATAATCCTCTCACTATATATTCCTGCAAGTTACCAAGAAAAAAATACTATTAAAATGGTCCCCCATATTTTCAAGAGTAAAGGTGGTAGGGAGCCAATTTTCCTTCTTGTGTGTGTAACATGGCAGGACATAACCTATAAGATGAAACTGTATTACTATGATCGACTACTTTTTGATCACGGGGCTGAGGCTGATTCAAAATATGGTTCACAAAGAAACAGATACACAATGACTGAGTTAAGCTGAAGAATCAGGTAACTATTTTACATAATTACTTAGGTATTATACAACCATGGAGTAGATGGGAGGTGAATTAAAGAACAGTAACATACTGGGTTCATGAGAGGAGAGACTTTTGTTTAGGGAAAAATTACAAACACTTTCATGGAAGTGGCATTTTCAACTGGCCTCACAGGAGCAGTAGTTTTTCAACAAAGTGAAGACGTTCCAGACAGATAGAAGAGCCTGTGGAAAGATCCAGAAATAAAAGTGGTCAACATCCTTTTGGAGTTTGGCTAAAGACGAGGCTCATGGAGGAGTTATAAAAAGAAAAGCTGCAAATGCAGATTAAATACATACTGTAGAGGACCTTGAAGGCAAGGCTGTCAAGGCTTAACTGCAATGGATAAGCAGTGGGGAGACACTGAAGATTCATGAGCAAAGAAGCTATACTTTTTAGAAGAAAAACAAAAAGCAAAAATAATAAAACGAAAACAAAAAACAAAAACAAAAACCCCACAGCAGCAGGATAGAAGACATAGCAGGAGAAGTAAAGACTGAAGACAGGGGGACCAGTTATGAGATTATTAGAATAATCCAGACAAGATGCAATGAACGCCTGAAGAAACGTGCTAACAGTAAGACCTGAAAGGAGGAGATGGGATTAAAAGGTGCTTTCAAGAGAGATATAGTGACTGTTGGAAAGACTGAGCCATTAATAAAACATAAAATCAAGGTTGATGTCTGATGTAAGAAAAAGGAATGACTGAGCACTGTTCAGTAAATCTTAAGTTTAAAGTATCAAGTTCCATACAAACAAGCATTTCTGCAAAAAAAAAAAAGTTAAGACATGATCCTGAAGATACTGATTACAGCAATAAAAATAATACTATTCTATATACCTGTGTAATTTGCAAACTTCTGCCTCCATGCTCTTTTTATCCTTATAGGGTAGAGAAAGTAATGGCATCAGTCGTACAAATAAGAAAACTGAGGCAGGTAAGGATGACTTACCAAATCTCACACAGGTATGATATGGCAAGTCAGGCTGGAGACATAGATTTTGGAATCTTTGGTATAGAAGTTATTTTGAAATTATAAATAAGACTATCAAAAAATGTGGAAATAAAAGATAAGTGAGTTGTATGCAGAACCACAGGGGAAACCTAAGATTGCACAGCAGTGATTATTCAATGCCCAAGAGATGATCAGGATGCCTCGCAAAGTGTTACAGGGCCTGGCACTCAATATGTATTCAATAAACCTCTGTCATATCAACAGCTAAAGAGAAGTTAGCACTAAACAGGGTCTTTGTATCTGTGGTAGATGGATGGAGTGATTCTCAAATTTTTTTAAAGCAACCACTTTTCTCAAAAGAATTCTTAAACAAAATTCTGATATGTAAAATACATAAAAACATTCTTGAGTAAAACAGGAGTAGATGGTCTGGAACTTCCCCTAACTTGAAGACTTTTCCCTTCCTTTCACAACTCTTCCTTTGCACGTACATAGTCACCCCTAAGACAAATCCATGCAACCCAGAGAAAATACTGGAAATCCTCTAAGTTAGTCATAAAGGTGATGTAATTTGGGACCTCTGAGTATGGTGTGAAAGAACTACAGGTAGCACTTGGTCTGAACAGAACAAACTGAATTCAGGTACCAGCCTGTTCAGACTTGATTCCTAACTAGACTCTCCAGTGCCATGTTATTCCACTAGCTGGGATCCTTCATTACTTCTTTCATGGATTTCTCCATGGCCAACAGCTTTCTTCGATTATGACCCATGTCATCAGATCACTTGGACATCAAAATTGTATACCATGGAAATGGCACATTTAATTGAGCCAACTGCCTGCAGCTGTCTTGCTCCAGGAACCTGTCACAGAACCTCCCCATTTGCTGCATCTTGAAAGTAACTGGCCACACCACATGATTCCACATGTAAGTCAGAAAGAATAAGAATTGGATAATGTCAGGAGGTTGAAATTAGAGAAGAGAATGCCCAAATTTGATATCTTAGAGGAAAAGAGCTATGTATTCTAATCATGTTACTTATACGGCCAATTACATATGACAAAGAAGGAAAAGATCTGAATGTCCCTAGAGTTGAAAAAAGGAAAGAATTATTGAACCCTTTTTAATAGCAGACTTGTAATGTTGTTGCATTTTTATATAAATTGTAAATGAAAAATTCAGTCCAATTGGATAGTAAAAACAATAATCATTATAAAAAACATCCAGCCCAATCAAGTAGTAAAAACAGTAATCATTATAAGATCTTATTATGGCAGTACCTTTACACAAATATGAAGTAATATATAAAGAAAATCATGAGCTGATTCTTGGACAATTTATTCAAGGAGTAAGTTATGAAAATTCATCAATAAGTAGAATAAATGAGGCAACTCAAAGACAGCTCACGATAGATTCTATTTATGCAACTCCAATTTTAATTTAGTCTGTATTGATGGACTCTTTTATTTCATGTGTTATAGTCACATTAAATCTAGACACAACATGCATCGCATCTAGAGCATACACAGTACAAAGACGTCTGGATGTTTCATAGACAGTTGTTCTTTTTGCTTCAAGTGATAAATAGTTCAGTTGTAAAAAGGATATGAAGAGATATAACAAAAATCAGTGAATAAATTTTTTAAAAAGTAACCATATGCAATAAAATTTTTCTTTTACTCTCTTGATTTTACACAGTTATTTGTCTTTGGGAGAAACCATGTCCTGGTTAGTCTTAGGCCTCTACAAAAGAGGCCAGCAAGGAAAGAGAAGAGAGACAGGCAGAGGCCTGGTCCCAAGGCAGAGTACACACTAAAGGAAACAGAACCACTTGCAGCACCTGCCATCAGAAAAGATAGTGGGCCAGAGGAACTGGGTCCAAGGGCATAACTTCGGCAAGACATAGGTTGAATTCAAGGAATAAAGCAGAAGAGTAAAGATTCCAAGGAGAAGTCAGAATTCAGGAGGCGACCCTGGAAAATCTTGTACAGGTGTCAGACATCAAGTCTGACTGGGAATATGCAGGGGATAAAATTGGCAGGAACTAAGAAAGGGTAACAAAGGCCCAGAAGGGGCCTGCAGGATAAAGAATAACTGGGGGGAAGGGGGACTAAGGAGAGAACCTGGCCAAGTCAGCTAAAACTGGCACTGAAAGGATGAGGAGAGATGAGGGGAAAAGCAGCAAAGTGAGGGCCTAGGGCAGATCCCATGGCAACTGACAATAGAGGGACTTGCGGGGTGAAGGGTCAGCTGAGATAAAGCAGGAGGGCGAATGCATCCAAGGCTTGAGATGGATAAAACTAACTCCAGGTCACATCAGTCAGTGGGTCTGAGGCTAAAGATGTATCAGCTGACTCAGGTAAGATTGGCTCAGGTACTGTGCATGACTGAGCCTGCAGGCAGGGGGCATCAGCGGACCTGACTCTGCCCAGCTGAGGAAAGCCAAGGCCTGGAAACGAGACAAGGGTTGAAGAGAATAACATAAAAGAGTTTCTGAATTATGTGAACTTGGTATAGACTACAAAAGCAAACCCAGAATAGGAAAGTGTAGGCTTATCCAAAAGACAAATTAATACTTTATTAATTTTTTTTCAAAAAAGGATCTTCAATAACATTAAGACTAAAATTAAAACTTCTTAAAATATAAAATTATAAACATACTATTATTACAATTATGTAAGACTAGATGCACAGGAAAAGACTATAAGGAAGTAAGACTCTAAAGTGTAACAGCTGCTGGGTTTAAGGATTTTCATATTTTATCTCCAAATGTTCTATCATGTGATTACATATTACATTTATAATTAAAAAGTTGAAAAGTATTAATAGTAAAACTTTTAATAGCAAGCATGCCCAGGACCTTTTGAATTATTTGATTAAAATAATTTCTACTTACAATACATTTCTTGGGTAAAGAGCAAAGTATTTACATATACTGTTACACATTGAAGTCCTCACAAAATCTCTTAAAATTAGTAATCGCTACTCCTAATTTGTACATCATTATAAGGCACACTAAACCTAAGGAGACAATTTAAATTTTTCATTTTTGAAATTTCCTTCTATTTGTAAATATATAAGGAATATGTGCCAATATCACCTTTACACAGCAGTAGGGAAAAATTAAATCAAAAGAATCATTGTGGTGTGTTGCAATGCAAATTATTTGGGAAAGTGCCAGAGACTGCATGTTTTTAAGAGGCAAGAATCTTGTCATCTCCATATTTTGTAAAACTCCACAATGCATAGATACACTGTTTACCAGATGCATTCACTAACATTTAAACTACAATTGTGATTAAGAGCATAGACTCTGAAGGCAGACCACACTGACTCTTAAAGCAGGCTACCTGGGTCTACCATGGACTCAGAGTAGACTACCTGGGTCTACCATGGAACCTGTGGGCAGACTACCTGGGTCTACCATGGACTCAAACTACCTGATCCTCCAGCTCTTAGCTATGTGATCTTGGGCAAGTTTGCTTACCCTCTGTTTGCCTCAGTTTCCTCCCGTGATAAATTGGGCTAATAACAGTACTCCTCTAACACGGTGGTGTGAGGATACGTAAAATGCTTAGACCAGTGCTTAGCCCACTGTCAGCCCTATATAAGCATTGGAGACTATTTACCATTATTATTGATCAATTTCATTTTGGGAATGAAATTCCAATTAAATGATGAATCAAAGTTCAAAATACTGCAATACTGGTGAGTTTCTTTATTCATCATTTTTTAGTTTATACTCTTATTTTTGTTTTCATCACAAGATGTCACTTACCAAAATTATTACTAGAAAACTCTCCTATAAGAGAACAGCATTAGACTTAATTACTCCTGATCTTTAGGCATTAACCATTTCCAGAGCCACTGCAGTTAAGTCCTACACTTCCTAGAATCTACTGAAAGAACATTTTGTCAGTCTCCCTTCCAAACGCAGTGTGTGATGATCCAATTTGGTTAAATTTTGGATTGCTGGCAATTGTAAGCTCATCTGGGAGTAATTTTTCTCCCTAGATGACTTGTGCTTGAGCTGAGAGAGGAAAAATTAAAATCTTTTTATTGACAAAATCATTATATGGACTGCCTTTGAAGTCTTTTGCAATGAATATAGTGTCCTGTATACACTAGCCACCCAATTCTAAGAACTGCAAGTAAATGGTCTATCAATTCAGTTCAAATGATATTTTGATATGCTACTTTGGCACTAGGATTAAAATTTGGGGGAAAATACAGGATGTTTTAAAAAGACTCTGGTTAGGTTCATACTTAAATTTATTAAAGTGTGTTTCAGGTCAGTTCAAAGTCAAGCTAATTAAACAAGGATAAGTAGAGTTCATTTCACATTTTGGTTCTTGGGTAGTTTGTTCAGTATACACATACCGAATACAGTATATTCATGTTGATTATGAACATGATGCTGATACTAAAGAGAATGTCCACTCTTAGACTTTCAGTGCCACATATACACTAATGGCTCCCAGATTTGGGTTTCAAACCCAGACTTCTCAACCAACCTTCAGATATTCAACTGTCTCTTAGAAATCTTCACGCGAATAGCCCATTGGCACCTTAAATTCAAAAGGTCCAAAACAGAACTCATCATCCGATCCAACAAACATGTTCTTTTGCTATATCTATTGCTGTAGCTGAAGACACAATCATCCACCAAGCCAGAAATCTGGGAGTATTCCTTCACTTTGACTCACTCACCCCAAACTTCCATAAATAACCTATTAATGAATCCTGTCCATTTTATTTCCTGAATATTTCTCAGATCTGTCCCTTCAATTTCATCCTCATTCCCTTTTTCATAGTGAAGCCTGGTCTCCTGCAAAATCCACCTAACTAACCTTCCTATTTACAAGTCTGCCTTCCCAATAAGAGCTACAAGAGCCATTTATCAACAATGCAAATCCGGCCAGGTCACTCCCCTGCCTAAAATGCAAGTCCATTAAATTAGTATGTGCAATGTCAACTTGCACTGGTCTCCACCTAGATCCACAAGCTCATCTCCTGCCTTGATCTATTTCACACTTAGAGCTTCAAGAATAATGAAATGACTATGGTTCTTACACACACCAGGCTGCATTTTATCTCCATATCTTTGCTTATTGCCACCCAATTTGCATGGTATGCCACTGTCTCATGCTCTCTTCCTCAAATCAACCCACTAATTCCTTTGCATCATTTAAGAATCAATTGTCATCATCTCTCTAAGAAGGCTTCCTAGATCTTTCCACTAACAATCAAATTGGGTTACATACTCCTCTTCAGTGTTCCCATATATTTATACTTACCCAACTAGAATATAAATTTTATATTATCTGTTTTTGACTAATCAACAAAGATCTTGAACATGAGACTTTATTTGATTCACTCACCTTTGTATTCCCAATTCCTGGTTGTTGATAATTAATATCTTGAGCAAAAATGAATGCTCTATGTATATATGTGAATATATATATTAAACCTTTGACTCCTTAACTTTAGTCATATTATCATAGACCAAATTTTTTATCTTAACAAAATGAATACAAATTAATAAAAGTGAACATACAGCGCTTTATTGTGACAGTATTTGTTTGATAAACAGAAGAGAAAAACCTACAAATTTTCCATTATTTCCTCTTCTATGCATTTATGTTCAAGTCAAACCGTCGATTTTGCCTTCTATTTTAATAGTGATTCTAATATTCTTCAGATCCCACAAGTGGTTTCCTAGTTCTTGCATAGCAGAACCAAGTGCCCTGCCATTCTCTTCATCCTATATCCTGTGCTTCAGCCACACCAGATGCCTCACCACACGTGTGATGTGCTGAGGAGCCCCCAGCACACATCTGTGCCTCTACCTCTGAATGAAATACCATTCCCTCCTACTCTCCTGGAAAACACATACTCCCATAAACTTCAGGCCTCCTGCCCTGGGCACTTTGAGTCATTTTGTCAAGTTTTTACTTTCATCAATCTTTGTACATGTCTCTGGCATAGCATTCCGTTTGTGTTGCAAAGCACTCCTTTCCTTTTCCATGCAAAATGCCTGTGACGTAGATGCTCGGTAAGGTTTAATTTAATATATTCTAGATTAATTCATTCCCACTCCTATTCCCATCCATTGGAACTATTAAAAGGATTTGTCTTTCGCCACATGCTTTCCTCCTTAAACAAATATTCCCATGAAAACTCAATCATCCTTATAGCTTCATGAATGATTTTCAAATGCAGATCTCCAGCTTTCATATATCACCTGAATTCTAGTCCTTTATTTCCAGTGGCCCACAGGAAATATCTATTTGGATGCCATGCTATTACTTTCAACTTGGTATACTAATATTGGACTAATTCATCCCTTTCTTCCTCCATCATTCCTTGCCCTTCTCAACTTCACTCTTTCTGCCAAGAGCATAGGATAATGCTAGATCTCTACGGTAGAGTTGAAGGCATATTTGATTATTCCCTTACTCTTAATTCCTGTAACAAAGTATCACCAATTTGTGTTAATTTTTACCATAAATAAAGATGCTGTGTTTTGTCTCCTCTCCCACCCTCCAACACTAGGTTTTTATCAGCTCAGGCTATAAAAATTGAGTACCTTCTTAAATGGTTTCCCTCTCTTCAACTCCTTTGTAATATACTGCCTCCATGTTAATTTTACCAAAACACACTATGATTAACTCAATCTACCAAACCCTTTAGTAAACTACCTGATTCTTAAAAAAATGAGAACAAGAGACCAATTTAAGTTATTTTATAGCAAAACATGAGGTAACTCTAATCCTCAAAATCTTCCAAATTAAAGCCTTGTTAACGGGTAGAACTCCAGGTTTCCTGGATTTCAGTCTACTTACTTATTTTACTTATTTCATCGTTTAAATCGATGGAGTTACTTTCTGAGAAAAGTCTCGGCCCTGCCAGCAGATCCTTCTGCAGCTCAAGGATATAAGCCAGATTTTTACTTTTATAACACAACACCATCTTTGGCAACTACAGAATTAGGAACTGTAGCATATGGATCTTCTTTCAGTCAACAAAGAATACTGATACCTCAGATATGTGTTAATGACCTTAATTATTTGCTCTAATACATACTAAAATATTTATATATGAAATGATATGATATACAAGATTTGCTTCAAAATAATCCAGTGTAGAGGAGGAGAGGATAAAGTGGGAGAGGGTCACTGATGAGGTAAGATTGATCATGAGTTGATAATTATTGAAGTTGAGTGATGGGTACATAGAGATTTATGATACTACTATGCCTACATTTATGTCTGAAACTTTTCAATAGAAAGTTAAAATAAATTTGAAATCAAATGCTATAAAACATTATCAGTATTTACCATGGATAATAGAGCTATGGCTGATTATTTTCTTCTATATCTCTAAATATTCTTTTTAATTTTCTAAAATGAATAGGAATTACTTTAATAAAGTTATAGAATACTAAAATTTAAAATTAAAACTATCCTTTCTACATCAGTTAAACTTCTTCTGACTCACCTAATATTTGAAAGGGATATGTTAGTTATTCATTCCTTAGAATTACTGAAACTTTATCATTTTATCAAGTGAAAGAGCCATTAAGCTATGTACCTACACTAATTTATTCTGGTATTCAGTAGAACTATCTTTATAAGAAAAATTATTAGCTTATTCTCACTTTTTACTGAGGGATGTTCCATGAACAAACATAATAAAAATGTACCTACATTTTTTTAAGAAGTTTTGCAACAAATATCCATTATTATAGTCAACGACTGTTATAACAAAGATCTTCCTGAGTCCACTTAGATCTATGGTTTTTAACATGAGCTACACAGTAGAATCACCTAAGAGATTTAAAAAATCCAAATGCCTAAGCCACACCCAAGATCAATTAAATTAGAATCAGAGGAGCTGTGATGTAAGCATCAGTACTTTTTAAAGTTCCTAAGCAATTTGAATGTGCAGCCACAGTTGAGAGATATTATTTTAAAACTATATAAATTAGTGATATTTTATTTTTTATTACAGATATTTTCAAGAATACACAAAAACTGACAGTATATTAAGCCCCACGTACCCAACACACAACTTCAATAGCTATCAATATTTTTGCCGAGGTTGGTTCAACCATCCCTCTCATTTTATTTTTATTTATTTATTTTTTGCTGGAATATTTTAAAGTAAATGTCACACATAAGATCATTTTATTTTTCAGTATTGCGGTATGCAAACATTGTTTCTTACGACTGACTTAATTCCTTTTTATTAGACAACGAGAGGCTTTGATGAGCTTAGTTTTTTGTTCAAACGGATTAAGTTTCCTTAAATTAGAATTTCTAAAATAGCCGTGTTTCCTCTATCCCTCTGTTATAACTTGGATATTTTATTTTTGCTTTTGTTTTAATGGTTTTCAGTTATATTGGATATGTGCATTTTAATGAAAAACAGATCTTCTTTGATTGCATGGATTTTAAATGTATCCTCACATTACTGTCCTCTCAAGATTATACACAATATCTACTCTGCCTATTATATCTTGTCAAAGTCCTTTAGTTTGAATTCATTAATAATGTGTACTTTTCCTCATTATGAAAGTAATGTATTTTCATTATAGAATAATTTAGAAAATACAAACACAGAAAAAGAAAAGAATAACATCACTTATAATTCTACAACTTATATGTAACAGTATTTTACATTTTGGATATTTTATCCCAGTTTATTTCCTAAACATGTAAATACATTTTACAAAATTGAGATTGTATTATATGTATCATTTTCATAATATAATTCTACTTAACATTCTCATGAGTATATTCCCAAGTCTTTAAATCTTTAAAAACATGATATTTAAGGGCTGTGGAATTAATACTCCACTATATGAATGTACTCTAACTTACTAAACTCTTCTCTTATTATTGAACAGTTGGATTACTTTCCAATGATTATACATAACGCTGTGTTGATAATTCTAATCATCCGTTTGTCAAGAACGGTGAAGATTTTGCCCTACTTGCAAGTTAGCAAGTCAGCCTGCTGTAATTTCCTAGATGCTGACAGCAGACATGACACTCCTGGGTCAAAGGACTTATTACTGAGGATACAGTAAGTAGCATGAGCTTCAAATTCACGTCAGTTCTCCTTAGCCCACAAGGCCCGCCAGGGTAATGTGGAGTGGCCCAGAGGGATGAGGCATGGGCAGTGGGTTTGCATCATAGCTAAGGAACTCGGAGCTTAGGAAGACCAAATCTTTTATAATGAGCTGTAAGCAAATTTGCTCAAACTTTGTTCCATTAAGGACATTATCTTTATTATACTGGATAATAAATAAACAGCTATCTGATCAGAAAGGAAATACCATCTCTATACTCCAATGCTGTTTTGCTATACAAACGTCCTTGAAAAGAAAGTCAGAAAAAGCATTCAATGCTTCTGCTTGCAAGGCACACAGAAATGCAAGAGACTCATACAGAATTGTCTCCCAACGTTCTTTAGGACAAATATGCAAAGTGTGATCACTGAAATTCTTGATAGAATATAGTACTATCAAATTATTTTCTAGAAAGAGCAAACCACTTTATACTCACATAGATAACATGTGAATGCCTCTGTCTCCCTTTCAAAAGTGCCCATGATTTCAACCTTCCTTAATTTCCTCTATCCTACTGTTCTTACAAAATACATCACATTAATTAAAGGCCGAACAGCATAGTGATTAAGAAGAGAGACTCTGAGGCCAGAAAGCCTGAGTTTAAATAGCAGTACCCCTATTTACTAGCTGTGAGACCTGGAATGAGTCACTTAACAAATTTGTGTCTATTTCTTCAACTCAAAAGTGAAAACAATAATCAGCTTATTATAATACAATTATGAAATGTGTTAATACATGGAGAGCACTTTGAACAGAGTCTGGAAAGTAGTAAATGCCATGTGACTGTAAGCTATTATTTATTTATTTATTTATTTATTTATTTATTTGTGAGGAGATCAGACCTGTGCTAACATCTGCCAATCTCCTCTTTTTTTTGCCGAGGAAGACTGGACCTGGGCTAACATCCGTGCCCATCTTCCTCCACTTTATATGGGACGCTGCCACAGCATGACCTGCCAAGCAGTGTGTCGGTGCGCACCCGGGATCCGAACTGGTGAACCTCGGGCCAGTGCAGCGGAGCGCACGCACTTAACCGCTTGCGCCACCGGGCCGGCCCCTGTAAGCTCTTATTATTTCTGGCTGCTCTTCCATGTCCACCCCAGTCCTATGCATCCTTCGAAGCTGAGTCAGGTACCAATGCCTCCGTGAAAACAAATGACTTCTCTTGCTCTGAACTCCAAGTTGTATTCCATATCTCTGAAACTTTTCATTACATATTATGTTCAGAGATCTGGGTTGACCAGGTATCTTTTGTTTATAATACTTCGTAACTTTCACCTTAATGACAGTATTAAAAGGCTTCTAGCATTTCCAAAAATCTCTAACATTCTTGATCCTACTGGTGTCAAAGTAACACTGCTGAAACTCTGATTACTGCAAATGAAAATCTTTATATATCAATTATGCAAAAAACTGAAGTGATTTTTTTTCAAGGAGTAAATCAATAACTTTCTTTGAGTTGAAAGGCAGTCAATTAAAACAGTGTGGACATTTAAATATTTGGTGAAATATTTTTTAACAAAATGTTTCCTGTATTATACATCAAGATAGCAGAGGGGTCGGCCCAGTGGCACAGCGGTTAAGTGCATGTGCTCCGCTTCGGCAGCCCAGGGTTCACAGGTTCAGATCCTGGGCACACACTGATGCACTGCTTGTCAAGCTATGCTGTGGCGGCGTCCCATATAAAGTTGAGGCAGATGGGCAAGAATGTTAGCCCAGGGCCAGTCTTCCTCAGCAAAAAAGAGGAGGATTGGTATCGGATGTTAGCTCAGGGCTGATCTTCCTCAAAAACAAAAAAGATAGCAGAAATCACAGCCACTCAAACAACTAGAGCAAATTGGAATTCACCATGATAGAGGTGGCACCAAATTGATGCAGGACTAAAATTAATAAGGTAGGAGACCAAATAATTTGTGGAATAGAGCCATTTGACTGGAACAAAAACCGGATTACAAATGCATAAAACTTTCAGTTTCCTAAAATAAAAACATGTACTTCAAGATAGTCTCTTCACTGCATTTTGAAAACCAGAACTATAGTTATTTTTGACACAAAGTTAAAAATGACATTATTATTCAAAAAATATACCTTATAATTTTATGTGTCCCCAGAGTTTTCAAAGTATTTTGTGCATAAAATGTAAAATTAAAGATTATAAAAACCTTATGAGATAGAAAGCACAAGTATTATTCTTTTTCCACTCACACATAAGGAAATTGGAATTGAGACCCACAGTTGCAAAATAAAAATATTTTTGATACTAAAACACAATAGTATTTAGACTGCTGAAAATCATGCCAAATATTATTTTAAATAATTTAAATTACTTAAAGTCAGTTTAACTTTATTTTATTTAAATTATTACATTTTAAATAATTTAAATATTTTAACATATTATTCTTGATTAAATATGAAACACTCAAGTCATTGTCTAGTTAAAAGATTTCTTAAGAAGTTCAATTTAGGAAGATCACTGCCCCTTTAAAAAGTTGTCTTATAAAGGAAAAGAGTGGTAGATGAAATTATTCAAAAGAACTAAGATACACATTTTGACTTGACTGCCACCAACTATCAGTAAAGTAGGAATGCACAAATATATACACATATCTGCCTAGATTTGGGGGAAACAACAGATATACACTCCTTGCCTTAGATTATGACCCAGGAGGAATTAAAGATTTAATGGAAGTAGTGTTAGGAGGAGGGTACCTAGTGCTCCAAATGACGCCAAGTCAAGTTTCTTGCTTGCTTCCTCTTCTCAACTCTTTCTTTTCTCTCTTGGGTAAAACCTTTTATTTTACCTTTGGAGTTTTTTTATTTTTTGTTTGTTTTCATTTCCTGGAAATATATTAGTTTCAGGTATACAACAAATGATTTGATATATAGCAAAATGATCACCAAAATAAGTCTAGTTAATATCCATCACCACGCATAATTACAAATTATTTTTCTTTTTATGATGAGATCTTTTAAGGTCTACTCTCTTAGCAACTTTCAAATATACAATACTGTATCTTTAACTACAGTCACAGATGCTGTACATTACATCCCCAGGACTTATTTATTTTATTTTGACCATCTTTGTTACTTCATTTTTGAGTGATATTTTCACTCAGTATAGAATTCTAGGTTGACAGTTTCTGGTTTCCTTTCAGTACTTTGAAGATGTTGCTCCATTGTCTTCCCCTTACAATGTTTCCAATGAGAAATCTGCTGCTGTGTTTAATTTTGTTCTTCTGAGGTAACTTCTTATTGATGTTGTTTTTTAATCCAGCTGCTTTTAAAATATTCTCCTAATCACTAGTGTAGAGAACAGACTCTAAAGTGATCCCCATGATCCCACCTCCTTGTATTCACACCCTGTGTAAATCCCTCCCTTTGAATGCAGGCAGGACCAGCTACTCGCTTCTAAACAACAGAATACAGCAAAGGTGACAGGATGTATGTGTTTATACTACATAAGATTGTATCATCTTGCCTTTCAAGGAGACTCTCCCTTTCTGGTTTTGAGGATATAAGCAGCCATGTTAGGACGGTCCATTTGGCAAGAGAATGAGGGTGGCCTCTGGGCAACAGCAAGCAAGAAACTGAAGCCCTCAGTCCAACAGCTCACAAGAAACTGAATACTGACAACAACCACATGAGTTTGGAAGCAGATCCTACCCCAATTGAGCCTCAGTTGAGACCACAGCCCTGACTGAATCATGAGGTTTTCCAGTCTGGCTGGTGGGAATAGGCATTATTTCTGGCCTTTTGTGAGCAATGGGTATTATTCCTTTCAATTCTCTCAGATAGTTCCTAATCTGGCCTTGAGAGTTTCCAGACATGCATGTGCTGATCTGTACTCAGATGGATGCTCAATTAGGACTGTCTATAGATCTCCAGAGTTCTCTCTTTGAGATGCTCTCTCTATTCCAGTATCCAGACTCTACCTCTGTCTCCTCAACTCCAGGGGTCTACCAGTCTCTCCCTGGATTCCTCCTCCTTGCAACAGGGCCTAGAAACTCTTGCAAGGCAAAAATCTGGAGTAATCATAGGATTGCCTTCTCTGAGGGATCACTGTCCTTTGTTGCTTGATGTCCAGCGTCTTGAATGATTTCATACATTTTTTCCATTTCTTGATTGTTTCAGATGGAAAAGTAAATCCAGTTCCTGTTATTTCATATTGGTTAGAGGCAGAAGTCTTCCAACAATACATTTAACCACAGAACTAAAACCAAAACCAATGTGGGAATTAGGGTGGCAAAATAGAAGATAAAAGATATTTGCTCTGACCATGTAGATATAATACAACTGTAGCAAGAAAAGTAAAATAAATTTGGGAGGTAGAGTAGCTTTACCTATTGCCTTAACCATAATAGCTGGTAGTCTTCAGACACTATGGAAAGCTTACAAATCAAACAATAGAAGTATATGCATATTTAAAGACTGTATTAGCAAAAAATAAGAAAGATAATGTTGATTAAAATCAGATGGTAGAGAAAGAGCAATGGACAAGGAAGTGGGAATACATTAATTTTATCATTGTTCATTAGAAAGAACTAATGGATACTATCTCAAGAATTAGAGAACTCAGGTGTCATATAAAGGTATAATTATGAAGGTAACCAATAGGAAAAAAATGTAAACCTTCCTATACACCAAAAGAACTACATATACACACACACACACACAATTTGGTAGAAGAAAAATGTTTTTTAACTACTTCAGAGGAAGTACAGAATCTAAAAAACAAAACGAACAAAAAAACAGATTTCCATAAGAGAAATAGAGAAAGTTGCCCCCCAAAAGAGAACCACCACTATCACTATCATCACCACCACCACCACCACCACCACTCCACCACAAAATAAGACAATAATGGTTTCACAGAGAAATTTTACCAACTTTTTAAAGAGCAGATAAGTCTATTTCTTTTTAAACTGGTATTGGGGGTAGGCGAACTTCCAAATTATTTTATTTTTATGAAGTGAGTATAACAAAACAAATATATGATAGATGAATCTCACTTAGAGATGTCAAAATCTAAAATAAAATATTAGCAAACAGAATCCAGCAGGAAATGAAAACAGAGTAAAACATCATGAATAAATAAGCTTTTCTCCCAAAACACAAGCATGGTTCAATATTAGTAAATCAAAAAGATTTATCATTTTAATAGCACTAAAGAGAAAAAAAAAATCACATGATCATGAGTAGGCATTTAACTGAATTTAACAACTATTCATGATTTTTTAAATTCAATAAAATTGTTATTCTTAAAATAAGAATACATGATTTTTTTTTTACTACAGTAAAATATATTCACTTCAACTCAAAAGCCAGCATCATACTTAAGAAAAAACATTAAAGTCAGCAACAAGACAAAATACCATCACCACTATCATTTAGCATTGTACTACAGGAACCAGTCAACAGAATTAGAAAAGAGAAAAAAATGAAAGATGTAAAAACTGGAAAGAAACAGGTAAATTTATGAGTATTGGGGGATAAGATTAGAAAGCTTAAGACCATCAACCAAAAAAACCATTTATTACAAACAATTAGAGAATTTGGAAAGCTTACAGAGTACAAAATTAATATGTTTTAAAATATTAAAAGTGTTATGATTTATGTTATATACATATTTTATATATATGACAAACATTTCAAGAAAAGATTGCATAAACAGTAGTACATACAGACATAGACAAAATTTCCTAGGAATAAATTTAAAAAATGAAGAAAATGTTAAAGTATTCCTGAGAAATCCCAAGACATACCTTGGATAGGAAGAGTTAACATATATCCATTCTCTTTGAGTTTACTTATCTTGATCACAATTTAAAAAAAATTTTTTTTTAATTTTAAACTGCACAAATTGATCCTAATTTTCATAGCTAAAGACAATGAAAATCAATAGCCAATAAAATTCTGTGGGGGGGGGAAGAGGGATGATCAATTGGAGATGGAGACTAACCCCACTAGATATTAAAGAATATTTTAAAATCTCAAAAATAGAAAGTACAACATTGCTTCCAACATAGACACAGACCAATGGAAAAGAAGACAAAGTCTAGAAATAGACAGAATACATACAAGGAGTTAACACGTGATAAAGATAACCTCTCAAAACATGAACAACCCAATAAATGGTGTTGAGTCAACTTGGTAGCCCTCTGGAGAAAAAATAAACTGGGATCCAGACCAGCATGCACCAGGACAAATTTCAAATGATCCAAATATTTCAATGTAAAAAAATGTAACCATAGAAGTACTAAATGGCTGAATGAACCCTAGGAAATCACTTCCTCATAAGTCATAGCTTGCTATCCAAAGGAACTATGTAAGCCACAGATGCAAGTCGTATATATAATTTTAAATTTTCTAGCAGTCACTAAAATTTTCTAGAAGCTATTAAAAAAGGAAAATAAAACAGATTAAATTAATTTTAATAATATATTTTATTTAACTCATATCTAAAATATTATCAGCATATAATCAAGAAAAAATTTATGAAAAATTTTGCATTCTTGATTTAAACTAAATATTTTTAATTCAGTGTGTATTTTACAGTTATATCTCAATTCACACTAGCCACATTTCGTGGACTCAATAGCCACATGTAGCTGGTGGCTCCCATCCCAATTGGCAGCACACTAAGTGCAGACTAAGCTCCACAAAGGTAGGGAACATGGCTATTGTGTTCACTTCAGTTTACCCAGGGCCTGCACAGTGCCTGGCACATATTTTCATGAGAGAGAGAAGGGAAGGAGAGAAGAATAAAAGTACATCCTGTTTGAGAAACAAAGGCATTGGTATAGTGAGGGGAAAAAAAGCATTTGTTATATTAAAAGTTTTGGGTTCAAGTCTTAACCCTAAAATTTCCTAATGGGTAACCTGGGCAAATCTCAACTTCTCTGAACCTGATCTGTAAAAGGAGATTCTTCAAACCTACTTACTGTTTAGGGGTTGCTATGAGTATCAAATGAGATCATGTAGACCTAAGTAAATTATGAGGCAATTTATAAACGTTATCTATTGCTACTAAGGTAAAAAGCTCTGGCTCTATGATCATTGTTTCCAGAGGAAGCTATCTTCCTGCTTTGATTACTGTCACCCATCTATCCCACACCCATGGACACGCTGGTTGAAATTCTGCAGCATGTTGGCCCACGTTCTATCCCTGGAAGACTATTATTTTGATTTGTAAATTTGTGTTCAAGGCCTCGCTTCATATCTCAGCCGTCTGCAAATAGAAGCCTCTTTCCCTTAACTTGACAAGGAAAGGCTTTCTTGAGCTATCTCATATGCCTGTATCCCATTGGGCTCCATTTGGTTTGCAGCATCTACCCTATAGGATAACTCTAGTCATCCTCTCATGTAGGCTAGGAACTGCTTACAACAGAAGCCAGAAAAGGAAAGGAACCTGAAATCCTAAAATGTTCCTCAGAGAGATTTAGAGAGAGTGAAAGAGGTTGGATACTAGAGATGAGCCCATTGAAAGAGGAAGAAAAAGAGTCAACAAGAAACTTCTGATCAGGAAGTTGGATCTAGGCTTGCCACATTTTCAGGGATGACTTGCATCATACCAGAAGGTTAGTATTCTATTCACATCTCTCCCTAATCCCTAATTGGTAACTTCTGGCTGCCTAGTAAAAAGGAGGAAGAGTCAGAGGAACACATTATCTCCCCAAAAAGCTTCCCTGATTACTGAAGTCATCAAAGCTGGCATTTTGAGTAGGCGAATTAGAAAAATAGGGATACTTAAATATAGCCAGCCCTTCAGACTACCCCCAACCAGGCAGAGTGCCTGAGCTAACAGCTTCCTAAATTAAGGTCACTTGGACAAGCAAGAGTACCTGTGTAACTTCTGAGTGAGACAATCCTCTCATTTTCAGGAAATACAGAATATTCCTTTGTTGACAGTAGAGTAGAATGAGCATAAGCCAGGAAACCTGGGTTTTTCTTCTCTCTGCCGCTTAAAAGTTGTCTAACTTTGCACAGATAACTTAATCTCCCTCAGTACATTTCTATATATGTTAATCGAATATAATTATGCTTTGCTTACCCAATTGTTTTGAGAATATTCACTGCCACTTAAGCGTTGGTTATGGAAGGCTAGTATGTTATTATAACAGGGATCTCTGGCATGTCTATAAATAAACCAGTGTTGAGAAACTTTTAGAAGCTATTGGGGCAGTTTTACTGTGAGTGAATTGTATTATAAAACACATATGATTTCACTATAAAGTTGCATGCCTGCTAGCACGTTCAATGCCAAACCTCCAAATATTTTCATGTTTAATCTTGATTTTCTAAATTTCTAAATTCTAAAAAGATATCTAAAATGTGGTTTAGATATCTTTTTCCATACCAGGTGCATGATGCAATTAAGCTGAATGTTCCTCAAGGTAACTAATAGTAGAAATGTGAGCCATCCCTCTACTCTGGGCATGTATGAGCACAGAGTGGGTTGGTTCTGAACATTTTCATGAGTTGGGGCTAGGACACTTGGCCTACTTCAGAGGTGAAATAGTCCTGATGCAAAGAGTGATTAGAGGAAAACCTAAAACCCACTAGACAAGAATCATCTGCTCAGGGAGCACAGTTAGGCAACTGCCACTTAGTTTTCCACATTTATTGCTTGGAAAGGGGCTAAATTCTAACAGATAGGGGTCCCAGTGCTGTTTCTGCAGTGTGCACACAGGTTTCTTCCTGGATTAAACTCATAAGAAGAATTTAGTATTTAAGTTTCCTGTGAAGGGGGTCTTTGTTCACACTAAGTTCTTAGGAATAATTTTAAAGGAAGAAGAAAAGAATGACATGCAATTTTGTAGTTCTTTGTTGTAATGTGGGGTCCCTATATTTCTTCAGAAAAATAATTTCTTTTACTGTTCTCATTCACAAGAACTGAAGCATTCCCAGTATCTGACTAGAGGAGCATAAAGTTAGGCATATTGCTCAGTGGATTTATTCCTGTGAAGATGAAAACATACAATGGAACAAAGAGAAAAAAGATAATCTTAAGGCCACAGATAACTGACCATATCTAAGTCAGAATTCCTTAAGGGAAGCCAAAAATGCACTGGAAGCTCACTGTTTGTTTCTTTTTTTCTTTACTTTTTTTTTTTTTCCTCTTCAGTTAGAAGATATGCAATTTGATTGATGGTATTTTTTCTACATTGGTGACATTTTAAATGGAAACCAAGATTTTTTGGGGGTGGTTGTAATAGCTCGATGAAATCTTTAACATGTGCCAAAATGTTTCATTAATGTAAGTCAGCCAAATAATCCTCTTGCCTTATAAAAATATTTCTTTTTAAAAAATGCTTTCCGAACTGTTAAAAAATTAGAGTATTCAGAGTTTAGCTACAAATATATGGGTTATACTGACTAACATTGTACCAGTATTTCCTCAAAGCAAACAGTCAAGATGATGTGATTTTGATGAAGTTAGATATGAAGTTCTCAACTTTTTTTTATGTCAAATAATTACTATTTTAAAATTCAGATGGCTATCAATAATCTGGGATTCAACCAAGTTGCTGTGTTTCTCATTCAAAACAACTGCTTGCCCTTGTGGGAGCGCCAGTTGGTTGCTGCCTTTAGATTTGTTGTATTTAGGTCACCATGGCCAATGACTAGTATGGATTCTGTTTTACTCTGCATATTGGTTTTTCCAGTTGAAGTGAAGAGCCAGTTCATGTTTGATTAGTGATAACAATAAAGATGTGTGGTATTTAAAAGTAGGAAAACTGCCTTTCAGTCAACAGAAAATTACATACTTAACATTAAAGCAGAAAAGTACAGTGATGCACTGGAGGTGAAAAATGGGGGAACCTTAACTAAATTACAGGGAAATTTCCATAACAGATTCACTAGTAATGCTGATTTAATAAGGATTTCCTGTCATGAACTATATTTATCATATACCGCCTCTCTGACATGACATTGTATTTAATGTTTTTGAGAGCGATGTTTTAATCAGATTAAACTCAAGGAAACCGATAGGTATCTGTTTGGCTCTTAGCTTTAGCTTCTGTTTCTTATTTAGTCACAAGAGTATTATTTCTGGAATCTTTATAAACACATTTGCTGGGATTGCCACAAGAGTGCAGCTTATGTTGTGAGGTCAGAAAAATGTGTGCCAGTGGTTTTCATGATCTATGCACAGAGTGCATTACAGAATTGTTTAATAAATTAAAGACAACTAATGCGAAATGCGTTCCTTTCCCCCATGGTATTAAGCATCTAAAAATACAATTTATTTTTAGATTCAAAAAATAGTTTCTTAGGAACTAAGTAACCAAGAAGAATATTCAAAGAAAAGTTGGTACAATATTATTCATTATTCAAATGTATTTACTTAAAACTAAAATCTCCAATAACAAGCTCAATGTTCTTAAAACTAATTTACCTAATAAGCAATATAATTTTAATAATCTATATAAAAGCCGTGACACTACTTAAGATGCAACATTCCAATATTCGCAGTGAACATATCCAGTTGAATTCTTGGAAGAGCTCTGGAGGACAAATTTTCCCTTCTTCCAATTCAGACTCTTTGAAAAAAGTTCTCCCTAGTTCAAGATTTCCCATGGCAGATAATCTAGTAAAAATCCAACAGTGCCAAACTGAGCATTGGATAAGGATTAAGCTGTATACCAAAGTAAGATTAGTGTTAAAAGTGGAAATTAGTAAAGAAAATATAAGAGAAAATTGAAAAGGAATAAAGACTGGCCTTTAACACTCCAGTCCTCAGCACATGAAAATGTTCTCAGGCTTAAATGACTGCATTAATACATGCAACATGAGAAACCCCTTTAGTGTAGATATAATACATTATCTTTTGATCCATGTAAGTTGCCTACGTTTTCTTAATATAAATAATTTCTTCAGTAAGTATCTGTGGCTTTGAAGCTTCCTCTTTAGAATATCTTAAAACTGCTCTAGGGCATGCATGATAGACATTGATTAGCCGGTAGAATATAATCAAGGGAACGGGTACTAAACTAAAAACTGTTGAGTAGCATCTACAGCATGTTATCAGGTACATTTTGATGAAGTATACATTATATGGGAAAAGAGAATAAATAGTCTTCAATTGTCTGTTATATAAGAATAGGAAATCTTTGAGAGTATTATTAATTAATGATTAACAAGATTTCTGCTGAAATTTTTCTTGTAGGTATTATAACACCATATCTGAATATAAGAAGTCTAAGAAAAATTAAAGTCAATGTTATTAATGAGATTCATTTTAATATCTCTGTGGTTATATCTAGTTTCAGTCTACATTCTTTTTGCTTAATATTGATAAAATATTTCACGAACAATTTACAGGGTGGGTTTCAGGTGAGCAGAATAAATACACTCTTTATAAGCACAAGATATACTTTTAAACCAACTTTTAAAATTTCACTGGATCTTTCAACATTTGTTTGAAATCCTTACAAGATATTCATCTATTTGTGGCATCATATAGGTCTGTCTCCCCATCTGTCTATGTTTTTCATGAAGACTAGTATCTGGTACATGTTTTTTTTCTTCCCCACTTTAGTAGCTATTCATTGGCCCACTACTATGCCATTTCTGTAATGGTTGTCCGACAGCTTTTATCGATCATTTTTTAATAAAATACAAGCTTTCTTTTACAGGACAAGGGGACAAGTAATCAATGTATTTAATTTAATTTTGACTAAATTTAACTCTGTATGGTTAGAAAATTAATGTCACCAAAATCTATTATTGTCACAATAAATAATTACATTGGCAACATAATGTAATACTAAAATCTAAAAGACTGAATTTTCTAAGAGTAACATATATAAGGTTATTCATCACAGCACTTCAGCCCTATCTTCCCCAAAGTAACCTTCTTATATTAAATGGCCAGATTTGTTAAGAAATTCACATCTTGCATGTATGGACATCTTGAAGAACCTTTTTTTAACAGGATATCCTGACAACACCCCTACACACACACTTGGTAGCCTGACTCCAGCACAAGCTCATCTGGTTTGACTAAAATCATTGCATTATTTGGCAGTGGTTTCTTCATACGTGGCGCTTAGAGCTCATTGAAGCTCAAACAGTACAGGAAATGCAAATCATGCAAACCACCCTCATGATGGCGACATACAGTGGCGTGATTGAGCGGCAGTACGCATGGCTCGTGGGCTGACCACATGAAAGGAGGCATTTAAAGACCAGATGAGCGAAAGCTGGAATAAGTTAGAGAGTATGTGTGAGCTTCAAAGCTGGCAGAACAGCATCCTTATTTAAAATAGGAGGCGTTTTTTTATTATTATTTTTTATTAATAACACCTGTCTAAGTTCTTTACATTGAAGGAAGTATATGGAGGTATAGTGAGTTAAACACACATCATACTGCATGTAAGTGGGCCAATCTTTCTTTTTTAAATCCCAGGTATGGTAGAAGAGTGGAGCACTTTCTATCAATTTTTCACAATCTTTTCCACAAGTGTTAACAATTATTGTAAATGTTTTCTTTTCGTGAACTTAAAAAAAAAAAGATAATTTAGCAATGCCCTACCTTATTTTCTCATAATTCCTAGCGTTTCAGTTTAATTGCCACATGTTAATAAAATTAGTTCCTCCAACGAAAAATAAGAAGCTATAATTTTCAGGAATTCTTCAACAAAAGCCTTAGGAGCAATACAGAATTTGCTATTAAGAGAATATTTGAACAAGGCTACTACAGTAACTAGAATAGAAAAATAGCTATAGGAAGTTTTTCTTTTCTTTTTAGGAAATGATTATTTTTTACATGTTTCTATTTTACCACAAAGTAAAGAAAGTGTGACTATTAAGAGAATAAATGTAATAACTTAAAATAAAAGAAACACTCAATTTTATATGTTGTTTAGCATTTTAAATTATTTTCCAAAGCCCTTAAGTATCTGTTATTTCATTTGCATACAAACTTAAAAGCATCAAGAATTCCATTAAAGCACTGGCTCCCTTAACCCCTTAAACCTACAGCTAGAAGCTTAAATAAGTGAATGAGGAAGTTAGAAGTTTAAGTAAAGTGGGGAAAAGGTTAATGCTTCTGGTTTAGAAATCAGAAAACCTAAGTATGAATAGCCATACGATACTGAACTAATTGCTCTCTGAAACAGCTTTCTCATATATAAGAAAGGTGCTATCACCACCTTTTCTGACCACTTTATAGTTTCATTTGAAAGATGGGGTGATATAGTATGTGATAAAATTGCACGGTGCTACACAAACGTAAAGAAATACTGTACTAATTATGAGGCACTCACATTGTGCCAGGTACTATGTTAGGCTCCTTATATACATTATCTCATTTGGTTTAATTTCATCTTCACCACAACACTGCAAGGTAGGTATCATTAGTCCCATTTTAAGAGACAAGAAAATTGAAGTTCAGAAAAGCTATTTCCCCAAAATCTTATGGCTAATAAAAGGCAACACTGAGGGTAAATATATTAGGCCATACATGGATCTGTATTGATATGTTTTATAATCATCCACTGGGGGTCTGCATAACTCTTGACCGTCATTTTAAATAGAAATTCAATGCTGACATCTACAAAGTAGAATTAAGTAATGTAGAATTTCTCTAACTTTTCCATCAGAACACCAGCTAGAAAGCTTAGATACTTGGTATTTTTAATTGGCCCATATTAATCCATCATGTCCACTTTTTTTCTTCATTTATCCTAAACATAGGCAATGGCTACCCTGTTCAACAACCAGAAAGAGTGCTAATAACCATAATCTCCTTTGCAGTCCCCAGAACCACTGCCTAGAAACTTTAAACATTGGTTGGTGCTAAGAAATTCTGACAGGATGCAATAGGAAGAGACAACTTTAAAGACTTTGTAATTGCCAACTGTCTGTCTTTCCAAGCAGGGGAAAGCCACTTATATGTACAGCCACTAACATGCAAGGCTTAATTATTTGTTTTTTGTTTTAGATAGCTTGTAAAAGCCTATAGGAGAAGAGAAGTTAGATTATATTTTAAAATAAAATAAAACAAAAATCTATGAGCTTATAATTGCTTGTATTTATCAAAAGAGAGGGCTATAGACATAAAAAACTCAAAGTTTGTAGAAAAGAGCATACAGTTATATACAAGTGGCAAGCAGATGGCATAATTTTGCCAGAACAACCAGTAAGTAAAGAAAAGTCAGTCATAGAATCTACTCAACAGGGAGTATTCAGATCAGTTGAGACATGACACTCATTCACAGCTAGAAAACCCATTAACTAACCGAAGCCATGCCAAAACCCAGAAGAGGATGGGTCAATGAATCTGGTAGGAATATTGAATAACTCCTTCTGCTCTTATCTCTTAGGAGGCATCAAGGATCCTACTGAAGATACAAAACCTTGATCCATCTATAGGAAGTCTGATGTGTGAATATTATGCTGTAATCTGAAGGTAGGAGATTTGAAAACCACCATTTACATCATGTCCTGTTTTATAAGGAACAGATATAAAATCCAGGCACTGAGGAGCCACAGATTCAAGAATATCAGACATTGTGATTGTAGCGGGTGGAAGTCGCTCCTTGTAAAATAAATTTAAAGTTGCATTCTGAGAAGGAAGCATTGACGTGGACTGACTCAAGAAGTAAAGGATGCAAACAAGTGGATTTGAAAAAACTTGAAATTTCCAGGTAAGACTAAACTAATGAATTTGAATGAGGAGGGAAGAGTTCATTCCTCTTCAAATTCCCCATGACAATTCTTAATAATCCCACTGTCAAACTTCCCAATTGGAAAACAAACCCGAATCTGCTTCTCTTGATGTTTGAGCCTGTTTCCTTCATTTGCCTTCAAGAGAACAATATTATTCATTAATTAAATCGTCCCTTACCTTGCTCTTTAAATTATTTCAACTTCTTTCAGTATTTATTCTCAAGCCCGTTATTGATTTTCATCAGTGTCCTCTAGCTGCTATCAAATTTGCCACATTAGATTCACATTATAGAATTCAATACTAAACACTCAGGACCCACCCAGAAATGTCATCACCTACTGTTGGTTTTCGACAACTCACTTAACCTTTCCAGACCTCTGTTTCCTCAGCTGTAAAATGACAGCAGTTGGATTACAAGAGCTCTAAAGTCTTAACTATGTTAATATCTGTCATATCATCTCAATGTCAGGTATTAATATCTAAAAACACTAATTAATAAGGAAAAAACAAAGTGGTATCACAAAAGATTCTATAATGGGAGGCAAATAATTAACATTTTGTCCATAGCACCCTGTGGACAATGATCTAAGTGATGACAGTCAAGTTGCTGAAACTTTTTTGTTGCTTTATAAATAAACTGAAGATAACTTTCACATGGAGGGAATGTACTATATGATTTCTAACTGCTTCTTCTGGTTGCAGAATTAATGAGTATATTATGGCTCACTGTATGTACATGATGGTACCAGGCAGTCTTTTATTTAACAAAAAAATTTACTGAAAGCCTAGAAAGTAATAGGTACCATATAACACAGTGAATTCAAGGATGATGATGTAGAGGATTATGTCCTCCAAAAAAGATACGTTCAAGTCCTAACCCCTGGTACCTGTGAATGTAACCCTGTTTGGAAATATGGTCTTTGCAGATGTAACGAAGTCAAGATGAGGTCATACTAGATTAGGGTGAGCTCTATATCCAATCACTTCTGTTCTTATAAAAAGAGAAAAGGACACAAAGAGATACATACAGGGAAGAAGGCCATGTGACAACAGAGGCAGAGATTAGAGTGAAGCACCTACAAGCCAAAAAGCACCCAAGATTGTGGGGAGCCACCAGAAGAAGCTAGGCAGGAGCAAGGAAGGATTCTTCCCTAGAGCCTTCAGAGGAAGAACAGTCTTGCAGACACTTGATTTTGGACATCTAGCCTCCAGAACTATGAGAGAATAAATTCTGCTATTACAGAAGCCTAAGGAAACTAATACAGTAGGTCACATCGGTACAATAAGAGGTAGCCAGACAAATAAAAGAGTTATTAACAGAATTCCAAGAAATATGTTATTTTAGTGAAAACAAAAGACTGGCAACACCTAATATTTTTAAAAATTTAAGCTTTTGCGACATTGAAAAGTAGTGCTTTTGAACGGGATAAACCACAGGCTACTATCTTAATCAACTCTGCCACTAACCTGCTTTTTGAAAACAGACAAACCATTTGACTTCTGAACATGTCAGCTTCCTTTCCTAGAAAGTAGATTTGACATACTAATCTACCATGCAAGAGTGCAAAGAAAATTAATGACATTATGCTGAATCTTTTCGCTAAAAGTAAATGTAATAACTATACATATATATACACACACAGCCACATATATAGATAGGTAGAAAGAGAGATAGATGATTTAGAGATAGGTAACGTGTGGATAGGAACTGATTATAAATTTCGTGACACTGCAAGGAATTATTACATCTTGTCTCTGTCCCATCTACAGACCAAGCATAATCAACTATTTCAGAAAAAAAAATTTATCTGAATATTTAAATCATTCAAGTAGTGAGAAAAAATAAGTATAAAGTAGCAGCATTCCTTAAAAAATACTTTTGTGATCTGATTAAAAAATAATTAAAATTACTAATACAAAACAACAATCTGTTCAATTAGTGTTTTCCTTAACTAGTAAGAACATTTAACCAATTCAATAAGCTTTTATGTGGACAGAACGTTTCATACTACTATAATTGTCCCTTAAAAGTAACAAAACAAAAAGAAAAGAAATACCCTGCAAGTGAAACAAAGCTAATAGAATTACAGAGTTATATTTATACTTACAATCTTGAACTGGTGAAGATAAGGTATAGTAGATAATCCTATTATTTGTACTAAGCCCAGATAGTATACTTTAGACCAGCATTCTCAACTCTGGATGCACATTAGAAAGACTTACAGGATATTTAAATACAAATGTTGATGTCCAGGGCTCACCTATAGGCAGGGCTGCCCCCTACGGCAACAGAAGCTTTGTTCTGCCCAATTCCAGAGGGCACTATTTATACAATGCAATGCAACCTATAAGATGTAGGAATAAAAACGAAGTGAATACAAAGTATTAAAGATACTAAGCGAGCCACTAAATCAACATCAATTAATCATTTCTCAAATAAGAAGCACCATACTTCAGCTCTGTGGACAAAAAGAAGCTTTTTTTTTTTTTAATTGATGTTTTAATGGTTTTTAACATTGTGAAATTTTGGGTTGTGCATTTTTGTTTGTCCATCACCATATATATGACTTCCTTCACCCCTTGTGCCCACCCCCCACCCCCATTGGCCCTGGTAACCACAATACAGTTTTCTCTGTCCATGTGTTGGTTTATATTCCACATATGAGTGAGATCATACGGTGTTTGTCTTTCTCCTTCTGGCTTACTTCACTTAACATAATACCCTCCAGGCCCATCCATGTTGTTGCAAATGGGACAATTTTGTCTTTTTTATGGCTGAGTAGTATTCCATTGTATATATATACCACATTTTCTTGATCCAATCGTTGGTTGAGGGACACTTAGGTTGATTCCACTTCTTGGCTATGGTGAATAATGCTGCAATGAACATAGGGGTGCATAAGCCTCTTTGGATTGTTGATTTCAGGTTCGTTGGATAGATTCCCAGTAACGGGATGGCTGGGTCATAGGGCATCTCTATGACAAAAAGAAGCTTTTATTGGGCAACCATTTTGTACACAGCATTATGAACATGCTCTGGACCCTGGGACATTGCCTTCTCTTTTCTTTATTACATAATAGGGTCCTATTTTATAGTAAATATAGTATTTTAAGGTGAGAAGTATTTAATGATATTAAGGAATTACTTAGGATTTTTATCTTGGTGATAATGGTATTACAGTTATATTTTATTTTTTAAGAGATTTGATCTTTTAGAGATATACAATGAAATATGCAGAGCTACAAATGGAATTTGCTTCAATATAAGCTGGAGTGGGATCAAGAGGTAGATCAAGTTTAGATAGAACAAGATTGGCCATTTATTTATAATTGTTAAAGGGTAAATAAGTTCATTATCTATTGCCTCTACTTTTGTATACGTTTCAGTTTTTCTGTAATGTGGTCACTCATTCAAATCAAAAATAGAAACCCAATGTACCTATAGTAAGCAAGTTACCTTGACCAAAACAGAGAATATACTTAAGATGGATAGAACCATCCCAAGGAAAGGATCAGGTGGTCATTCTTTAACCACAGGAGTAAGAATTTATTTCTTAGAATAATAACTGGCAGGCAATGAAATCTTTTTATAACTGAATCAAGGTGATGCCAAGATGTTACTATTTCTGAAAATTGCTGGGGGATGGCTGAAGCAAAGGAAACCAGAAAGTATCTTTTATAACAGACCAAACATAATATAGGTAAAATCATATCCAGAGAGTATACATTCCAGGGACTTTATCTTAGCTGGGATAATACAATAAGCCACTAATAATCATTAATGCTTTAATAAGAACTAGATTAGGCTCTTTGAAGACCAAGAAACAGGGGCACAAGTTATCCTCCCAAAAATGAAGTTTCCCATAAGGGCTGAGATAGGAACTGGAATGCTGTCTAGAGGAGGTCTGGAGACCAGCTATTCTCCGCACATCTCCTTCACATAGGATGCAAGGTATCTTTCTCATGGTATCTCATCTCTCCGTGCACCTGCTCTGTTTTCCCTAATGTACTTCTGTTTACTGATAGTTTCTACTCTCTCATAACTTCAGTTGGCATACAACCCATTATGGACTATCTAGTCCTACCTTGAGAGCTTTAGAAAACAAATTCTACCTCTGACTGCCCCAGTTTATCTATATTTGTTCATTCAAATTTCCAAGATAAAGAATCCAATTGGCTTACATGATTTTTTCTCATAAGCACAGATAACACCTACCTGTGTTTTGGATGTTTCTGGGTCATGAGCCATCTCATCCCTAATCAGCTGTAGTCATGAGGACAGGGTACAAAACATGGTTGCCTAAGAGCTTCTACTTTAGCAGCACTATGTCGGAGGAAGCACAATGACTGATGCCTAATTCACATTGGGGATTAAGAGAGAGCGGGGCAGTGAAGTAGAGCAGTGTGCCCAAGATGCTAGAAACATATGAGGAGAAATTTAAGAGGGAAAGTTAAATTGGAAGAGAAGGCATCCCATGGTATCCCACCCTATGTGGAAAATATATCCTCTACAGAAGAGACGAATTCATGGTAAGTATATATAGTTAATAACCTGAGTGTATACTGAGAAGAAGATAATGGTTCTTATATCTTAGGGAAAGGCAGCAAAGGCTACCAGTACAAGAGATGTTTTAGAAGAGAAGCAATGGTAAGCAGCAGTTACAGGCTTGGACTACCGCATCATAGAAAACTAGGTTGGATCCCATCTCTACCACTTAGTTGCTGTATGATGCTTGGCAAATAATTAAACCCCTCAGCCTCAGTTTTCTTATCTACTAAATGGTGCTAATAATAGTTTAGCTCACAGGGTTGTTGTAAGGTTTAAATGAAATAAAACATTTTAAAGTGCTTATCAGGGTCCGTTGTAAAGAAAATGTTCAAAAACTGGTGATTACTATAATGTACATTTATACATTTCTGAAAGAAGATCCAGACAAAATGGTTTAAGACAACTATCTGGAAGGAGGGAATTGGGAGCAGGATTGTGAATATTGGGAGTGTTTATCTTAGTTTAACTCATCTACCAGGTATAAGAAATAATTTCAACAGAATGTCTAAAAAAGAAAGAAGTCAAATGAGCAAGTTAGGTGTCTCTCTCTGCAACAAGCTTGTCAAACCTATTTCTCCAACCCTCCTGCAGCATATTTTACCTTCAGCCCCAATCAGCAAAGGTAAAAATGTGTTCAGAGATTTTTCAAAGAAATAAGAAGGAAAGCCTATTTCTACAGAAAAAAATGCAAAACTAATACACATAAGGTCTCTTCAAAAATTTTATCTACTAACACAAAGCTTTCAGCATATTTATAATAAGCTTTAAAGATATATTCCAGCTAAATAATCTGCACTAATGTGGTGGCCAGTGACATAGCTGACCTGAAATAGCCATTTCTATCATGAACAAGAAAAGAGACTTTTATTATGCTTACTAAAATTCATATTGACTTCAAGAAAATATATTAGAACATTTATTTCCATTTAACTAATGTTTTTGGCAGTTATGACGTTCAGCTGTTATTCTTTTATTAAAATTAACATGAGAAATTTCTGCATGTTCAGACATTCACATAATTCTTTTCCTTGGGGTTTAAACAAATAGATGATGCTATATGTGAAATAACTACTTTGTGTTTGAAAATTACAGTCATTTTATCACAGGTAAGAAACACTGCTTTTCCTTAAAAAAGCAACAGGTACTGTCAAACCTTTAGCTCCATGAGACAACTGCACACCTTTTTTTCCTCTTTGAGAATACCTGAGTCTTTACTAGATAAGGGTGCAATTCAACCACCTTCTATTTAACCTTTTTCATAAACAGAGCATTCTTTTACACTTTCAAATCAAGTGCCTAGCAAGTACTTTACAAAATAAGGAGTCATTACACAAATGTTAGTCAAAGAAAATGATCAACAGTGAACTATTAATTCACTTTTCTAATTACAGAAATATAAATATGACCACTATTTTAATTCATTATCACTACCCACTATAATATTTAATTGACTGTTGCTATTTAACTAAAATTCAGAATTGATACCAGAACTGAAATCAGTTAAAGAGAGAACAAAAATCTGCAAATAACATCCACTCTATCATTTCTGCCCACGCTATTACTAAAAAACACCTGTTTTGAAGAATAAATGTAGCAGCATATTATAGCTTTGGGCCTAACACTCCTTAAACATTATGGTTTTATTAAAGTATTAACTCTATGTCATCTCTTCTACTTACATTTTAAAATAGATAGACTGAAGGCTAGAGATTAACTTAAAAATCTCAGAACAAATGAGTAACACAGAAGAATAGTACAAATTCTAACTTCACAATAAATCTTACTCTCCAGTTTACAAAATATTCTCAAAACATTATTATCTCACTTTATCTTTATAACAAATTTTGAAGATAAATGGGAAAGGTATTATTTTTTATTTTCACCATTTTGCAGATGAAGATACAGAATGAGAGTGATTTGATTTACATAGGTGAGTGGCTGAACCAGGACTTGAACTTGGCTCCTCTGACTTGTAGTCTAGTGCTCTTTCCTGCTCCCTCAGAGCTACTACGTAATACTATGTCTAACTGGTACAAGAGAGAAAATCAAAACCCAACATATGTTCCCAGGAATGCCCAAACATTGAAGGAATTCACATTGTATGAGCTAATATTTGTGTCAGGATGAGTCAATTTCTACGTGCATAATATGTGGTTTGGAATTGCAAATAAATACCGCATTAGTCAGTCAGAAAAAATAAGTGAGAGAATAATTGACGCTCCATGTCTATGAAAAAAGAAGTCATTCTTGGTTAGATGTGCTTATCAGCTGAAAAAAAAATTGTATGACAAATTGAAAAGTAAAACAGAAATGTAGATAAATGTTGAGGAGTTCAAACTGAATATTCTAAATTGCAAACATGGAAATACTGATTCAGATGGCACCATTTCATTATATTCTATTAGAAGGAAGACTTCAGGTGACTCAGAGATAAATTTGGAGAGAAGGGATTTCCCCATCACCCCTCACATTTTAAAATGTAAAACAAAAATACCAAATAAAACCATGCAGCAACATTACTTTAAAGATTTCCTACAATTTTCCTAAATCCTAACACATATCAAGTTTCTAACTATTTATGCCCATCAAAAGCCTAAATTCTTAATAACAAAAGTAATAACTTTTTGCTGTAACATAAAAAAGGTATAATAATAAATGTAAATATCCTGAATTCTCCAAGTTTTGATATAGTCAATACCTTAAGGGTCTATCATCAAAAATGACAATATTCAGTAAAAATCCTAGAACATAATAGCTGAGAAACATTGATAATGCAAATTCCTTAGTTTCTGGGGCCAGAGAGGGCTGAAGGATGCAATAGCAAAAAAGAAAACTCTATTCATCAAAACTTTCCTTTTTAATAATTCTAAGAGGTTGATACTTACCACAACTCCTCTCAGATTTAGACATCTAATTAGGAACTGCATTTTTAATACTAGTTAATACATGTAAAACATATGCATGCTGAACATATTAAAGAACAAAAGTTTTCTGGGAGCTTTTTTCCATGGAAAAAAATAAAGAAAACTCAACACTGCTCAAGTGGATTACTACCATCTGCCAGCATTTTATCTAAAATAAAACTGATTGAAAGAAGATAAATATTAAGATCATATTTCCAAGAGCCTGAATGTTTTTCAGGTAGTTCAATTCTAAAATTGTCACTGTTTCTACTTCTTCTGTGTATGTGTATGTATGTGTGGCTTCTTTTTTCTCCCTCAGTTCTAAACACCAAAATCAGACAAAGAAAATGATTATTTACATAAACTCTACTTACGTATTAAACAATACTCAAATTTCAGAGCAAACAAGACCTCAATTCTTAACCTCTGCTTCTCCTACTTTTTTTACATTTTTCAAAAAATAATGCAAATAAAATATGAATATCATTAAAGATCTTTGAACATTTGGAAAAATAAGAATACTGTTATTAAAATGATTGCATAGATCTACTAACCTTATGAATCTCAAGTTAGAATCTCTTCATTTCCACCAACTGTAAGAGTCAAGGATTCCTAAACCTTTGTAGTAATGGCACTGAGCTATTGCTTGGTTTTCTGGCAGCAATCCTCTTATAAAATGGCATAGAAAAATATTTTTTCAATAAAAGTGAGTTGATGTTTTTCTGTTTTGAAAAGTTAAAAATTCCCTTTGATAAAAATGAAGACACTCAGCATTGTTACAAAATGAAAGCTATCACTACATCTGAATGAGAAACTCTATAATACAAATGCTACACACACACACACACACACACACACACTACAAATAATATATGCCTTTAATGTAATTAGATTTCATGGAAATTTTTTTCATTGTATTTAAGCTTACGATGGAGAAAAAAAGAATAGTGACAAAAACTAGTTCACATTCTTAACCACTTTTATTTTCTGAAAATCTTGGAACCCACCAAAACAATTTGTATACAAAAAAATATCTGTATCAATACTGGGTACACAGAGAAACTATAGGCTAAAAATCCCCTACATTTTAGATCTACTACTGTAGTAAACAACAGGTTACCAAGTATGGGGGATTTCCCTAGAAACATATTAGTATATGACTGCTTTAGAAACGCTGATTCAAGTGAACACTGTCCAAATAGCACTGAAAAAAAAAAAAAGAAATAGAACTACATCCAAGACAAGAAATGTAGTTCCTAAAACCTACTACCTTATTCACCTTTTTATCATTTTTGTCTGGCACACAGTGTGTTTTTTCAAGTGTATGCCTTACCAGTCCAGACCACTGAGGAAGAGACTGGCTTTTCTGAACTGAATACTAAGTAGAGTGGCAACCACAAGCTTTACTCACTCATTTTCACTTTGGACATAATATAAGAACTCTACAGATGCACTTAATACCTGATTGTGTGTGTGTGTGTGTATACATATATACATGTATATGTATATATAACATATATTACAAATTTTATTTAACTAAAGAAAAGAGGCAGTGTTACATTAAATTTTTAAAGAAAAGGAAGTTTTGCTACATTTAAGTACATGGAGTAACTTAAAATGCTGCCAAAGTAAACCCACTGATCCAATTTAATGGGTAAATATGAATGATTTACAATTAGCATAGCTATTTTAAAAATAATTATAACCACTAAAGTAGTTTGCGATCTCTGTGATTTTAAATTAATTTGCATCCCAAATTCTTTTCTCATAGACAGGACAAAGGTAAATTTCAGTTCAGCTCCTAGACAGATATTATAACTACTGAAATGCAAACAACACAAATTTCCTTTGTACCGCTAATTCCTTTACTACTTTCCATTCCTACTATCATTGTTCTCATTCAGAATTTCACTATTTTCCATCAGATGTTTAGAATCCAATGATCATGTTTATCCTCATCCATGGTCTCCATCCTAATTGCTATAATAATCGTCCTGTGCACACTTTTCCATACCTCACTCTCAGTCTGACTGTAGTACTCACCATGTTTTTTGCCTGCAAAACATTGTCTCGCCTTCTTCAAATAATAGCAACGTAATTTTCCTTTTGCTCTCCCGTACTCAGTTCATATGGTTTGGATGGCATTGACGCCACTTCCTGATTCCAAAGTGGTCCTGTGACCCAGGCCTGGCCAATCATGATATTAGATGACTTCTGTCACAGTAAGAAGTTCAAAGATCACATGATAAAAAAAGCCCTTTCAATCAATCTGGGACTTTTGTTACAACTGCCAAGAGAGAGGCACTCTCTTTCAGATAGGTAACTAAGCTGGTGGGATATAAAGTTATCTCTGGGAGAGATCCATATGGAGATAGTGGGCTCTGGATACAGCCAAACCAGAGGAAAGTAGAGTCAAGAAAACAAGAGGCCTAATGATATCACTGAACCACTGGATCCAGATTTGCCTGGAGTCAGCCACTACGGGACTTTCAGTTATGTGACCCAATACATTTTCCTTTATGTTTAAGTGATTTTGAATTGGTTTCCATCATGTGCAACTAATAGAGTCTTGAGTAACAAAGCCTCCAAAGGATACTCATAACCTAAAGCAAAATTCTTAACCTTGAATTCAAGAATGTATATGAACTAGACAAAATCTGCCTTAGCGTCCCAACCTGTCCCATGACTCTGCCTAACTCAGAATATGTTCATGCTAAACTAAGATTTCCCAATTTTTCCTGCATTAATATCTTTGTTCACAACACTTCCTTCTCCTGCAGCACTCTTCCATTTCATCTCTACCTATCAAAATCTCTAACATACTCTCAGGTCTACCTCAAAATTTCCTGAATGAGAATTAACCTCTCTCTTCTGCACTTCTTTAGCTGCCCTCTCTGCAGTACTGACTATTCTGTGTGAGTTCTATAATAACATCTTCAGTATTTGGTGTACATGTCCCATGCCCTGTAGAGACCGATAGCTAACATGAAGGTCAAACATCTTCTCTTTAAAAAGGCAAATAATCATGAAATGGTGAGCCTGGAACAGGAAATCCAAACAGATATTCAGTCATATCAGAGCAACTTAAAAGATAGAAACACTACTGGAAAGAATTATTCCCCTGAAGTCTCTAACCCTAAAAATAAAAGTTAAATATTCAAGGAGATATACAAATAAGATGATGAAATAATTCCTGTGTTCAATGAAGCTGTATTTGATAACAAAGTTGAATGAGAGACAGGACGAATTTGTCTTTTGTGTTAGAATTCCTTAAATCTTGAACTTGATTTTAATTCCTTGTTCATGACATCATAGAACTCAAAAGACAAAACCAAAACCTTCAATTACAGAAAAAATGAGACTCTAAGGTTAAAAGGTGACTTTTCCAAGGCCAAACAACTAATTTATGGCAGAGCTGGGATTAGAATCTAGGACTGCTGATTCCCCGACTACGGTATGCTCTTTCTTTTAGACACAAGTGATTTATATTCTTTAATAACAAGTGATTTTAATTCTCTATTATATATATGTACATTTAAATATATTTTATTAAAGATCATTTGAAGATTCATTCTCAGATAGATTCTAAACCAGAGGCTACAAACACAAAGGCCTAAACAGGCCAGTTAAATAACATAAATGTGAGAAGCAGACTGGTATAAAACAATGGCACCTAGTTGTGTTTGGGACCAAAACAAAGAATGCCTAGCTGTCTAAAAGCATTAAAAATAAAAAATGCTTAAATCATTGCAGTGGCCAAGCAAAATACCTCTTTGTGCCAAATTCTAATCTCTCATTCATCGTATGGCTTCTGCACCATAAATTAAAAGGCCACTGTTCATGGCCGGCCACTGCCAAAACTAAAAAGCCTCAAAATACAATCATGTGAAATTTTATAAAATATCACAGGTATATTCTAGATTCTATAAAGTTTCCTGAACTAAGAAACATATTTTTTTCTAAAAAACACTTTAATACAGGGGAAATTCCAGAAAATTATATTTTCTTTTATCAAAATTTACATAATGGATGATGACTGATTTCATAGTATGATTAATATAACCCATAAAAATAAGTGAGTAAATGTGTATGGAATTCTTTAGTTTAATCCCATAAAACTGAGTAACACAGGCCCTTAAATGTCTCTCAGCAGTTTCTGTGTGGAAGAGATGAGATCCCTAGACACAAGACATTAGTAGTGCCCAGAGCAGAAAATAATAAGCAAATTAGCAAAGCCAATTACAACCATACTTTGTTTGCATTTTCAAACCCACAAATATGAAATCATTCATTCAACCATATTTACTCAACAGCTACTGCTGGGCAGCATACTAGGTACTGGGGATAAAAACGGTAAATAAGACAAGTATAGCCCTTGTCATGACAGAACTTACAGTATACTGAAAAAAGGGGAAAAAAATCAAACAAAATAATTACAAATTATATACAATGTTATTATAGAGGGGGAAAAAGGATGATGAAACAGATGGCTTGTTTTAGATAGGGTGGTCAGGGAGGACCTCTCTAAGAAGGTGTAATTTTAGCTGAGACTTGAAGGACGGGAAGGAACAGCAGAATGCAGTTAGGGGGCCTGCCAGCCGAGGGACCAGCAAGTAGCAACGGGCAGGAAAGAGCTTGACATTTCAGAGGTAGTGAAGGAGACCAGTGCTGCTACTACAGCAGACTAATGAGATGACAGGGGTGGGAGATGAGGTTGCAGAGGTAGGCAGGGCCCGGCAAGCCCTGTGTGTCATCTGGATTTTTACATATGCAATGGGAAGTCACTGATGGTTTTCAGTAGGGGATTATCTAATCAAGCTTATGAGTATTAGCAAATGGATGTAGGCACTAAGCTTTCTTTCAATCAACAGAGTTTACTAAATGGTTACTATGTACCAGCACTGTATTTTTTTTTTTTGTCAAGTTTGGTTTTATATATAACCCAGTGCTAGCATAGGCACTGGGTTTTAATATAAAAGCTCTTAATAAATTCTGATGAAGAAAAAAAAAGAAAGCTTAGAAAAGAGCCAAAAGATAACTAGTCTGGGGGGAGATTTGGGCCAAACAATCCCACTCCCCAGCCCTCTCTCAACTACATATATTCCATCACCAGGAATTTCTCCTAGAAAAGGGGGAGTGTTAAATTTTTATCAGCATGAGATGGTGAACAAAGAGAAATATAGGAGAGACTTTACAGGAAGACATTCACCAAAATACAGGATTATGTTCTTTCAAAAGACAGAAGGATGAAAGGGACATGAATGCTCTGTTGTGAGCACTAGGCCTGATTCAGCTCCTACCTTCTGCCTGCAGTCATCTCTGTGGGCTGGCTGGTCAGGAGACCAGAAGGCCCATCATGTGAATGAACCACAGAGGAGTATAAACCAAGGAAAGATGGAGAAGAATTAGTCATTTAATGGACAGGACAATGTGTCCAAAGGCAGCCAGGAGGCCAAATTTGACCCCAAAAGAATAGGTGAGTATGAGAGCTTCCCTAAGAGGGGAGATGTAAGAGAAGGAAAGAGTAACAGAGTATCCACACCATGGTTTTAGAAGCCCCCAAATACAGTAAAGCAGACACTAATAGCTGTGCACACTCTACACAGCTCCAAAAGCAAACATTTTTTCATTGACTAAGACCTTAAATAAAAGCAGACAAACTTTCTCAAATAAACAAATAAATAAGTGTTGGCAATAGAAGTACAATGAAAATAACTTTCATTTTCTAAAGGTTTTTTCCATGCTATGGAGACAAACCACGATGAAGACACTCAACACCTAAAAACTAGATTAGAAGCACTCTAAGATCAGACTCACAGTTTCAATTATTATGATTAAAAACAAGCATGTTAGGGGGCCGGCCCAGTGGCGCAAGCGGTTAAGTGCGCGCGCTCCGCTGCGGCGGCCCGGGGTTCGCTGGTTCGGATCCCGGGCACGCACCGAAGTACTGCTTGGTAAGCCATGCTGTGGCGGCGTCCCATATAAAGTGGAGGAAGATAGGCACCAATGTTAGCCCAGGGCCGTCTTCCTCAGCAAAAAAAGAGGAGGATTGGCGGATGTTAGCTCAGGGCTGATCTCCTCACAAAAAAAAAAAAATAAAATAAAAAAAATAAGCATGTTAGTTCTAGAAGCAAAATTATGAAGGTCCTTACTCTGCAGTGAGAGCTTTCATGCAATAGTACATTTTCCATCCATTTGGGGGTGTTTGGGGGTTTTTTGCCTTTTCCATTTCATTCACTAAAAATAATGATTTTCTCTCCTCTCTAAAAGTGTAATAAACATCCAGTTTGTCTTTTAAAATATAGCTGTCAAATTTCAAAGATAGGAGAGATTTACCCTAGAGGTCTTTAAGGTGCAGAGTCTGTTAGAATAATGGCTTGTATCCATATGAACCATTACCTGGGGGCTGTACAGAATCTTAAATGTGATATTTATTTTATTTTTTAAATATGCTAGAAAAGATATTAAAAACATACACTTGAAGTCGCACTGCCATGCTTAACTCCTCGGAAGCAGTGAGTTCACAGTGCTACTAACTGTACAAACACTTTTGAATTAGCAGCTGATGGTGAGAATAAACTACAAACTCCACAACAAGAAAACCTTTTTTTTTCCCTGCTACTGGACTATTTTACTTCTTGAGAGCACTGACAAAGAAACACAAAGATAAGTGGAAAAGACGAAGTCTGGAAACCATCCTTTAGGGAGCATGGTGACAGGGTTAATTTCCAGTTTTCCAATGAAGAATTTGTTAGAGTAATTTAAACGTTAGTCATTCATGTATGTGTGCATGTGTGGGCATATGAGAGAGAGAGAGAAGAGAGTGAGAGAAGGAAACAGAGACAGACAGACAGAAACAGAGACTGACCAAATGGTGAGTTATTTGGTTTGCAGTATTATTCTACTTCTGTAGTGTTGTGGTCAGTTATGTGGTTTTCAAAATAAAGTCCAGACGGCTAAATTGAATGCTACTGTCAATCAGAGAAGTCTTCACTGAGAAGAAATATTGTGGACAAAGCCCTAAGCACTGTACAAATACTGGAAAGCTGCTGTATGTGCTGCCTAGACAGGAGAGCAGATTGGTCGGAAAAAGAACCAAAAGAGACTCCCACAATTGGGCAGTACAGGATAGCGAGGCTGATAGGCTGGGCAATGTGACAAGGAAACTCATCCGATTGTCACAAATGGAGCAGTCAGGTATTGGTGAGATTATAGGATGGTACACTGTACCTAATGACAATATTATTTATACAGTGTCGGAACATCGCCCAAACCCCAAGAAGTACACACAATCGTAATGATATGAAAGAAGTGAGCTGGGCAGTACTGGACTGCTGCCTCTAGACCAAGTTCATAGACCAAGTAGAGAACTTCACAGCACACCAGTTTAAGCAGAATTTGGGAATGGCAGGTATTGAGCATCCTAAACAGAGAATGTTGTTTGTGTATTCATGAATCTACTCTCTGATTTTAAAAAAGCATCATATGTAGTATTTTATTTGGATTTTAAGGAAAAACCTCAAAAGAGGAAAATTCAAATAACTTGTGACTTCTATGGCTGGAAACTAAAGAAAAATGTGCTGAGGAAAAAGGAGAAAAACACAGATTCACAATGTAGAAAGGCTCCTGATTCCCAGGCTCCAGCCTCCAACAAGATTCAAGAACTATAATACTCCTCAAGACCCTGAGAATCACCACATCCACTTCTAATAGTAAAATCTATTAATATATTTTTGATCAAGAGGTACTTAGGTTTAATTTACTTAATTCGTTTACTCTGCTTCAGCAGAGTAGTAAGATAGCATAGTGGTTAAGAGCATGGGCCTAAAAAGAACGAACAAGTACATGGCCATTGCAGGTATCCAGACTTGAACTCGAATCACATATCCACCACTAACTAGCTGTGTAACCCAGTGCAAGTAACTTGAATCTCTAAGCCTTGGATTCCTCCTCTGTTAAGCAGGAAAACAATACCCAGTTTCCAGGATTATAGAATGTCTACCACATGGTAAGTGTTCAATATATTAGCTAGTATTACTATTATTTAATCCCATTAAATCTTATTCTGGTTATTATAGAGATGTAAAAAGACCACCGTGCATAGGCCTAACAATACTTCTCTTACCCACAAATTCTTATTGAGTCATTGTTTACTTTTATACTCCAACTATGATGCACACTAATAAAAAGGTGTTTTCATGATTAAAATAGTATTAAATTATTCAGAAAGGTATATTTTAATTAAAATATATTTTATTATTAAAGTATTATACTATTCAGAAAGTTATATATTTAATAAGAAGTAACAATTCAAAACAAGATATAATTGCCAAGCAAAATAATTAAATTAATAATTTATGAAAGAATTGTTTGAGAAAGCACCACCTTCCTTATTAATTCACCTATACCCGTACTAGTTTAGCTATACCTTTATTCACAAGGGCTAGCTACAAACAACAAACATACATAGGTAATACATATCGGCTAAAAATGTTCATTTTCCCAAAGAAAGTGACATTCAATGTTTTACAGGGAATAGTTCATTTAAGGAAAAAAAAAATCACATGTTTCTTAAAAGAGAATCTGCTTAGTGAAAAGCCACAGTCATGGTACTGCTAAAGAAAATGGCAAATCATAATAGAATTATCAACAATCAAATATCACCTTGAGGTTTAATTTCACTTTATGCATTACTTGACCCAACTGAATTTGCATGCGATTTATTTTCTATCCGACTATTTGCTTTCCTTGCCCCTCCTTGGACATAAACAAAAAGGTCAGGGGTTGGGGTGGAGGGGAAGGTATCATAATGATAATCAACACCTATTAGGACTTGTATGGCTGCAAGAAACAGAAAACCTAAGAAACTAGAGACTCGATCTTGTGTAACACAAGTTTGCAAAGAGGCAAGGCAGCACTGGTGCAGTAAACCAGCCCTGCACAGGGACCCAGCCTCTGTCTTTTAGTGGGGAGATTTTCAGCTAATGTAGCAACATCTTTAATGATTATGGTTCCATTCAGATTTTCTCTTTCATTTTGAGTGAGATTTTGTAAGTTATGTTTTTCTAAGAAATTATCCATTTTATCTGAGTTTTCAAATGTATTAACATAAAACTATTAAGAGCATTTCCTCCTTTTTATTGATCTGTACCATATCTGTAGTTATATTTTTTCACTCTAAAAATTAATTGTTTCTTTGGGAAAAAATCAATCATGCCTATGGTTTATCTATTTTATTATTTTGAAATAACTACTTTGAGTTTGTTCATCTCCATTACATATATGCTTTCAATTTCACTATTTTTCACTCCTCTTATTGTTTCCTTCCCAGTACTACTTCCAGATTCAAGAAAGAGGGGCCCTACCCTGGGCCACAGGCTTTAGAGGGCCCTGCATATCACAGTCAAAAAAATAATAATAAAAATAAATTTATTAAAGATGATGTGGCTGTGACTGTAACTTTAGATGCAACTCATATTGTGATGAACAATACGTTCATTATGATTCATTTCTATTTTTTAGTATCCATTATGATTTCTTCTGTGACCTGTGAGCTATTTAGAATTATGCTTTTACATTTCCTGACTTACAGGGGTTTTTAGGAATTTTTGTTAATGATTTCTCTCCTGCACACACTTCAGAATGATTTCATATGGGGGCAAGGATCATTTATGGAGGGCTACCCGCAGCCTGCTGCATGCAGTGGCAGAGTGGCTGTTCCCTCTGCAGATCTCGGCAGCAGGAAGCTGGCCAGAGCACACCGAAAGGGAAAAGTTGAGGGATGAGTGGGGCACTGACAGCCTCTGCTACACTGATCCTCAGACAACTATTTTTATTCACTTCCAATGTACTTTTCCATTGTTTCGTTCCTATAACCTCCTTCCTTTATACGAAAGATAGAACCTAATAACACTGTTTGGCACCTTACTTTTTGTCACTTAATATGTCTTAGAGAGGTTCCCCTAAAAGTACACAGGAATCCTCCTAATTCAGGTTAGAGCTGCACAGTATTTCATTTCAAGAATGTAACGTTACTTAGTTAGCCAGTCCCCTTTATGAAAATTAGGCAACCACAGCTTCAAAGCCAGCTTACCACTCTTAATTTCCAGATCCCTCTTCAGATCCTCTCTGACTGTGCTCAGCTAGGGACTTAAAAATTAAATTGATTACATTTTACGAAGCTTTTCTAGCTGTTTTAGAGATGGAGGGTTTTCAGGTGACTAGGTAGCTATATTGCTCAAAATGGAAGTCGAATCCAAGACTCTTTCCAGCCTTCCATCAGCCATTTTTGGCAGCCCAGGTGTTTCATCCTCATTTTGTCACCTCATGGGTGCACCATCACAACTATAGGCAAATGCAGGAAGGGGGAGATGGCTTTCTCCTTTTATAAGTAAAAAAACAAAAGAAAACTTTGTTGGAAGAACCCCCAGAAGTCATCCACTTCCATCTAATTTACCAAAACCTAGTGACTGACCAGTGCTAGCTGCAAGGAAAGCTGGGAAAATTTCGCAGAGAATGGGATCATCATGACCAACTTAGGTCAATCATGCTTCACCCCCAAGGGCTGGGTACTTAGCCACCCCAAAGAAAATTGTGTTTCTACAAGGAAGAAGGGCTGTTAAGTGGTCCATGATCAGTATCTGCCACAATACCTCAGATGGAGTGAAAAATATAACTGTAAGCATCTGAGAGTGAAAAAATGATTTTACGTAACAACGATTCTTTCAGTTCAGTAAAGATACTGCAGAAAGGAAAATAAATGAAATATCTTTGATGCCTAGTCTATGTATATTTTAAGAAAGTAGAAATGCTTTATCCTGGGACAAATGACTCATACATTTCAGAACACAAAATTTAAGGCCCATCTTCAGAAACGTTTTTCTACATTTTGCAAAGTTTCCAGAAGGCAAAGCTTTAATAAAACCTAAAAATTACAATAATTACTGACTACTTTTGAGAAAAATAACTGTGGAGCTTTTGTAATCTATAATAAAATTAAACAGCTGTAAATGTCAATCATGATATATTCTTTTAGCTGTCAAGATAAAGCAGAATCAAACTGATTAATTAGTCTGAAGCATTTATTCTTCTAGTAATAAAATATTTTCCAGATAACACGCTTATAACAATAATGACTACATGTACAGAAGTTGAGAAAAATAACATGTGTACCTACATTAAAGGTTTTTCTTATCAGACACATTCCTAGTTGTTCAGAGTAATTTTGCATAGTAGGCAATATTGGCGCTTAATCATTTTACCTTTATGAATTTTGATGATTTCATTTGCCAAATGTACAAAAAGAGTAAGTAACTGGAAAGCAAAAACTTTTCATATCTTTAAAAGTCTCCACAGAGATCAGATTGTTCTTGTGTAACAAAAGGTTCTTCTTACACTTCAATCCAGGATTGAGTGAGCACATTTTTTAACTTAGTACATATAAGTTTTTAGGCCGCTGTTATTTTTCCAAAAGTATACAAAAAGTTATTCGGCAAAGAGTAGATAAGTTATCATTGGTCAAATATAATTGTAAGTTAAATGGTGAGGGGTACAGTAGTCCCCCCTTATCGGTGGAGGATATGTTCCAAGACCCTCAGTGGATGCCTGAAACTTCGGATAGTACTGAACTCTAGATATACTGTTTTTTCCTGTATATACATACCTATGATAAAGTGTAATTTATAAATTAGGCACAGTAAGAGATTAACAACAATAACTAATAATAAAGTTGGCTTTGGGGCCATTATTAAGTAAAATAAGGGTTACTTGAACACAAGCACTGCGATAACGTGACAGTTGATCTCATAATCCAGATGGCTACTAAGTGACTAACGGGCGGGGAGCGTATACAGCGTGGATACGCTGGACAAAGGGATGATTCACGTCCTGGGCTGAATGGAGCAGGATGGCGAGAGATTTCATCACGCTACTGAACTGTGAGCAATTTAAAACTTATGAATTGTTTATTTCTGGAATTTTCCATTTAACATTTTCAGACTACGGTTGACCACGGAAAGCGAAACCCCAGATAAGGGAGGAATACTGTATATCTTTTAGTGAAGTATGATTAGATTAATACAGCTAACTGCACAGCTTAAATGGCTGACCTTGAAAGATCACAGACCTGGAGATTACGGCTATCAGAGAGTAAAACTTCATATCATGATCTTTCAGAAATCTACCTCCAAATAAAATTGTTTCAAAGAGCAACGTGATGTTTAGCTTCAAATGCTTCAGGCCTCAAAGGGAGTAGGGAAGCCATGGGCACAGAAGTGTTTATTTGCATGCTATCCACATACACATATTTGTAATACAATAATTTCATTCTGAAAAACTGCATAATCAAAATGAAATCTAACAGTAGATATAGAAATGTTTCATTTCAGTGTTCAAATCACTGTAAATTTATTATATCAAACAGTAATGTTAAATGAAAATGTGCCATTAAAGTCAACTGGATTACTTGACCTTACGTAATATAATGCAATTGGTGCTGTGAAATCACAATTAAATGAGATGTGAAAGCAACTATAAACAGTCAGAGTTTAACACAGCAATAGTCTTATCATTGCCTTTAAAACTTTTATATTGATACATTTACTGAAATTTCTCATACTACTAGTGAATCAACAATATTCACTTAGTGATATTAGAATATAAAACATTAAATTATATAAGGAAAAATACACCTTAGATTTGAAAAAATACAAAGTTCTCAATATGCTCCCAAACAGCATTTTACTTTTATAATCCCAAGCAATGTGACAAGTGCTCACAGCTATTCTATCTGACAATCTGAATTCTCAGAGAAGAGCATGGTTCTCATACATCAAAAGGGCTATTGTCTGAATCCCCCATATTACTACTAAAAGCAGCAACCTACATTGAAATTTCAAGCTGCTGTCTCCCTTGTGACTGCTCCACCTTACAAGCAGCAGGTAGGTATGGCTGCTGAAGCCAAGGTGGGCACTGCAGCTTGCAATGTGCCCTTTCTGTAACAACCTGTCTGCTCTAACTCTATTAATTATCAGCCTGGCACTCCCCACTCCTGCCTAAACCAATGCAGTCCTACACAGAGGGGCCCAGAATAGCAAGAACATCAGATATGTAAACCACAGTAGGATATCTTCCACTATTTAACCATCAGGAGACACAAGGCAGTACATACAAATAGAAAATAAAGAGGTAAAAATGTTCAAGGGGCTTCCATTCTACTTGTTCCCCCTAAAAACGTAATCAGTATTTCTCATCCATCTTTTCAGTGTGTCCCGTAAGACTTTCTAATAGGTGCCCCTATTTCCCACTTCATAACAAATCAGAATTCAGAATTGAGGTCTGTGTCCCCAAAATCTACTCATGCTTCAAGATTAAGCAAACGTTGCCAACTCTATAAAGCCACCTCCAGTTTGTCACAGTCAAAATGAACTTCTCCATGTTTCATTTCCCCATTGCACTTGCATGTCTATCTCTGCCTCAACAGTCTTTAAAGCCTGTAAGAGCACAGACCTTGGTCATATTCATTTTTTCAACTTTACCTCCTAGTACAGAGCAGACAAAATATACTAAAGTAAAACAGCATACTCACTACAAGAGGCACTTGAAGTTATGGAACAAAAAAATTAAAAAAAAAAAAAAAGAAACAAATGTGCCCTAGATCAACTCTCATCTGAGACCAAAAAAATGTCATCCACACCCACATACATGCATGTGACAAAATCACAAGACAAATGATAAAAGTCATGTAGGTTCTAAATGAGGCCGCTTTCCTACCAACCGGGTGTCCTCAGAGTGAAAATGTACTCTGCGGCTCTGCTGTCTCTAAAGGAATATCTACTGGAGTCATACTGACCAATTCCACAGTTGGAGAAAATTTCACAGACGTCAACAGAGAAGCAACATCCTTATAACAGGTACATTAAAAACAGGCTGAAATGCAGCCAGAGCTCTAATTACCTGTACTGCTCACTGATGGGAATATTCTGAGAGAAGTATAAGGCCGATGTCCGTGCTCTCCAATGCCATTTCTTTGCAGGAAGGGTATAAAGGACACAGTCTTCTAACTCTTCTTGGAGCAGATCCACCAGCTGTTTATGAGACCCTCCATAGAATGCCTCGATGATGAGAATACTCATTGGCTCTTTCAAACCTTCACAGATACTAGATAATAAGCAAAAAATATTTTTTTTGTTTTTTTCAAACATGTCTATGTGTATGTATAAAGATTTCTTTTAATAAAAATAAAATATTACACTCAGAAAATATAAATAATTTATAGACACATTATTTTTTAAAACAGGCTTGTCCCACTTTTTAAAAAAGTATATAACACTTAAGGTTTATATTTTTATAACCAATATTTTTACATCATTCATGTTAATAAGAGGAAATAAAGGATGCTTTATTTTTCTGATTTCTGTTTTCTACGTGCCCTAAGATTACTTCCACAATGACTCAGTTTCTTCTCCTACCCCCGGAAGTTTAAAGCCCTCTCCTGCTGTGGTCCCTCACTTCCTGGTTGGAATGGCTGTGACCCTGACTCAGTAACCTCCGAACTGGCTTGGCCTAGAGCTCCATCTGGTCTTGGACAGCCACTGAACTCATCTCCTAAGACTTCCACTCCAAAAGCCCATCATTTGTAAGGCCCTTTCCAGTTCAGAAATTCTCTGATTCTGTAACTCTTATTATTAATCCGTCTTTAAATTCACCAGCTATCAACGCCCCCAATCAATCTATATTCAGAAAACGCACATTCATATTCAAATCTCAATTCTCTACAGTTATAAATCTTAGGATACAATTTCTTGAGACATTGCACATACCTTGACCACTTCCTCACTGTTGTCAATATCCCACCCCCAAAGGAAGACCAAAAAAGTGGGGTAAAGCTATATGCTTGTGAACCAGCAAGGTTTCTACCACCTTTCTTGAAACAACAAACCCATTAAGAGGAATAAAGTAATGTTTTATTAGAGACATGGTAAAATTTTCATCACAGAGCATTGGCTATCAAGCAATTTTTTATTTTAACAATATGACTTTCGTTAATGTGCTCAGTGAAATAAAAATATATGTATGAATGTAAAACCTTTTATATACATTTCAAATTATATGCTATTTCCTGTAAGATGTAAGGGAGAAACATCAGTCTGTACATAAACACTACATTGTTTAAAAAATATTCCAGATGTTTGAATTTTCCTTTATGACTTAAGTAAACACCACTCATCAAATAGTATATTGCTTTTCTTAATAATGTTGTTCCACAAAATTATCAGTCTCAACAACTCGATGTTCTTCACTAACTAAGCTGTACTTCAACTTGCTCAGTCAAAGCAATGCCTACTTCAATTGCATTCTAAAGCAAAAAGTCTCGAATGATTCTCAAAGAAATGACTGAGTAAGAAAAACCTATTTCTTGATGTCTGAATCTTCCAATGAGCATTTTTGCAGAAAGATATGCAGACACATATTTCACTTATCTGCAAAAAAAAAGCAGTGTCCTTCAGGTAGGAAAGGCATGAACCCTGGGGACAGGGAGATACAATTTTAAAGTTCAGCCCTGTCACTTCATAGCTGTATGTCCTTGCACAAGTTACCTAACTTTGTATGACTCAGTCTCACCTTCTCTAAAATGGAGATAACAGTACTAACCTCAGAGGTGTGTTGTGAAGATAAAAGTGAAGCATAGTAGCTTACCAACAGTAATAAGCTATTCCCCCCCCCATTATTAATATAAATCACCTTTCTTAAGGAGAAAGGGTATCTTCAAATCCTATGGCGTTTTAAAATCAGTAACTTTCAGTCATGGCCCCCTATCCACCAAGGACAGGTGGAAAAGGTAAATATACACATGCATTTGAAATGCAGTGGGTGTTACCCATTCCTCATCAGCAGCTTGCATTTCAGATATGAATTTGACAGTCCCACAGGTTTTGTGGGTAAGAAGTAAGCCCAGAGGCTGAGCTATGCAGAGGCTCGATTTTCTCAGGCCAGCTGGAGACTTCAACTCGACTAATGCAGTGTTGAATAAGTTAACAAACGCCCTCCAAGTTTACCAAAGAGTAGCCATTAATCCTTGAAATGATGAAAATTTCTAGAAAGTAACTGAGAGATCAATAAAGGGCAATTTTGAAAATTATATCAAAGGTTTCAAAAAGGCAGAATAAATGCTGTTTAACAATAATTTGCTTATTAGAACACACCACCTATCTACTATTTGCTTTATTTCCTCTGACCAAATCATGCTAAGATGTATACGCCCTGTATATGTTTAAAAGGTCTCTAAAAGCCTCTTGTAAAAATGACCTGAGATATTTCCCCACGTGATAGAATATAATACAAACCACTTTAAAGAATATTTTATTCGCATAACATCAAAGAAAGCAACATCGACATTAGAAGAAAAAAAGCTTTCTGATTCTTCATTATTTTGCCCTTTACCATGATTAATCTAGAGCACATATCATGCCATTTATTTACAGATGTTTCTTATGGGTCTGAATCATGAGTTATCTGCAGACCATCAGCCACTGTGGAGGCAGTACGTGTAGGTGCTGCTGTAGACTCAAGACACTAAGTAAGCAGAACTGAACACCAAGCATGTGGGAGGTCGAAAAATAGAAAAGGGGAAAAAAAGATTATAGTTATAGTAGATTTCCACCCCTTTAATAGCTCGGTAAGAAGAGTGAAATGTACAGGTTTGAACTAGCGTTTACTTGAGCATTTTTCTAGTGGCCAGTGGGCGTGCCTGCATTTGGGGTATTTTTCTAGGGAGAGTAACTATGTCCTACCATCTCTGAAAACTATACTTAGTGGCTTTGATTCATGGAAATTTGTTCTGCTTGTTTTGTGGAGACAGACATATCCTGGAAGTTCTCCACTTAATTTCTACTGCAACTTTTGTGGCAGGAAGAAAATGCGTTCTTCTCTATAGTCTTAAAGCACAACCTGGAAGAAAGATGATGCCCATTAGGTGCAAGCAAAAGAGGAGAAGCTGATTTTTAAATATAAGATTCAAACCAAATGTCATTACAGCACATTAAAGAACAGATCAAATACTTTCGCTGTGCTTGAGTTTTGTTTTAGAAAACACTGGTTGAAGCAAATAAACATGAGGTTGGAAAAAAATCACTTTGTTAAAAAGGATTTTTGCTGTTATGGTGGAATTTGCTAAAAGATAAAGGGAGTACACTATTTGCCCATTTTAGCAATAATCCTAGAAAACTGCAGGTGGTCACCCTGACACCACAGATGCTCACAAGCACATTGGGTGAATACAGACATTTTGCACCACTAGCGATGGCTACTAGGGAGTGACTGCTTAGGGGCAGCAGTAACAGGGTCTCAACACTGCAAGTGTTTATTCCATAGCAAGGAGAGAGTCTCCTTTATGGCAGAGGCTGCAGCCAGGTGTTTGCCAAAAGATAGTGGGTGAGCCTACACACTGCCAAATGTCTTACATAGGTGCCTGGGCTTATGAATGTGTTAAAGCATTAGCACATGTACCACCACAGACCTTATATCCTGAAACATTTAAACTGAGCAAATATTAGAATTAGGGGTGTGGCATTTCAAAAGGAAGAAACAACAAAAAAACTTCTTATCTTGGAATATAAATACCAATCAGAAAGCTCATGTCCTTTCTGCATGACACTAGAATGATGGTATTTTATGATATTAAGAAAAGAGTAAATGGCCAATCCATTCTTTTTGTGTGTGTGTGTGTGAGGAAGATCGGCCCTGAGCTAACATCTGCCAATCCTCTTTTTGCTGAGGAAGACTGGCCCTGGGCTAACATCCATGCCCATCTTCCTCTACTTTATATGGGACGCCGCCACAGCATGGCCTGACAAGCAGTGCGTCGGTGCACACCCAGGATCTGAACCGGCGAAGCCCGGGCCACCTCAGTGGAGCCTGCGCACTTAACTGCTTGCGCCACCATGGCCAATCCATTCTTGCTCCCTAAAAGAGCATGTAAAATGTTTCAGATAAAGTTCTATCAACTTTTAAGTTCTTCTGCTTAAATAAGTGAGCTTCAGTTTAAAAAAACTCATTTCTTCAGCATATTTTATTCCCCAGTGACACCAGATAAATGAAAATCCACCATACTACTAAAGCTTTATGAAAGTTTAATTCATTATCAATACTATGATTTAATGATACATGGTTAAATGCTAAACATTAAATTGGCAATATAAAATGAGTCAAAGTGATAGCTATGATATAGGAATTTTCAATCACTTCAAATTCTATTTCAGATCACTAGAGGTCAAAATGATCTATCTGAGAATTATCTGCCTTTTCAAAAATTTCTATTTACAATGAAAAGGGGATACAAAGTGAAAAACCACAATAGTATTTCACATAAACATTTTGACCAAAACAAAAAAGTGCCATTAGACTCATCTCAATTAAAAACTAATAATGCTTTGATAATATCCCTGAGAACAAAAGTAGCCTGAAACCAATGCTGTGAATATTTTTAAATTTTTAATAAAACTTTTTGTCATTGTACCTGCATTTATTTTAAGCTTGACCCAATTTCTTTATTCCCTGAGCCATGATCATTTTCAAGGTGAACTACATTTTTGTCTACCTCCTCTAGCAGTTAGGATTACTGTAGTTGTCGAGGTTTTTGTTAACAGTATAGATAAAGGAAATTGTAATATGCCATTAATGTATTGAAAAAGATGTGCTAAGTATAAATACATCATGTGGATTTTTTAAAACTAAACCTAAGTCACATTAGAAACCCATAATTAGCCCTCATATATGATGTCAATTCAGTTACCTATAATATTCAAATAACTTTCCAACCAAATACCAAGTAGTAATTTTAAATCAGAGGAATTGTTGTATTAATATATTCCACAGACACCTTACTGCTATTAGCTGTAGGAAGGTATGGTTTCAGTGAAGATGGTTTTAACGGTTTTAATCCCACACACATGAGAAATTGATTCCACAGGCTAATCCATACATGGCTTGATACCTTAAACATCAATCAATTGCTGAAAATATATTTTCTATTTGTCTGTACACAAGATTTGGAAAGTTAAGCTTGGCAGAGCAAAAGATAGTGAGCTTAAATACTTAACGCTTTAACTTGGGGAAAGTAAAATTTGAGTAGGATTTCCCAATAGGTCATCAGAGGTTTACCTGGTATTTTCTTACTGACCCCTTCCCCCCTTTCCCTTCTGCACCTCCACCCACCAACTCCAACACACCCAGGTTCTACTTAAAAAGCAACCAACAACCCAGCAGAGTAAAACAGGGCAGTACTGAGAAAAGTTAGTATTACCTTCCAGCCCACTCACTTATTTTAATGATTCATCAGGGAAACCCCAGTTGTTAAAATATACCTGAAATCTCATTAAATAGTGAAAAAATAAGCATGAAAAGATTTCTGCTTTGAAACACATCACCACTGATTCCCCAACAGAACCAATTAAGGGTGAATATGTAGTAAAAATACATTTTGCTAAAAAAAGTTTCCTCAAAGCATTATACTACATTCAATTATCATATGGGGGAAAAAAAGAGCCAAAGATAAACAGATCCTATGAAAAAGTTGTTTTTAAAAAACTTTTCTAAAAATTAGGCACAGCAAATTCATCCTAACCCCTAAAGCCTCAATGTAATCTCTGAAGACTGAAATATAACTTGGCATCAGATGCAGAGTAACAACCTTGCAACCGTTATGGCGCTTACAACCTAACATTTACCATAGCTTGTATACTACTGTGTGTATATGGAAACATTTTTTAAAAAATATTGGATTCATACTGAAAAAGATGTAGCACTCTAATATTTTATTCCCCTACAAGGCTATAGATGTTCTAATTTCTTCAACTTTGACTTTTGATTCCTGTTTTGGTAACTAAGAACTGAGGATTTATGCACCAAAACCAAGATTTGGTATGAAGGCTTATAAGCCATACTGTCTGTCAGATAATTTGAAGCTATTTTCAAATGCGCTTTTCCAATTATATGATTTGCAATAATCTTTAATACATGCTCTTTTCAAAATTACAATCTTACATGCATATATGGCTATTTAATTTTCCCTAACAAATATTTTCATTCTTTCTCTATTTGGGATTAAACTTTCCGCCTCAAAATATCAGTCACTTATTCCATGACCTGAATTAACACAAAGTCTTAGTTATAACCTTCAGTATCAAATGCAAATACAACAAACACCTAACATATACCAGCACTATGACATCATTCACTTGTTTTCAAATATGCATAATTTCCACAAATAACTAGATGTAAAAATGTTACAAATTCATTACCTCACATTTTTGTAAAGTTATATTCCACGTTACACAGCAAAATTATAACTATGAAATTTTTTTGTATGAGAAGTTTACTGGTTTAATTTCGCTGACAAAATACTACCCCTTTCAATTTTTCATTGCTATCAATTTCATGAATAATTTCAAACTATAAAAGTAGCAATGAATTAGTTCTACTGAATACTAAAAATATTTTCAATTTGCTGACATTTTAAAATGTGCAGTATATTTATGAATCGATAGAAAATGTTACACCAGAAAATCATCTCATCACTCATTTGAACTATTGCATTACCCTTTAACTAGATCTCCATGCTACCACGCAATCTGGTTCCCATCACACAATCTCCATAAGCCAGCCACAAATCATCTTCCAAAATGCAAATCTGATCATGAAGTGGCATGCTCAAAAACCTTCCATGTCTCCATCATCTTAGGACAAAACCCAAAGCCCTACACATGGCATTCTCTGGCCTCTTCCTCTCTCTTCACTACAGCCTCACTTTCCCTTCTCTCGCTTCAATCCCTCTTCCCCCACCTCCCCAGACTGCACTGTAGTGATACCAAGCACTCACGCTCACATAGCTATCTTACACTTCTATGACTTTACACTTTTATCTCTTTTTCATCAGCTTTCTTTTCGTGTTCACTTGATGAACTTTTCTTAAAATTTCTGCTCATGAATCACCAATTCTATGAAGCCCTTCCCTGAACTTCTCTTAAACATGACTTCCTTTCTACTCTATACATTATCATTATACTTGTTTCACTCTGTTTCCAGGTCTTGCTTCCCCATGGGGCTGTGAAAATCTGGAGGATGGGGACCATGCCATTATTTTCCTGAGCGCTATTCCAGGATCTGGCACACAGTGAATGTCACTAAGTTTTTGTAGAGCTGAATCGAAAATCAGGAGGAAATGGGGAGTTGATTCTGCCTTTAAAGTAACAATGCTTTCACTTAACACAGGTCCTGAGCAAACAAGTGTCAGGCAATACTATACTTGTTACTAATGATTTCCCATTATCCCTGAAGTCTAAACTAAATCCAGCATCTTGTATATCTGAACACATTTTACTACGTTCTCTTTTAAATACTGATTTTTTTCTTATTATTTACAGAAATCAGAATTTATTGGTAATAATAAATTTTTTCATGTACGGCTTGTCTTAACCTACTAATACAATAGAAGTAACAATGATTAAAGAAATGGGAGAAACATCATAAGGAATTGAATTCTAGGCCAAAGCAAGTTTCATGGCCTAAGAGAATATCTGTGAGATCCATGAATTTTGAAAATCACCTGCAGTTTTTTATTTTGTTTGATCTATCGTCATCCTAGTTTAATACTACAAGGGGAAGTAGGATGAGAAGCCAATTCCCTCACCATCAATCTGTAGATCCCATTCCACATTTAGTAATTAGGCTTTTATTTAACGGGTAAGAAAAAAGGCATTTTAAAATACTTTCTGCCAACAATTATTCATTTTATAAAAGTTTGACAAGATGAATAATGTATTTGCTTTCTCAAGATGGCATTTCTCCAAGCCTTCCACCCTCTTGAAATGGGCTGCAAATCAGCTCAGCAGGAGAAAATTGGGCTATGTGACCCATTTGGATATGGATACTTAAGCAGAGAAGCCAGGGTGAAATCATAGGTGAAAGGAATCACAGGTGAAAAGAATGCTGGTGCCATTGAACAATCACTTTTCTTTTATGGAGGAAGAAATGGAAAATATTGGCATCACAGAGTAAGTGACAGAGCAAGGGGTTAACCCCAGGTCTTCTGACCCCATATTCACATATCTTCCCATTAGATTCACTGCAGGCACGTGATATGACATAAGTAAATGGTGCTTCCATTTTCTAGTCTTTGGAGTTTTTGGATTACATATCAATGTTTAATAATTGTTAATATGTAAATGATTTATATATTACAGTATATATTTATATGCATGTGGAATATAAATGTCAGTATAAAATGATAAATATATTTATTGCATATTATATTTAATAGTAACTCCCAATAGTTTGTAAATCTAGGACATCAGTGGTATAAGTTACACAAAACTGAATACCGTATACTTAGGGTGGTAAAACACAAATTCTTGTTCTAATCTCTTGTGATTCCTTCCAGAGTCCTGCATAATCATCCATCCCTGACCTCACAACTCTTATCCTTCACCCCCCAGCATTAGACTGTCACCTTTTTGATAGGATAATAGGTCTTAAGGACTAGGATGGAAGAAAGACAATATCCAAGACTCATATGACAAGAAAGATTTGGAGTAGGAGGCTAGGGGTACAGCCATATAGCTATGTTCAGTCTATCTTATAGTTTACTACAGTCACCACCAAAGTCCAAGTCCCCTTGTATAACAATCTGTAGTACTTCTTTGTACTTATTGCTTGTAGGCTATCTTTATATGAGTAATTATATAAGATCCGTGTCCTCCACTGGATATTAAGTTCCATGAGGACAGTGACCAGGTATGCTTGCTTACTACAATATCCCCAGCACTTAGCAAACAGAAAGTGTTCAACAAACGTGAGTTGAGTCAATAAACCATAAAACCCTTTAGCAATGACCCTGACAATTTCTTCCTAATTCATCCAAGACCTTTATTATTATCAACCACAAATAATCACCCCTTACTACCACTGATTACTATTTACTCTCACAGACAGAACTTAATGCACATATTCTATCACCATCTAAATATACCAGGTGATATCTTATTGTATTTGAAATGTCACCCCTCATTCTAAGGAAAACAGTTCTGCCAACAGTCCTGCTGAGGAGTTCAGAAGCCATGTTCCATGTCATGGGCAACTGTCTTCTCTGACCTGACTAGACTCTACAAGAATTTAACACAAGGACAGTTAAGTCAATGACCTGGAAGGATTCAACTGGTTTAATCATTAGACTGGCATTTTTTATTGGACAGAAGCATTATCTTGCTACCCTACATTGGCTTCTACGCCCAATTTTAACTCAGACCTGGTTTGTGCACGGTAAGTATAAATACACACACCAAACAAGTTTAAAATAAAATGACTAACAGATTCTTAACTATGCTAGCACTAGCGAGTCTCACTCTAACATCTTTTAAGAACTTAATTCATATTAACTAAATAAAAAATTGTTGAGATGTTTCCCTCTCCAAGTGGGAGGCACATATCACATTTTCAGTTAATTCTGAAACAGAAATAGCAGGGTTACTCTAACACACAAACATTCTCAACGTCCTATTTGAAGTGCAGCAACCCAAGCAAACATGGGTGGCATTCCCTTGATGAGTTGAAATAAATGTCACCAAGGATAAAGTTCTGGATTTACTCAGTTCCAGTGAAAAGTGGAAGGACATAATCTCACAACTCAATCTATTTATCAGTGAGAGAAATCAACTTAAAAGAAATGTAAAATCCTAGCAGCTAAGGAGGCAAAAGAATATCAGGTAAACACTTGGGAGAAGAAAGAGAAATTTCCATAGAGGACTAAAGGGCTAGAAATAGATATCCTTAGTACTGATGTTAGACATCTTTAATTTTTTTTTAATATTCACTTTATATCAGTGAAAATCACCCTGCAGTAACAGATTTTTTAAACTGTGTTAGGAAGTGTGATGTGAATCCAGTATTAGAATCTGTCCTTTAAGTTCCAAATAAATAAAACCATGTTTTAAAGATGTATCAATTAAAATATTTAGTGACACTTCTCTCATCTCCAAAGTTCCACATGAATACAGAAATCTTTTAGAAGTAGGATTAGTTAAAACTATATTTTCTTCTGTTTATTTATTGCAGCAGGTCTTTTACTAATTGTCATATATTTTTTGAGAATGTTCTGATTTGCCAACAGTCTAAGACATTTGCTAATGGTTTAAGAAGCCAACACTAGAAAAATTGGATAGAGTCTAGAAACTGTAAATGATAAATTTTAAAAAGCCCAGAAACTCAGTTCAGACCAAGGCTGAGTAAATCTGAGGCTAATACATGTGGTAATGAGAGCCGTATCACTATTTTTAAATATCACAAGGGGCATATTATTAGCTACCCACTATTATAAGAAAAAGAGTCAGTCTGATAATAATAGACTGGGATTTTAAAACCCTGAAGATATTTAGGATTGAGACTGTTGAGTAAAGAAAAGGCATACAGACAACAGTGTATAATTTCTAGAAGGTCTACTATTCTCCATGGTTTCTGCACAAGCATAGGCTTGCCCATATCATCTGATACACAAGTTTCCACTGAATAAAAAATAAGTAGCAATAGCTCAAAGTTTCCTGATTGGAGCAAGCAATATGACTTTTATCTACTTGGCCTTGTCTGTCACTATTATCTCTTTATTTATTTACTTATTTTTTTTTTATTCTGAGGAAGATCAGCCCTGAGCTAACATCCATGCCAATCCTCCTCTTTTTGGTGAGGAAGACCAGCTCTGAGCTAATGTCTATTGCCAATCTTCCTCCTTTTTTTCCCTTTTTCTCCCCAAGGCCCCAGTAGATAGTTGTAGGTCATAGCTGCACATCCTTCTAGTTGCTGTATGTGGGACGCCACCTCAGCATGGCCGGACAAGCGGTGCGTCGGTGCGCACCTGGGATCCGAACCCGGGCCGCCAGTAGCGGAGCACGCGCACTTAACCGCTAAGCCATGGTGCCGGCCCCACTATTATCTCTTTATCAACTGGTTTTGCAAGGGGACATTCCAGTGATATAAATATTTTGTCTAATGAAGCAGAGACCCCCTGTACAGAGTATTCTTTGCAAACTACCCAAAGCCGCACTCTGCACCCTCATCATCTCTTAAGGAAGTAATTTCACACTTTGCAAACAGTGTGCTCAAACAGAGAAAGGAGTCGCTTACTCTGTTGCTTAGGAGTTAATTAATTCCCCCTTACATCTCTATCCGGCATATATGTGCACCATATCTGGGACCATAAGTCTCTCTCCTGGATTAATTAACATTCACAGTGAACAAACAGCCTGATTCACTGTAGAGAGAGATTATAACTTAAAATTCCTAAAACTAGGTACATAAGATCCTGTATTTCATATAATAGTTGTTCAATTGATCTTACTAGAATTGAAGTAAAGGAATACTTTGTTTCCCCTTATCATTCCTCTTGCTCAATGTTCTAATGTCCCTTTCCTGGCCTTGTTTCCAAACTTAACTTGCAAAAACTAAGTTTAAAATATCAGATAAACTCCTTCACATTGCTCAGAGTAAATACCTGCCAGGTGTAATGCATTACCTCTCCCAGAAGGACTTGTATGTTACAAGGGAGCAACAGGTGATGGCGAAATTTCAGCCATCTGCAAAGTAGATGAGAGTAGTTTGTGAATTAAAAAGACCCTTCTCGAGTCCTGGAAACGTAGCCTGAAGACTTCTGTCTACTCTACTAATGCATAAGGCTAGATTTGCTTTGAAGTATTAAAATGTCCTATCATATTTGAACATAGTTAAAAAAGCTTGAAAACTATGCATGTCTTTTGATTCAATAATACCACTTCTATGGATTAACACTGGAAATTGTCAAGAATCTTTATCAAAGTCTTTGCCCAAAATGGAAATGATCAAAATATCCAACAAAAAGGGATCTCATGATTAAATGATTAATGATCAAAAACCATAATGAAGAAGAATATTTATTGGCATGGGAAAATGTTTCCACTATTGCATGATTGCATGAAATGAATATATAAAAAAATATATAAACATGAGTGAGCACACCTGCACACAGGTAGACATAATTATTTATGGTAGAATTATGAGTGATTTTGTGTTTCTCTTTGTGTTTCATTTTATTCTTCAAGTTATCTTCATTAAATAATTTTCAACTTGCGATTAAAAGAAACTATAAATTTTTCTTACCTTTAGGGAAGGAGGCCAAATTGTTTGAAATAACAAACTACTTCCCAATTACTAAAGGCTTACTCCCCTCCAGGAGCTCGCAAGTGGTTTTCAAATTATTCTAACTACTACTGCTATAAAGAAACTTATTAAAAATCTAATCAGCAAGGGTTAAACTAATGGGACTATAACTATTTACAAACACTATAATTTGGCTTTGCAAATACTGCTTGTCTAATGCATGAAATAAAAGTATTACTCAATTAATTCAAAAATGTACTTGAATTATTAAATAATTGTAAACAGATCAAGATCTTTATGTATATATAAGGAATCTGGAGCCATACTTTGAAAGAGTGTGTTAGAAACTAAAATACTATTTTGATACTTAGAGTTTTGAAAAGGAACATGGGGAATTACAGTGCAAACTCAAAGTTTTAAAGTTCAAGTAAAATGTCAAAATTAATTTATGCCTTAAATAATTAGGTATCGGTCTTGAAATAAGGGGAAATATTTAATTAAGGTGAATAAAATTGAAAAGAACTTCTAGTTTCACACTTAATTTCCGAAGTGTCTGTATTAAGAAAGCAGAAAAATGTTATTGCATAATCATCCATATGTGTTACACACGTTACAAAAAGAAAGGAACTGATTGGATATTCAACTACTTGAGACACAATCTTGCAATTTTAAAAGACTATCTTCTCTCATAACCGCTCAGATTTGTCCTATATTTATATACATGCAATAGGTGAAAGCATACTCAAAAAATATTAACCCAATGGCAACTCAGACTTAGTAGAGAAACATTTTAAATAGAACCTCCAAGTTCTAGTACTTTTTACAATTTAAACACCACGTTTCATTTTCAAGTAATAACTCTATTATCCTTGAAATTGTTTTCCAATGCAATGATTTCATCATATTTCATTTTTAAAACCATCTATTCTGAAAAGCTTAACTTACAAATCTAGAAAGAAAACAACCTACCACTAAAAGTATACAAGTAATTAAGAACTAACCTCAGGAAAATACTAATAAAAATATGAAATAAGTAAATGCAAAAATTAGAAGCAACCTTATCATTTCATCTATTTTTGAAGGGATACTAAGAATACATCTATCAATATATAACTTTCCATATTTTAAAATTAGCACGAACTTGATACGAGAAAGAAATCCTAACGTCAGGAAGGTGCCATGTGGCATTTTTTAACTTTATTACCACTTTGTTGACTCTCTGTCCCAGAGCAGATCACCTCCAACATTAGCACTCTGACCTTATAGAAAAGTGACAGATAAAGTTTATGGTGAGAAAAAAATGAGTTTTTATGGGTTTCCAAAAGGGAATTCTTATGACACTAAAAGCCATATAATAATATTGATTTCATAACCAATTTTTTTACTGCCAAATTACAGACTTAAGATTTCTGGAAAAATATCCAAGTGAATTTGCAGTAAAATACAATAAAATAGAGGTTTGAGCTCATAACAAACAGTCTCAAATCTCTCTGCAAACTTTAAATATACACATAAAATGATTTTTTAAATCAGGTCTTCTTTAAAGTTTTCAGTATCCCAACATTTACCTTTTACATTGGGACTGACTGGCCCTCCTCCTGATGCTTATCAAAAGTCAGCTATAAGCTTGCACCTTTATGAACAAATAATTTCCATGCCTGTTTCTAGTTTCTTCTGTCTTAAAGGCAAATGTACAATGTACAGAAACAAGGATTATTTTCTTATAAAATCATTCTCAAAAATCAATTAGAATATTCAAAAATATTCCATTCTCACAAATGAAAATAAGTTGCTTGCTGAAATGACAGTCTTCCATTTCACTGCCTTAAAAATTAAGCTGGCATGGATAATAAAAGTGTTTTCTGACTGGATATGCTTGGCATTAAATATTTTTAAAACAAATACTAATCCATAATTAGATTTCACAGGCGCAATCTATAGAAAACGGAACTTGTTTTTATTTTTCTGAGAGCAATATTAATGATTTGATATTATAAAAATTGTAACAATACCATCACTTGCATAAACCTATGAAAAAATCTGCAGATGAATCTTTATTATCCTTTTCAGTCTGATTTTCATCATTCATTCAGTTAGCAAATATTTATTGTGCCTACTATTTGTCCATCATTGTTCCAAGTGCTTGCAGGTAAATTAGGCAACAAAGCAAATGTTCCTCTTATCACAAGAGATTTCTTTCTAATTGGAGTAAAAAGACAATCATCAAGTAAATGTACATCAGGTGGTGGCAAGTGTTATAAAGAAAAATCACACAGGTTAACAGAGGAGAAGGGCGGCTGAGGACTAGGGCTGGGGAAGGGTAGTATTTTATACAGGGCTGTCAGAGAACATTTCGCTGATGATGAGATGACATCTAAACAGAAACCAGAGAAAGAGAGGAGGAGGCTCTGCAGATCTGGATCTAAAGCGTTCCAGGCAGCAGGCACAGCAAGATCCTGAGAGGGAATATGCTTGACATGTGCAAAGAGTAGGAAGGTCTGTGTGACTGCAAAGCATAAACAAATTTAATTTATTTAACAAGCATTTATTAAAAGATTACATTCTAAAAATTATGCTAAGTGTTTTGTGATATTAAGATGACCCAAATATAGTTTCAGGCCTCAGGCCTGGATATAATTACAATACAGAGTGATAAATGTTATTAAACATTTGAGCTGGTTCTCAAAGAGGATCAATAGCAAGTTATACCTCAAGAAGATGAACCAAGAGCCCAAAAAGTACAAAGTGCCAATATCCAAGTACAAAGAAGAGTGGAAGAAATGTGCAGATACTCTTGGCCCACTCAACAACCATTCAACCCTTTTCTCCTTTTGCTTTCTTCTAGAATTCAGGCTAAAATACTTGATCTACCAGGTACAGGGAAGGGAGGCATGTTCCACAGTCTTCCAAAATGATGTAGGTGGAAAGAAGGCTCAGAATAGAAAGCACTCTCTATTGGGAGCCAGGACACTGCGGAACAACTCTGAACAAATCAACAATCCACAGGGCTTTTAGCTGACACACCACAGGCCTCTGGTATCAAGCCCTCCTTCCAAGCCCTTCTGCCCCTGCCTCCCTCATCATCTGCAACCTCAACTACCTTTAGTATATCTTCCTTTCTTCCTCTGAAACTCAGCTATCTTAGAGTCATTCCTCTACTCAAAAATTATTTCTACAGAAGAAAGAGAAAACTACTTAACAAGAAACAAGACCCCTGAGATTTGGTTCCAAGCTCCTTGTTAGCCTCTATTCCTGTCATTCTCAACAGACACACCATTACCCCAAACTCAATAGATTCCTCGCCATTTTTTCAAACATTCCATACACATTGCCACCTCCAAGCACTGCTAGCACTGTTTCTTCTTCCTGGAATCCTTTCACCTTTGCCACTTGTCAAATTCCTACATATAGTTCAAGACTCCATTCAAATTCCATCTCATCCGTGAGGGCTTATGTCAATTGTTCACTCATATTCAGCCAGTCAGAAGTAATTACTCCTTCCTCTGCAGTACCCCCAAATTTGGTTTATATCCCAACTACAGCAGTTACCACCTTCCACTTATGCTATAGTTATATATTGCATATGTGTGACTTCCCAAACAGATTTCAATTCCAGAGCAGCCAAGTCTGTGTACATTCATGTTTATATCTATGCACAACCCAGCAAAGTACCTTGTACGCAACGGGCATTCAATTAATGTATTCTGAATTCTCACGAATAGGCTACAATAAGACCTCACCTTATAAGAGAGGGGAAAAAAAAAGATATTCCTGGATTGAAAATTACAGCATCATCATAAAGTGAATTGTTCAGGCCTTACTATTGCATTCAGCTATTCAAATAAGTTCTAAATCATTGTAGATATCATTGAATAAGATGATAAAGACAACAAAAAGTAAACTAACTACAAGTGCTTATTGGGCAGCATAAAATAAAATTAAAGAGAAATGGGGAAATGCAAAGCATAACACTATCTATATTAGGAAGCATTACCAAGAAATACTAAATCAGTTCATTTAACAAATATTTACTAAGTGCCTACTACGGGCCAGATACTATACTGATTGCTGAGAATACAAAGGTGAAAAGAGTGAGATAGGGCTGCACTTTTACATGTAATATTTTTAAGTGCCAAGTGTTGGCCTATAAATTATTACTTCCTAAAGTATGACCAAAAGAGCAGCTTAAGGGTCAAAAGAGACTGATTATCAATACCCAATTCTGAGTCCAAATCTAGGAAACTATCTTGTTTAAATTGTGATTATGTAGGAACTCTCTCCCAGGACTGCTTCTGAAAGTTAAAAGGGCTTCCTTTATTTTCATTGACTATAACCTGCTCAGATAGAAAATTTGAGTTCCAGATACTTGAATACATTCCCTGCTCTGAGATAAGTTCTATCCATGCACAGGTTGTTTTAGTAATTAAGGTACCAACAACCCTGCCATTGTGAATGAGAAAGGATAAAATATTATCCCTTTATTATTAAAATGGTGCTATATAGCGATGTTGTATGGGAGATATTGGATAGTTGTTTGTTCTCTCCTCTGAGGTCAAAATAACCGAAACAGAATAGAAATACAACAAAGGGAATTTAGGTTAGACATTGGAGGAGTCGTGAGGCACCGATTCACACTGCCAAGTTACACTCGGAGCCTCTTCTGCTGCAGAGTTTGAATGAAGAGGTAGCCCGCTGTCTTCTGAGACAGTTTAGGGCAAAGCAAACAGATGTAAAGATGACTTCTTAGAGTTTCTTTTGGACATGTTTTTCTATTTGTATGTGTATTTAAAAACTATGAAGCTGTCACTCTAAGAAGTAAAACAAAAAATATACCCAAAATGCCATCTAGGATAAAATCTGATTTAGTGTGCCCTTAGCTTGAATAACAGCAAAGCATTGTCTGATATAGCGCCAGAAGGTGAGAGGATCTAATAACTCCTTCTTGTAAACTAACATCAATAATATAAATTATCAAATGACTTATTTACCTATAAATAAATTCAAATTGCTTATTTCATCAAAAACTGAGATCTTAATATACCAATACTACAAAATATCCTTGTTTAAATGATAGTCTGTGCATAGAGTGAAAAAGAAATTGTATTTTTTATTTACTAATGGAATAATGTGCTCCAGCCAAAGCACTGGTACTAAGTCATTTTGAGGATTTTCCCATAACCTTTGTAACAATATCTTCCACTCAAAACCACCTTGACATCCTTACATTGATGCCCCCTTAGCAATAACAAACAATTCTATAAAATTTAGTCCACAACCCCTCACAAATGAAAAATATTACTGTACCCTTTATATGCATAAACGATTTATACCAATAACATTAACAAATGTATTTCTTAATATTTATTCATTTATTCATTCATTCAACAAGTGTTTATTGAGGGTCTACATCTAGGCACTATGTGTAACGACACCAAGATAACCCAATTACAGTTCCCGTCCTCAGTCACAGAAAGATAACCTTACAATACCAAAACATATGTACTGGATGTCAGAAGGAAACCAATAGCAAGTTACTGGATAAGCCAACTACCCAGAAAGTTCAAAAGTCCAAGCAACTAACTATACAAAAGATTTAAAGTAGTATGGCAGATAACTTTAGGATGGTTCACTCAACACTCATTCCAGTTGTCCTTCTCCATGTCTTCCTCCAAAATAGAAGCAGGATGGCTAGAATACTTTTATCTCATTCTGGAGGTAGGTAGTTATGTGACACACTTTTGGCCAACTAGATGTAGGTGAAAAGTCCCCATGAGTAGGCATCCCTTTGTAAAGAAAAAAAGAAAGCTCCCTATGAGAAGTCTTCTGAGTAGCCTTCACTTTTCTTCCTGAAAAGAAAGTAAACACAATTTCTAGAGGTGAAATGAAAGGCAAAAGTTATATGCAAAGGCAAAAGGATGGTGAGGAAGGAAGATGTTACCTGGGTCCCTGATGGCATCAGGTACTTGTGAACTAACTGCCTCCAGACTTCTTACGACATGAGACAAATAAAACCCTTACTCATTTAAGTCATAGTAAGATTTTTCTACTACAGTTATGTGTCACTTAATGACAGAGATATATTCTAAGAAATGTGTCATTAGGCAATTTTGTTGTTGTGCAAACATCATGGAGTGTACTTACACAAACCTAGATAGTATAACCTACTACACACCTAGGTTGTATGGTGTAACCTACTGCTCCTAGGCTATAAACCTGTACAGCATGTTACTGTACTGAATACTATAGGCGATTGTAACATAATGGTAAGTATTTGTGTATCTAAACATATGTAAACATAGAAAAGGTACAGTAAAAATATGGTATAAAAGATAAAAAATTGTACACCTGTATAGGGCACTTATCAGGAATGGAGCCTGCAGGACTGGAGGTTGTTCTGGATAAGTCAATGAGTGAGTGATGAGTGAATGTGAAGATCTAGGACATTACTGTACTCTACTGTAGACTTTATAAACACTGTACATTTAGGCTACACTAAATTTATAAAAAAACATTTTTCCTTCTTCAATAATAAATTAACCTTAGCTTACTGTAACTTTTTTAAACTTTTAATTTTTAATAAACTTTTTAATTTTTTTTAACTTTTGACTCTTGTAATAACACTTAGCTTAAAACAAACATTGCACAGCTGTACAAAAATATTTTCTTTCTTTATATCTTTATAAGCTTTTTTTCTACTTTTTAATTTTTTTTTTACTTTTTAAACTTTTTTTAAAAACTAAGACTCAAATACACACATTAGCCTATGCTTTATACAGGGTTAGGATCATCAATATCACTCTCTTCTACCTCTCCATCTTGTCAAACAGGAAGGTCTTCAGGGGCGATAATATGCATAGAGCTGTCATCTCCTATGATAACAATGTCTTTTTCTGGAATACCTCCTGAAGGACCTGCCTGATGCTGTTCTTGAGGGGGCATCGCTCTTTTCAGAAATATGTGTGTGGTGGTTTGCTTAGTCTGTTTCTTTTTTTCATCATAGATTTGCTTGTAAGCAGATAATGGACCATGAACATTCCTCTCTATTAATGAAAACCTTTCCACATTGTGATCTACGTCTTCAAATATTTTAAGGAGCTTGTTGAAGTCTGCAAAATCTTCTGCTAAATCTTTCACTTTTTCGAAAGTAAATATTCTTGAGGCTTCCTCTTTTTCTTCTCCTGAAGTTTCCTTTTCCCTTGCCTCTTCTTCAGCTATGCATTCCTGTTCCAGTTCCAACAACCCCTTATTAGTCAATTCCCCAGGAACCACCTCCAGGAGATCCTCAATGTCATCCTCATCCACACCCAGGTTAAAGTTGTTTACCAGGGCCGGCCCCGTGGCTTAGCGGTTAAGTGCCCGCGCTCCGCTACTGGCGGCCCGGGTTTGGATCCTGGGCGCACACCCACGCACCGCTTCTCCGGCCATACTGAGGCCACGTCCCACATACAGCAACTAGGAGGTGCAACTATGACATAAAACTATCTACTGGGGCTTTGAGGGGAAAAAAAAGGAGGAGGATTGGCAATAGATGTTAGCTCAGAGCCGGTCTTCCTCAGCAAAAAGAGGAGGATTAGCATGGATGTTAGCTCAGGACTGATCTTCCTCACAAAAAAAAAAGTTGTTTACCATCTGAACCACATCCTTGTTGATTTTTGCAACCTCCTCATTCTTGGCAAATCCTTCAAAGTCATAGATGAACCTCTTGAGTGTCTTCTTCCAGATATCATTCATACAAGCCTGGGCGACATCATCCCAAGCCCAAGCAAGGTTCTTGATGCAGTCATAGATGTTGTAATCCTTCCAGAATTGCATCATTGTCTTCTCAGTGTCTCAGTTGCAGCTATAGCCTGGGCCAAGGTCCTCCTCAGGTAGTAGGCCTTAAAAGTTGCTATACACATTGATCCATTGGTTGGATCCAAAAGGTAGTGTTTAGAGGCAGAAACGCCACTTTGATATTGGAATGAATATCACCAATAAAAGGAGGATGCTTGGGAGCATTATCAACAATAAGCAAAATCTTGAAAGGTATGTTATTCTCGAAACAGTACTTCTCCATTTTGCTGACATAGCAGTTCAGGAGGGCATCTTGGAAGAGGAGCTGGGTCCTTGACTTCTTATTGTTCCTGTAGTACACTGGCAGTGTGTGCTTACTGATATGCTTGGAGGCCCTGGAGCTCTCACTGTGCCAGATCACAAATGGTCTCAATTTGTAGCCTACAACATGGCCCTGAAGCAAGACTGATACCCTGTCCTTAAAAGCCTTGAAACCTGCCATTGACTTGGTTTCCATAAGGATGAAAGTTCTTTCAAGCATCCGTTTCCAGAATAGGGCGGTTTCATCCATATTGAATATTTTCTCTGGCAAGTAGTTTTCCTCCACAATCAGCTTATCTAGAGTTTCCAAAAATTCTTCAGCTCACTTCACATCAGCATTCACACACTCACCACTCATTTTCACATTATGTACCGAATAACGATTCTTGAATTGTTTAAATCACTCAGAGCTACCAGTAAATTTAACACCGTAGTTGGGTCTGGGCTTTTCTTTCAATATTGCAGACAAACTTTTTGCTTTGGCTGTGATCATCATAGTGTTGAGGGATACACTTCTATGTCTGGTCTTCAATCCAGGTCATTAGAAGTTTCTCCATGTCTGATATAGGCCCTTCTCGAATTTTTGTTAGTCTTATTGCCTTCAGTGAAGCACATCCTTTAATGGCTTCTATCACTTTGTTCTTGTTCTTCAAGATGGTAGCTATCATGGAATGGGACATGCCTGACTGGCGAGCAAAAACCATCACTGATTTTCCACCTTCGTAGTCCTTAATCAAAATTAAACCATTGGACGTAGCCTCTTACTGGCAACAATAGCAGTGGATTTTGTACAATTAGGGGCCATGATGAACAAAACAACATGAGATTAAATCAAGTACAGGAGAAAATGATGCAATCAAGAGATGCGTTAAACATGAGATGTATGAGGCTGCTGCCAGCATAACACAGTGTACTGTATTACAGTAAACTTTTTTTAAAAAGTAGAAAGAGTACACTCTAAAATGATGATAAAAAGCATAGTATAGTAAATACATAAACTAGTAACATAGTGGTTTATTATCATTATCAAGTATTATGTACTGTACATAATTGTATGTGCTATACTTTTTTTTTATAGGACTGGCAGTGTAGTAGGTTTGTTTACACCAGCAAGTTTATGAAGTTCGTTTATCACCACAAGCGCATGACGTAAGTACTGCATTGCGCTAGGAAGTTACAATGGCTATGAGGTCACTAGATGATAGGTATTTTTCAGCTCCATTATAATCTTATGGGACCACCATCCTATATGCAGTCCATCATTGACTGAAATGTCTTTATGTGGCGCATGACTGTACTTGGAGCCAGAGGCATTTTTACCATTAAAAGGAAACTACAGCAAGGAGGAGATATTTGAGTTAGACTATTTGTATAACCTCCTTCCTTGATTTAGGCTACAATCTAGTTTTCTCCAGCTCGAAGAAATAAAAACAATTTTGAACGTGCATTTCCACAATTTTCCTATAATTTTCAGTAATCTAGATTACTTAAATAAACATGTTCTAATTCCTCCATGGAAATCCATTTGTGCATAGTCATTATAAGATTTTTATTTCTCTTCCTAACTGAAACCTTCAATTCCCAAACCTATAAAATAACATTTTTTATAGTATGGTATATATCATTCATATATGTAATATATACATACAAATAAATAGCTGAAGGTTAGGAAGAAAGGAGTAAGGAAGGAGAATAGAGAGAGAGAAGGAAGGAGGAACCTAGCTTATTTGAAAATATAAACTATGATTCCAACTGTGTGAGCACTTTAGAAAACTGCTTCAGAATAAATGAAAGACCACAAGATAACAGTATTTTTTAAATAGGAAAGACACTCTCTCAACTTGAAATCAGTAATTCTGTTTTTGAAAATTTCTCAAACTTGAAAAATATATATCCAAAAAATATTTTATGTCCAATTTACTAGCATTATTATATTATTGTGATACTCCACCTATCTCTAGTAACCCCCCAAGGTAATAATCTCTCTCTAAGTTTCTGTTGCAAACTTTTAGATGTGCACTGTTCCCGGGATAGTTCATATTGCACGGTGCTGAAAAGATTCATTAATTTCAATCACCATCAACTCCATAGGCCACATATACTTCTTCTGCCCTTTTGTTCAAATGTATTTCACTGTGGCTATTCAAAGGAAAATTACACGTTCCAATAACATTTGAGTTCCTCTCAGTTACCCTTTCAGTGGTTCAGGGTAATGACAGAGTAAAGAATCGTGTTCTTCACAGGCTCTCCTTTTTTTTTTTCCCATTTGGTAGAATTTCAGCTTCAAATCTCTTGTGCCAAAAAGCAATGGGTAATGTCTAATGCTCTTCTCTAACAGTAGCTTACTTTGGAAGAAAGGGGAGTGAGAGTCAGAAGAAATCACTTTCACTCCCAGCTTTTAAAGAGTCTTAACATATGGGATAAGAAATTGCTTATCCTATTTTCCTAAAATAGAATTATGGAACCATAATAGGTCAAGAGGGGGAAAAGAAAGAAAGGAAAAGGAAAAGGAATTAGAAATTTTTCAACTATCTCTAAGTATGGGTAATGGCTAAAAGAGTGAAATTACTGAAAATTCTAGCCCTAAATTCTCAGTGAAATCAGACCAAAAAAACCCTACATATTCATAAAACCTAGAACTTAATATATTCCTTGGCATCGTTCATAGGTAGAGGCTTCCTCTGTAAAATAGATAAAAACTACATTCTTCTTCATGAGACTGCAAGAATGGGATAAATAAGGATAGTAAGTATAGTCAGGTAACATAAATGCCTTTGTTTTAAAACCAGCATTCAAAGACAATCCATATGAACTCAAAAGGATATTCAGAGAATGACAAGTCTCCTTTGTTTATATCATCTCAACTTCAATTTCACCTGCAGTTATCTTCTTTAAAAGAAATATTTCTAGGGCCCTTAGCTGATATGAAGTTCTTTTTCTCAGGCCTATTTTTATTTGGTTATCTTTTTAGGTGCACTAAAGATTGAGTTTACAATAAACTGAACAGACAGCGTACAAAAGGCTTTTAGAACTATACCATATGGTCCAGGGAAGGGAACAATCTGGACGATCCCCATTTCAATCTGCAAGCTTGTCCACCTCTATAACACATTATACCACTATAATAAAATATTAAGATGGAAACGTAAAAGTGAAAATAGTCTATCTTTAGCATTACCAGGCAACCGCACTTCCGAAAATGTACTGATAAACTTAATAAACATTTACTTTAATTTATATTCTGAAATTCTGGTATGCAGCACCAGGCAGACAAACCTAGGCCACAATTCACTAGAAACAATATTTCGGCAGGGATATGTGTGGGTATTCAACTTATGCTTCAGAAATTTGGAAGGAGAAAAAAACAAAACACTTTTACAGGAGGCATATTGGCAGGGGCTGATGTAACAGATGACACATTCTTGGAAATCAAATAAAAGCAATAGGGAAATACCCATTGTTGCCTGGTGAAGGCCTAATCACATGGACACAGCTGGAACCAATGTAGATCATTCATTAATAAAGCTGTATTGTAGTAGCCACTTTTTGATGCATTTCAATTGCTGCTGTCGCCAAATCTCTGAATTTCTTTGTTCCATGTTAGTAAGATTATTTTAATGGGAAATATGAGAAGATTTAGGATGGAAAAAAAAACAACAACAACAACCTGCTCTCATGCTAAAAATGAGACTAGCTCAAAAAGCTAAATGTCACTTTACCTTGCAATCTACTTACACTATCAGCAGCTTAAAATATGCAGCGTAAACCTGAAAATGGGGAACTCATATGGTACTATGGATAAAAAGTGAGCAGTGTGAGATGCCACAGAAAACATATGAAATACTTGTGAAAGTATTCTACAGAATGATAATATACAATGTCACGCAGGAGGAATTAAAATGTATCAAAAATTAGGGGCAAAATAAAAAAACTGAATTAACACATACTCTTTCATGAAATACTCTCTATTGAATTTTAACACTGAAGTATGTACCATATGGTTAAGGAAAGATCACTCATATTTTTGACCACATCAACTTAGAAATCACTATTTGTCATTATATGTTACTAATATTTGATATCAAACAAGATACTCAAATCCCCTACTGAGGAATTATGTTTAAAATCTGTACTGATTTATTCAAATGAAATAAAATACTAGTTATAATTATAAACATGGTATTTAATATAATAAAACAAGACCCTAGTTAAAATAATAAATTTAGTCCAAATCTATCCAACTTTGCTGGCATCCCTTAATAAATTTATTTTTCTATGTTTCTACAAATATAATGATTAAGTTACTCTATCATAATTCCTGTAAACTATATATTATCAAACTATAAAAATATAGTAGTTCTGATATGTGTTCTGAATTAAACAAAACTATAGAATATATTACCTGGAAAAAATGAAAAACTCAACAGCATTTACCAAAAAAACTGCTCAAACATTATAGGTCTTAAATATATTTCTACTATGCCTCTGCGTATAGACAGAATAAACAAATAAATAGGGCAATTCATGTTGCAATTCCTAAGTCACTGAAAGATATATTCTTACCACAGAAAAGATAGTGTAACTGCAAATAAAAATTATACCAGTGGAGAAAAATGTAATATTTAAAGTGAATGAATAGTATTTAATATACAACAAACATTATTCAACATACGTGAACACACAGAATGTAAGAGTTTTTTGTCTGTATTATCTTTAACCACCGATTCTAATATTATCAGACCTGGGCACAGAGGATTCAAGACAGACAGTCATGCACTTAACTGGTCCAAGAGAAAAAAAAACAGTTTCACTGGCATTCCTTCTCAAAAATGTCATACTTCGTAAGCTTAAAATGTTGACCTAAATATTTAATTAATATAACTTAACAGGCATCTCACCCATACTCATTTTAGCTGCTCTACAGAAAAAGCCACTTAAATACAATTAAAAAACAAAAACAAGGGAATCGTAGCATTTATTACATGTGCATTATACACACAAAGCAATATGAGTATTTGTTTGTTTTGCTAACGTAATGAGCCAAGATGTTGATGAACCTGTCTTGAGAATGAGAGAAAATAACAGGTGAGTTTATTTAATGCATACTTTTAATATACTTGTTCTACAAATCCTTTTAATGATTTTAAAGCATTTTCTCAATTAAAAATAAATCTGGAAAAAAAACCCAACTGATTGTACAAGTTTATCCTAATGTAGCCATAATATATTTCCCAGTATATATGGCATATAAAAATGTTTCACATTAATAATTCTAACACGAACCACTGTTTACTTTCTTTTCAGTCACATTTGTTACACTGTTACAAAAATACAAGTTTTTCCTCCCAAAGTAATTTTCTTATTGCCAAAAATCATTGACAATTTTTAAAACAAAAATCAGTCAAAATAATATCAATCTCCTCCTAAGAAAACATATTCTGCTTAATGAACTATTCTTATCTTGATTGAACAATATTAATTCTTAAAACAGATCGCTTGAAAGTAAATCATTTGTTTTTGCCTAATACAACAGAAAACACTTTTAACATTTTGCGGAATATTCTACGAAATTTCATAGAATGCTTGCTCATAGTGAAAATCTAGTCTCCTGCTCAAATCATCACTTAAAAATTACAATGCCACATTTTCATACCCCTTGTAATAGTAGGTCACCAACTATAATTTTAGAGAATTGAGAAATTTAAAAATACTTGTTTTACCTTGCATTTTAACTTCAAAGGAAAAAAAATTTAAATGCACATTTAATGGAAGTTCACTTGCTTATCTAGCAATACTTATCAGACATTCTGAAAATGAGTATTCGATTTTTAAAAGATATGAACTGACCCTGAGTTTTAGACAAAAATAGAAAACAATGACAGGATTTTTGGTCTCAGCAAGAGATATCTTGGCATAAAAATCCATATAATACAAGCAAATATCACTCAAGAGTTTCCATTCAAATAATAAGCTGTGAAGCAAGACAAGATTCCAACCAATCAAAAATACTATGTCAACATGGCCAAAGTTAGCAATATTCAGAAGGGTTTTCTGAAAAGTGTGGCAAAAATGCAACTGTGAAGGAAATCTTTAAGAGAGCTGGAAAAGGCAAATTTAGCACAAGCTTCTATAGAAACAATGCCATTTACTAAATGTGGAAGTTGTAAGGAGAATGATGTTTCTATTTAAGAAAAAAATTTTTTTCATGATGGTCATCTATGAAGAAAGAGGAAGATGAGGGAAAAGAAATGGTGTAAGGAGGAAAGACTAAGGCTGCTCGCCTTTCTTCAGTGATGCTGGGAGGGTAGACCCTCCGCCCTATGAAAACTACCACCAGAACCAAGCTACACAAAACATTTTGGCTGCCAGCCTAGAACAGTGCCAGGCTGTTTTTTATTTTTGTGCTAGACTCCCTCAATTGAGACAGTGTGGGATTGTCACTTTGATGCACATAGAGAACAAAGAATAACATAGTACAGAGGGGAGGAATTTTTTGTCCCTTTAAAGTCAGGTTAGCATTTTGTTTTCTTTGACAGGTCTTGAAAAGACTCAAGAAACAAAAGTTATGCTGAAGAATGGATCAATTGCCTAAAGAAATTAGCGTGAGTACAATGTTGTCGACAGTTGAAAAGCCATGTGAGAGATTAACATTTTAAAAAATCAGACTTCAAAGGGGTCCAAGTCATATACTTACCTGTTTAAGAGGCCAGAGACCAAGAAGTACATGACTCACAATCACATAATCTTATTTAAAATCTGATGGTATGAAGAAAGGCCATAAAATCTGACAAAAAAGAACTAATATAAGTGTTATAATTTTTAGGTCACTATTCAGAGGCAACTGTGTCAGTTGCTATTCTGACCTTGATTTCTCCAAAATTAAATAATCTGATTAAAAGATTATAACATTAGAATCTGAATATTTTATGCCTTTACAGAGAAAGAGGTGATAAATGATCAAAAATGTTTAAAGAATTAAACCACAAATCATCTAGAAAGTTGCCACAGACACAAACAGGAAAACCGTCTCCTCTATCCTATTCAATTCTGTACTAGAAGCAAAGCTAACACAAGTGAGAAAGCCAAGTGTGTGCTGTTGTAAGCTTCAACTAAATATACTACCTGAATCTGGTGACTAAAAACACCAATAAGCCATTAGCTCCTAGAGGTATGACCTTTTTCTCTCTAATGCACAACACAAGTAAAGGTAGCGGTCCATTTTCTACAAACCAAATGAAAAGAAAGAATGAACTGTGACAAGCCCAGATCTCATGCTGGCATATTTTACACTAAGCTCAGCATCATCTAGAAGCAGTAGGCTTCTCCCTGACAATCAGGTGGGGAACAAGTTGTGAAACTAATACAACATTGATGAATAGCACCAAAGGTCTAGTAGTCCCTTCCTCCTGCATATCTCTACTGAATCAGCTGTTAAAAGAAGACCAACGGCTGTTACAGACATAGCAAGAACTAAAGCACTTGCCTCAGATGTTACACATGGAGGCATGGTGCATTTACCACGTGAGCCTGTCTAATTTCCGACAAAATGATCCCCTGCCCCGTTTTGTTCACGGCCACAGATTCTGATAGCAAGTCATGATCAGTGTTGGGAAAGACAGTGGGGGAGGGAGAATGTGGGGAAGAAATCGAGTGAGAACAGCGGCCAAACGTCAAACAATATACACGCTTCTCGTATTATTCAAATTAGTGCCCGTGCACAACACTTTGGGACGACAAAACCTGTGGTAAAGGCTTCAGGTACAATGATTTCCTCTGGGTGGCAAGGGTAAGTCTGCCATGTAATCAAAGAACGCATTATTTTGCTCCTCACTGTTGTCCTTTTACATTTCCTTTCTTTCCTCTAGGATATACTGCTGATGCTATTACTGCATGGGACACTGATAGTTGTAGGTGAGGCATTCATGTATTGCCAAAGTAGTCCGGAGAATGATGTCTGGCTGGCTTTAGCTCAACAAGGAGTATGAGGCAAAACCAGGAAGCAAAAAGAATGAAAAGTGTGGAAGAAGCTAGGCAATAGCCTGCTTTTTCTGTTTATTAATGATGCAGACGAAATGGGGGAAAAATCTAGAAAAAGCAGCCAAGCCAACTGAATTACAAAGAAAGACTAGGAGTACTTGGCTGACAACCAAGGAGCAATATGAGAGCTGTCCACAACTCTCCAAAGTATATACATAAAACGAAGAGTGGGAAATTTTTATCTACTATAGAAATGTGTATATGAAATAATAATGAGATAAAATAAAAATAAAGAGATCTGACTTCAAGCAGCAGAGGATCTGGTAAAACTTAAGAAGGCTGCTTCCTTCTCTTTCGAAATATTTATCATCTTACAGACGCACACTGCAGTAAAGAGTAGATGACCACACACTGCCAGAGGACTGAATCGATGGAGAAACAAAAAATGAAGTCCCATTTGCTCACCTGATGATCCAGCTATACTGATGACCCTCTTTACATATGTCCAATCTGGCTAATGCAGAGGTACCTGTCAGATCACGAAAAAGATAAAGTTATCTTCAAAGTAAACCCAGCCTGAATTCTGAATCCCGACCTAGACAAGAGGTCTTGACTTGAATGATCTAGTAGTCTGATTCCCGGATATTCCAAGATGGGAGAGAACCTCCAAGAACAGAAATGTTCTGAGTCTTAACCAATAAGAGCTTTTTTTCAGTCTCTCCGTGGATTTCCCAAATCAATTATAATTCAAAAAATAATAACAATAATAATGATTCAGATTAGAGGTCCTTAACCTTGGTACATGGATGGCCTTCAGGAGTCCACACACTCCTGAATGATATATGTAAAATTTGTGGGGTTTTGTAAATGGATATCTCTCTGGGGAGAGGGTCAATAGTTTGCTAGATTTGCAAAAAGGTCTAAAATCCAAAAAACTGTCAAGAACCTCTGCTAAGGTTAGTCTAAAATCTCAGAGGCAGGTTGGAATGCATATGGACTGATTAGTCCAGGTTTGGGGTTTTCCCCCCAGGGAAACAATAAAGGTGCACAGACACTTGTAGATTTGGGGTAAACATCTTAAGAACACTACTTTCTGAGAGAGCATTACATCAAGTTTAAACTGTTACTTAACTTACACTCCTATGGTCTCTGCAATTCATGCACAGTGAAGAGAATAAGATAATACCATATACCCAAGGGTGGATATCGTCACTTTCCTGTTCTGTATATATTAAAGTCAGAATCCTTAAGTATATTGATACAGACAGGGTCAAAACTGACATAGTAACTCATCCAAAAAGGATCCTTTATGACAAGCAACAAGAAAGAGCTATCAAAGCAATAAGAAATGTGGCTCCCAAACAGATTACGTAGCACAAAATCAGAAGGTTTGCCAAACACATCTCTTAAAAGAATTATTTTAAACAGTAATCATGGAGTCAGAATAACCTATATCAGAAAGAAACCAGGTTAGAGAACCTTCCAGAAAGCATTCACAGCCACAGAGATGATCCCGATGTCACCAAAAAATAATAATAATAAAAAATAAGAGAAAGGCCAAAAAAACATAAATCAAGTAGGAGAGAAAAAAAAAACCTTTTGAGATGGCCTGTTGCAAATAATGATCATGTAGTATATTCTCTCAAAAAATAATTTATTTAGGGGCTGGCCTGGTGGCGTAGCGGTTAAGTCTGTGCACTCCGCTTCGGTGGCCCGGGGTTTGCAGGTTCGGATCCCTAGCGCGGACCTACCCACCGCTTATCAAAGTCATGCTGTGGCGGCGTCCCATATAAAGTAGAGGAAGATGGGCATGGATGTTAGCCCAGGGCCAATCTTCCTCAGCAAAAAGAGGATGATTGGCAACAGATGTTAGCTTAAGGCTAATCTTCCTCAAATAATAATAATAGTAATAATTTATTTAGACATTCACCTCTGAGCACGTACCAGGCATTGCACCCAGTGCTGGGAATTCAGTGGTGAACAAGACAAAGCTTGCCCTGCTGAAGCTTAATTTTGGGGAAGGGAGGAAGGATGCAGGGAGACAAGTATATCAGCGATATCAGTTCAATTTGTGATACATGATATGAAAGAAATAAACAAGATGATGTCACCGAGGCGTTGGAGAATGGCCTACATCTAACTAGTACATCGCAGACACGTTCACTCTAATTCTCAAAGTTAGCCAGGGTCTTAGAGAATTAAGATGGAGAAAGGACCATAGGGACAGTAGTCAGACCTCTTTATTTCAGAGATGAGGACAGGAGAGCTATTGTGGAAGACAAAGGATCACAACCTCATTATCTCCAAGCAACAAAACACACACACCCAGACTGAGTTATGATTTTATGATATACGCCCTGTCGTAAGAAAAGAAGCTTGAGGGGCTGGCCCGGTGGTGTAGTGGTTAAGTTCATGCACTTCACTTTGGCAGCCCAGGGTTCGCAGGTTTGGATCCTGGGCACAGACCTACGCATCGCTTATGGAACCATGCTGTGACAGGCATCCCATATATAAAGTAGAGGAAGATGGGCATGGATTTTAGCCCAAGGCCAATCTTCCTCAGCAAAAAGAGGAAAATTGGCAACTGATGTTAGCTCAGGGCTAATCTCCCTCACCAAAAAAAAAAAAAGAGAGAGAGAGAAGCCTGAGAACAAGTAACTGAACAGCATTTCTGACTATTTTAAAAAACCGGCTGAGGACACTATGCACTGTGTACCATTAATATTTAACAAAGAATCACATCTATACAAATTCGTGGCAAGTTCCGTTCAATTAAAAGAATTTTGGTTTTTGCTTCTACAGACAAATCTGAACAATTTCTGATCAATTTCTGCTGTTAAAGAAAGGTGGGGTTGGGGCAGGGAGGGACATGGTAGCCAGCCTCTAAGAGGGCCCCCAAATCCTCACCTCGTGGAATTCATGCATTTGTGTAGTCCCCTCTTCCACTGTACCAGAGTTGGTCTGAAAGAAAAACAGAATGCAGTGGAAGTGAGGGTGTCTGACTTCTGAGGCTAGGTCCTAAAAGATACTGGGGCTACCTCCTTGCTCCCTTGGATCACTTGCTCTGGGTGAAGCCAGCTGCCATGTCACGGGGACACTCAAACAGCCCAACGGAGCAGCCCACATGGCCTCTTGCCAAATAGCCAGAATCAACTCAGTCTTATGCGTGAGCCATCTTGTAAGTGGATCACCCAGGCAAGTCAAACCTCCAGATGACTGTTGCCCTGGGTGACATCTTGACTGTAACTCATGGGAGATCAAGAGCCAGAACCACCCAGCCTGCACTCTAACCCCTTTCTAGCATGCACTCTAACTTCCCGTGTTATAGGGCCTGGAAAGCTAAAAACTACATTTCCCAGATGCTCTTGCATCATGCTTCCACAAGGGACCCAGGTTCAACCAGCTAGACAAATCCATGTAAGACTTAGAAAGCAGAGTGAGCACATCAAGGTGGTGACCACCTACAATGAGATCAAATCTTGTAGTGAAGGCAATTTGTTCTTCTGAGACAATCACGTAAATATTCTACTAAATGATCCATAGTATCGTAGGTTCCAAGTAGCAGGTGATGGTGAATTTGCTACTAGAATATTGTATAACTGCATGTTTCCCTTGGCTTGTGTTGTTCCTAGCTTATTAACAGTCAAGTTTGGTTCCTTAGCACTTCTGGAAATTAAGTAGCATGCAACATATCCGTTTTTGCTTAAATCAGCTAGCTGTCTGCTACTTAAACTAGCTGTTGCCTGCAAAAGAGTCTACTCTATCATACAAAATTCTCCTATCTCATAACACTCACTCCTTTTTCATAATTGACCCTTTTCTGTTCCAATACTCATCCCTCTACCTGTACACTGAATCCTATTCATTCACGTTTTTTCTAAAGCATTCTAGCAGTTTAGTTCTTTTTCTCTACCCTCAATCTTTTCCTCTCCACTGTTCCTTCTCCTTCATCAATAACACACTTCTTTCAACCCTACCAACTATCCCTGTCAACCTGCATAAAACAATAATATAGGCTCATTGTCTTCCCTTCAACTTCCTTTCAACACTCAAATTACCACAATTTGGCTTCCTTAGCCATCACTCTACTGAAATGGCCACAGCTAAGGTTGGCAATAACCAAATAATTACCTATTTTCCTTGTATTCTTACCTATTTCCTTATATATTCTGCCCTACTGTGGTATTTGGCATTCCCACCAATCATGCCTCTTTAAAACTCCCTTGCATTGTTTTTCAAGGCATCTCTAGTCTATGGGTTTTCACTATTTTACCCCTGGCTCCATTTCTAGGAATTCCCTAGGGCTTTATGCTTAGGAATATTATGGTTTCTTTCTGCCCCTGACTTCAAGACTTCAATTACCGTCTATATATTCACTGATCATTCTCAAATCCAAACCCCTCCCCTACCTCTCTTTTCACACTAGAAACTTAACATTTCTATCTGCCTATTAGATGCGGATAGCTTTATCAATTGTTGCAAAATATCATAAAACCCTCCCTAAGTTAAAACGACAAATGTAAAAGTAGTTTATACCCTATACCCCATGTCCAACACTGTAACCACATGTGCCTACTGAGCACTTGAAATGTAGCTAGTCCAAATTGCGATGTGCTGTAAGTATAATACACACAATGGATTTCAAAGTCCTAATGCAAAAATAGGAATGTAAACTATTTCAATAATTTTATATTGATTATATGTTGAAATGATAATAATTTAGATACAGTGGGTAAAATAAAATATACTAGCAAAATTAATTAAACTTATTTCTTTTCACGTTAATGTGGCCACTAGAAAATTTAAAATTATTGCATCATAATTCTATTGAACAGTGCTGGTCTACACACACAAAAAGAACACCATGAAAAAAAAAATTCACACACTATTCTCAATCAACAAAGGAAGGAAAAATAGAGAATTGATCTTGTTTTCTTATACTCAAGTCACCCACACATCCAGAAGTTTTTATTTTATCTTGATAGCTTATAGACTCATTCTTATTGTTTAAAAAAAAAGGCTATGTCCTGGAATTAAGGTTTATAGAGGTTCCTTAAAACACATACAAATATTCTCAAAATTATAATGTCAAAAATACTAAATTATACCCTGTAAAAATCAAATATAATCACAACTATATCATAAAAATACAAACAGGTAACATTTGATACGTACTACGCAACTATATTATATAATTTAATCATTACATCTCTAAAGTAGATAATATTGTTACGCTCCATTTAATAAAGTAAGAAACCTAATGCAGAAAGAAGTTAGGGAACTTGCCTAAGGTCATGTTCTTGGGCCTCAAACCCAGGCAATCTGGCTCCAGGTCCCCTACTCTTAATCACTACACCTTTTGCTGACTCACAGTAGTAAAATTTAAAAGAACCAAACAGCCTCAGTTTTAGATGGTTCCCAGTATTCTTAAACTTATACACTCAAATAAGATCGGAAAAAGGCACATTAAATAAAACCAAGTATAAACATATAAATATAAAAGCTCAGAGAAAATGAAAATTTAGAAGCAAAACTAGGTGAATGGAGACAAGTACAGGATGAAATAATGAAAGAAAACACAAAGGAGTCTGCTCTGAGCCCAAGGTCCAAATGAGAATTCTCAAGAAGAAGAAAACATTACTGTGTGGACATGAAGATAGTATGGGCCTCAGAAACATGGTATGCCCACTGAGGCAGCAGAGCAAAGTCAGGCCTTGATTCATAACCATGGAATCTTCCAAAGACCTGCATGTAACTCTGCTTCACAAAGTTGTGTGGGTGTGTATGTGTGTGGGGAGAGAGTTAGTTCTTGAACTAATTTCAATGTTTCAAAAAAACTTATAGAAAGAATTCCTATCTGAATAAGGTTATACAGCCTAAATTTTTAAATGCAGTTTCACATTTTTTTTAAATCTTCCAAAATACAAAGCTCACAAGGTAAATATATAAATATATACATGGGCAAAAATAAATATGTTGATTAGATATATATACATATCTATAGAAGGATACATAAGAAGATGATAACACTGGTTACACGTGTATAAAGAAAATGAGTGTTAGGGGACTAAGGTACAGGAGAGAGAGATTTCATAGCCCTTGGTACTTCTTAAATTTGAACCATGTGAACATAGTGACTATTCAAAAATTTTTTTAATAATCCTGAAGTGTAAAAGTAAAAATAAATAAAATGATGCTGAATAGGAAAAGGTATGGAAATATATTTATTCACACACATATAGCTGCACAGAGGGGTCTTTGATGACAAAAGAGTTAGGGATTTCTAGCCTCAGTGAAAGACTAGCATTCCACCTGCACTATCATCATCACGTGACCCTGCCCTCTGCACCTCACTGTCCACCACCAGAGATCTACAACAAACATGCATACACAGAGGCCATTTCAATTGCTAGACAATGATGTTCAAATATTCTATCTCTGAGAGACTACGTGATTAAAAACATCTAAAAAAACAGAAAGAAGCACTTAAAAAAAAAGAGGATTCTACAAGCTATCAGTATAGAAATATATATTTCATAAACTTTTTTTTTTTTTTTTGCTGAGATAGATGCGCCCTGAGCTAACGTCTGTGCCAATCTTCCTCTATTTTATATGTGGGTCGCCGCCACAGCATGGCCGCCAATGAGTGATGTAGGTCTGCGCCCGGGGAACCGAACCTAGGCCGCTGAAGCTGAGTGTGCTGAAATTAACCACTAGGCCACAGGGCTAGCCCCTCATAAACTTTTTTAAAAAGTTGTTTTAGGAAAAAAAAAAAATCTCTTTGGAAGCAAGAGATCACAAAAGATCAGTGATACAAAACTTCCCCAAAGTTAGAAATCTATTAAATTATTTACTTAACACTTGCAAACCAGAATACCTATAGTCTCCAACCCAAGATAGCGGCAACCCTGAGTCCTCTTCTTTTGAATGTGAGGGTGTTCTATGACATCTGTCATCTCACTGACCAGAAGTGATGTTGCTGACTTGACTCCGCAGCAAAGTGACCTAATCCCTCCTCCTTGGCCAAGAGAAGGAAGGTTGTCCCTCCCAAAGTTGTAAAGCCCTCAAGAGGCTGGCCTTCCAGAGTGATGAGCCAAGCTTTTTTGGTTTGGGATGTAGTAAGCCCTTTCCTTTAAACTTCTTATAAGTCAGAACTTTTCACAAAATCACCTCCCAAAAAGCTTATTTGCATTAACCTGCTTTGTGTTGCCATCATTCAGTGTCTTCATTTTTAATTTAGTGGTATTTTTAGCCAAATGAAATGAAACACAGTCAGTTTTTCTCAATCTGTCTCAGCTCTACTCTTCATCTTCTGGGATCAAATTCATGTGATCCTTTAAGAACTATTTATTTCACACCAAACCAGATATCTCCCTAAAGCTTACCAATCTAGCCTCCAGGCATATTTCTTAAATAAAAGCAGTAGATCTTTGTAAACCTAAAATTTGCATACTAAAGGAACAAATCAACTACCAAAAGACCTAGTAGTATATAGCAGTTGCTCACCTCTAAGCAGAGTTTAAAATTCATTTCAATTTATTATTTTTTTAAAGAAACAGCTATTGACTTTTTCCCTTTGCAAAATACTGTGTTTAATGGCCTAGTCAAATTAGAGGTGATAGTGTGAAGCAAGTGTCTTAAATTGGTAAATTCTAAACCTTTTAATAAAAGTACATCAGTCAGAAGTTTTAATAAGACTCAGCAGGACAGAGAAGAATTAACAGTCTGTAGGTATCAAAAGGGGGTGATAGGCAATGATAACGTTAATCATTTGCATAGGGATTTATAATTTCATTGCTTAAAGGTTAATGAAATTATGTGGTATTTTGCCCACTCTTATCCAGTAAATGATTTCATGCCTTGGTTTGTATATATTTATCGACTGAATCATATAACAGAAGAAATGACTCCTTTTACCAATTAAGCTACTGCATTTTTACTTATGTGCTCCTGGGTGCATAACTATCATTCTTTGTTCTAACCAGTAACTGGGTGCCCTAAAACAAAAATATAAGGTTTCCAACAGCATCTCTGAAAAAAGAACAAACTCATAGTCAGAACTCTAAAAGTACAGTAAGTTGCTAAAGTGATTATTTTTTTAAAAATTAGGTACATTCCTTTATTTACTTTGTTCTTCAACTATTGCTGAATAGTTGCTTCTGCCAAATATTAACATAAAATCCACCCTAGAGACTGATGAAGGTAAGTATTCAAGACACATTGTTTGAGGGTGAAACTGAATGGAGAAACACAAGCAATGGACACAAATAATTAGAATAGGTAAAATAATAAAAGAATTCTAGGCTGGAGCAATTGTTTTCAATCATCACAGGGCAAAAACAACACACTAATGTGGTCTTGCTTCACAGAGTACCTAGGAGGTGGTCAAGACCAGCACTTTGCTTGGTACTGATTTCTAATGGCAAACTGCAAGAGTCTACTCTGGCTGCACATTAGAATCACCTAGAAGGCTTAAAAAAAAAAAAAAGCTAATACTTAAAAAGTCCCACAACCAGAGATTCTGGTTTCATCAGTAACTTTTAGGACCTCCCCAGGGGATTTCTTATGTCCACCTAGGGTTGAGAAATCCTGCTATAGAGCACTGGATCTCAAAGTGTGGCCCCTGGACTAGCAGCAGCAGCTGGGAACTTGTTAGGAATGCAAATTCTCAGGCCCCATCCCAGACATACTACACCAGAACCTCTGGGGTGGGACCCAGCAATCTATATTTTGACAAGCCCTTCAGGCAATTCTGAAGTACACTAATGTTCGAAAAACACTGCCTTACACTCAAGCTTAGCCAAAAGACCATGAAGCAACTGAAAAATACTGCTTTAGAATAAGAAAAACCTGGGTATCAATCATCTCGCCACAATTTACTGGCTGTATGACCCTTGGTCAGCTCTCTAAACTTCACTTCCCTCACATGCAAAATAACAGTTAACTAACATTTGTTAAATATATATCATGTGCCAGAGAACGTGCTAATAAGCACTTGATATACATTATATAATTTAACCCTTTCGACAAGATTACCAGGTAGATATTAGCATTATTTACACCTAAAGATTATGAAACTCATCCAAGATTAGAAAGTGAGTAAACAGAATCAGAATTTAAACCCAAGTTTTTCAAATTCCAAAATCATTGCTCTTTCCCTATTCCACAAAACATGCCTGCTGGTCTGCCTTCCATTCCTTCCCTCCTTCCTTCCTTCCCTCCCTCCCTCCTTTCCTCCTTCCTTTCCTCCCTCTTTCCTTCCTCCCCTCTTTCCTCCCCTCCTTCCTCTCCTCCTTCCTACCCTCCTTCCCTCCCTCCTTCCTTCCTTCCTTCCCTTCTTCCTCCATCTTCCCTCCCTCTTTCCCTCCTGTTTGTCTCTGTCTCTCTCGCTTTCTTTGGGAAGAAGCTTATTTTCCTATTATAAAGCTAGAGATTAACTAGCATGTACAGTATTTACTGAGTGACTACAAAGTACTTAACATTCTGCCATATACCAGAAAGGAAAACATTAAAATTTTTAAAATTTAAAAGTCATAGTAATGAAGTTACAAGCTAGATGGAGACACCCATTTTACAAAATATACGGACACACAAGATTCAATTGTAAACCAGTGAGTCAAAAACAGAAGTAATTCAGGAGTTCATGAGATCGGAGCTCAGAGACCAAGGCATGATGCAGGAAGAAGTGTAGTTTATCCTGAAACAGAGTGAACAGTCTGTCCTGCACAGAGGGAGAAAGAGAGTTAGAGAATAGTAGAAAACAAAGCTAAGTAAGCTAAAATGTGTCCAGAATGTGGCTCAGACTAAGAAGAATTTAGCTTCAGTACAGTAAAAATATAAAAAGTTTTTTCACAGAATATTTCTGATGCACTGACAGTAAAAAGCTGAAGTTCAAATCATAGGTACAAAAAAATAATCAACTGAGGATTAGCCTGAAAAAAAAAATAAGCAGGACAAAAAGTCATTTGTATTACTAAAAGTGTTAAATATGATCCACTCCTTACCGTAGTGTTTCCATGGGCTATTCATGTGCATTACACAGTATTTCCAATTATTCGCTAACCCAACCAACACTGACTGATCGCACTGAATTAGGCACGAAGGACAAAAAGATAAATAAGATACCGGCCCAGTGCACATGGAGCACTGATGGAAGAAACAGACTGCCAAATGTTTTGTGCAATATATATAAAATTATTAGGAATTCGAAGGCCACTCTAGATAGACCAATTCTTAGGAATGACTTTGTGAAATTCCTGAAAGTCAATGGGGTACAAGCTAGCCAAAATGTTCCACAAATAACATATAAAAGGACTTTGTTTATCTAGGATCACAATCATCAGCTCACAGGTGGAGCATCCCCAGTTCTACCCACATTTAGGCTTACTTATGGCTAAGAAAGGCAGGCAAACACACAATCTAGAGGTAAGCTTTTTAACATTCGCATCATTCATTTCATTTTTTGCTGCAAAACTAATGAATACGTGTATGCTCAGAAACCCACTGGAAGATTCTACCTATGTATTAACGAAGGAAAATGTGACGCACAATGGGCTGACTGAATTCAGTAGCATCTCAAGTTTCCAATTCTGTCAGTGCTGTATACCATCTTCTTTAGTTCAACTATAATCTGACAATTCCATAATGCCCATTTGTCTCTAAGAACCAATGTAAGAAGCACGTATATCCACCACACTATGCCTAAATGATGAGGTGCTAGGGTTATTTTTTCTCAGAATAAATGTGAACTGAATTTGCTATGATATTAGAAATTATAGCATTTTTCAAACTAAATGTATTTAAGAATTAGTAATGGATCTTTAGTGAAGCTGTTTATTAACAGTTTACACAAATATAATCAAAGACTGAATCCCAGAGTTAAAAACTACTTGAAAAGTCACCTGGTAAAACACTAGCTTTCATCCCAAGTAGTATCCAGGACACATATAGTGTTAAAATTAAAACAAGAGTACCTCCAAATACTTTGAGTAATAAATTTCACTGGCCCCAATATATCCAATTCATATACACCACTGTATTTACTAAAATTCAATCACCCATCATCTCATTCTTTAATAATATAACCTGTATATGACAACGTGATAGGACTAAATGTTGGTACTTGAGAGGTCAATTTCAATAAAAGTGGTTGGTATAAAATTATCTTTTAAAATATTCAGACCATGCCATCCAGTTATCCACATGCACTTGGATCTATAAGCATTAAGGAACTTGTTTAGATTTACTGAAGCAATACCTGCTGTCAAGAAACAAAAAAGTTGTGAAGGTTGATCAAACACAACTTTGCCTCAAGTATCATGTTAATGTTATCCACTAACGCTGTTCTAAAAGTTAACAGTCAATGTAATCCAAAGGTTTCTCTTCATTTCTATATTTAAATCATCACAGGTTTGATCAAGCATGCAAATCCCTTTGGGCTCAGGGTTCCCATCAAAATGTCTTATAGGAATATTAAAAATTGAATGGGCATAAACAATTCCAACAGTGTGGAGCTCATGACAGCATTGCTGTGATCTTTGTGTTTCATGTGCAACAACACTGAAGAAGTTTGCAAGGGAATAAGAGCAACTAATTACTCTTTTGCTTCAGGGCAGGTGTGCTGATCTCTACAGGTATCTGAGCTACAACACTCTGCCTACTGCCTTGCCTCTTGAAGACGTTCACTGTAACGACTTGCTGAAGCCCTGCAAAACATCTGATAAAATACCAAACCGTTGGGTGGAAAACCAAAGAGGATACCAATGTTGCAGGAGTACAGCAAGTTTTCAAAGAAAATACTGTTATTTTCTAAGCAGGAAAGAAAAAAAAAAACTAACTAAATTATAATCTTACTTTGGGCCATCTTTTTTCATTCATGAAAGACAGTGGCCAGTGCTGGGTATACAATTTTAGAAGGACCAAAAAAAGATATGAGAAATTATCTACTATAGAAAATTAGCAAACAAAATCATTATCTGATGATAGGGGTGGTGTATATACCATTCACATGTGATGCCACTTACAGGATTAATATTCCTTAAGATCTTTCCCATACTTGGAAAGAAATAATACTTAATAACGAAGCGACACACAAACCAGAGACAAACATCTCCTGCTCTACTACTTGCTACTGCATGATCTGGGGCAAGAAACTTAACCTTTCTGTGCTTCAATTTCCTCATCTAATGATAAACAAGACCCACCTTTATCAGGAGTGTTTTAAAATGAAGCAGTGTCCTTTATTCATCACAGGGCTTGTTACACAGTGAGTGCTTAATAAATTGTAATCAGCATTATGAAAATTTCCTAAATACATTAGTCTCTTATTCTTAGTAGAATACCAACCAAACAAAAAGCATCTGAAGTTTGTCATAGGTGGCATCTTTAAAATAAAAACATATGGGGTCGGCCCCGTGGTGTAGTGGTTAAGTGCACGCGCTCCACTGCTGGCAGCCCAGGTTCGGATCCCGGGCATGCACCGATGCACCGCTTGTCAGGCCATGATGTGGCGGTGTCCCATATAAAGTAGAGGAAGATGGGCACAGATGTTAGCTCAGAGCCAGTCTTCCTCAGCAAAAAAGAGGAGGATTGGCACGGATGTTAGCTCAGGGCTGATCTTCCTCACAATAAATAAATAAATAAAATAAAAATATATGGCCTGGCTTTTGAGCAATCAATTTATAAACAAACACAAAAACAAAACCTTTAATTAATTCTTACTTATTCTAAGTAATCATTCGACTTGATGAAAGGATTTTTTGTGTGTGTGAGGAAGATTAGCCCTGAGCTAACATCTGTTGCCAATCCTCCTCTTTTTGCTGAGGAAGATTCACCCTGGGCTAACATCCGTGCCCATCTTCCTCTGCTTTATATGTGGGATGCCTGCCACAGCATGGCTTGATAAGCAGTGCGTAGGTCTGTGCCCAGGATCCGAACCTGCGAACCCAGAACCGGGGTTGCACAAACTTAGCGGAGTGCATGAACTTGGCCACTATGCCACCGGACCGGCCCACAAAGATGTTATTTTTAATATAGAAATTTTGTGGAGAAGTTAAGTCATGTTCTATAACAATAAAGTAAAGAAAGTTTTAACATTTCATACTTCATCTACTTAGGAAAGAATCTCTTTCTGGTAAAATAAGATTAACGTTCTTAGGCAATGACTCCATCAGAATAAGGAAACACCTATAAATGATAATATAAGATTTCTACCAATTATTTTCATCAAAAATTCCCTATTTAGTGTTTTTTCTTTAACCAAATGGAATTAAGAAGGTATTTCACGTCATCATTAATATTAATCACCATTTAAGTAACCAAAACCTCACTGGTCTTTAAAAAATTAATAAAAGCAAAAGTTAAAATTGTTTCAGACTACTTTCAAAGGAACTAAAAAAGGAGGAAAAATTAAACCAAAATATGTACAAAATTCATAAAAATAAAATAGCATTTCCAAAATTAAGAATGATTAGACCCATGGGAATGATAAGAATACAATTGCCTGAAGAAATATCCCTCCCACTCTCAGACTATTTCATCAGAGTCTCATTTCCTCAAATCTGGACAATACAATAACTTTCTTTTCTTTCTTCCTTTAATTCCTTCTTCCTCCTGTCCATCCTCCAGTTTTCAATGGCATCTCAATTGCCATGAACATTAAGAACTGACCCGCTATACTTTCTTTAACATAGACCTAATCATGTCACTCCCCTATGCAAAGATCTATTCTAATGGGGGAGGCAGGCACATAGATAATTAAAGACGTGTGTGCATGCACATGCATGCACGCACATGCACGCACAAAGTACTAAGAGAGCATAAACCAGAGGTCAATTCATTTTTCTTACCATAAGTCAAGGAAGGCTTCATACAACTGACGACAGCTGGGTGAAATAGTGCCTACAAAACAAATTCAAATCTCCAGGCCATGGGCATCCACTATCAAGCCTCAATCTACCATGTTCCCACTGCATCCCACACTGTCCTCACATGGACCTAGATGTCCTCATTCTCTAAACTTAGTGGACACTCTGCTGTCACCTGGCCTCTGCCAGTCCCTCTGCCTTGAATTCCTTTTTCATCTTCCCCATCCTTAAAGTTTTAAAAATACGATACCCTTATACGGAGACATTCCACTTCTGCTTATTTTTCTTATACAGTTAAATCAAGGAATCAAAAAGGCTTTGGACTTGGCAATAGCAAGCAGGAAAACAATGGAGTAATTCCTTCAAAACTTCTGAAGAAAAGAGAATTCCAACTATTATTCAGGCAAAATATTGATTGAGTGAGAAAACCAAATAAAGATATTTTTCTCTCACATACCCCTTTCTCAGGAAACTACTACAGGATATATAGTGTACCACAAAAATGTAAGAGTAAGACAATAAGAAGGAAAGCAATATGAGATTCAGGAGAAGGAAAAAGGAGTTCCCAGTTTAACAGCAATGGAAAATCACAGGGAGAGAACAGATCTAAAAATGAGATAGAAGGCTCCAGGAAGAACATATTCAAGAAAAAAATTGAAACAAGTTATCCAATATGATTCACTTCATGAAAACTTACACTAAGAAGCTCCTAGAAGATATAGGAAGAAATATTAAGAGGGGCAAAGAAACTAGACAAATGAAAAAACAAGGCATTACTAACTTCATGAAAAACAAAAAATCAGAAGCAAACTTTTCATCAGAGTTCACTACAATGCTCAGTTATAAATAATATCTGCATACTATAAAAAGGTAATGCTAAAAATAAATTATCAAAAGTTGTAATCTAACAATATTGGGAATAAGCAGAGAAGAGATGGCGGTATAATGAAGAAAAATCCTCAAAGACTATAATATATAATGTCAACAAACAATGTCTAAAATAAGTGAATCAAAAGGTAGCAATGTGTGCACATGCAACTTAGCAATAAGGAGATATATAATAACTAGAAGAAAGAGATGAAGGATTAAAAATGGTTGCCTCTAGAGGAGACTGGAAAGAGTGAGTAAGGAATCACTGTATTTTCTAATAGGCCTTTTACAATTAAATATTAGACTAGGTGAATATATTACTTTGACAAAATAAGAATTAATTTAAAAGAAGCAGTCATGTTCACAAGAATGTTTTCAACAGTGTTTTTCATAACAGTAAAAAGCAAAAAAATAAAACAATCTAAACGTTCAATAATAGGTGACTGGTTAAATAAGTTACATTGTATCTACACAGTAGTTAAATGACTATGTTGTCATTTAAAATGAAGTTGCAGAGGGGCCGGCCTGGTGGCGCAAGCGGTTGGGTGTGCGCGCTCCGCTGCGGCGGCCCGGGGTTTGCTGGTTCGGATCCCGGGCGCGCACCGACACACTGCTTGGCGAGCCATGCTGTGGCGGCGTCCCATGTAGAGTGGAGGAGGATGGGCACAGATGTTAGCCCAGGGCCGTCTTCCTCAGCAAAAAAAGAGGAGGATTGGCAGATGTTAGCACAGGGCTGATCTCCTCACAAAAAAAAAAAAAAAAAAAAAAAATGAAGTTGCAGAGAAATATTTAATAACAGAGAGAAATGTTGATATCATAAAGTGAAAAATGACATGTCAATCCCAAAACAACTTTATTCTACATAGAAAAAAATTCCTCTTCCTGTAGTTAATTATACTAAATACCTATGTTTATATAGTGTGTATCAGAAATTGCAGAAATAGTATATGTATAAAAGACAACAAAATGGCTTAATTACTACTTTCTTTTAATAAATAAAAAATATTGTAAGAGTCAGAAAACTTGGTTTCTAATTTTGGCACTCATTAACAAACTGGGAATTAGGGCTCAGTCATTGAGGGGAAAAAAAGATAAATCAAAATATAGCTGAAGAACAAAAAATGTAATGCCTATGAAAATCATGGTAATTTTAGAGTTTTTCTTTTGTCGATGCTTTTCTGGTTTTCCAAATTTTCTAAAGGAAATAATAACTTTGTCAATGGAAAAAAATACAAATTTTAATGCTATTCATCACTCTATTTAAATAGTGTCACCTCATGAAGCCTCCCCTGACATCTAAGCCAGAATTAGTTTTTCCCTCCCCACTGTACTTTGTACGTGCCACCATTAAAACATTAGTGCAATCTCCTTTGTAACACAGGTAACTGTTTATGCCTGTTTTCACCTTTGATTTAACCTGCTGAAGAGATGACCACATGTAAGCCATTCACAGTATAGGCTGAATGGAATACACTTGTTCTGAAGACAATCCCTCAAAATGAGGAAGTTCTAAAAATGGTCTCAGCAAAAAAAAAAAAAAAAAGAGTATTGACTGACTAGTTTTGAGAAAGATAATACTCACATAAAATAGAAGTTCTCAGGTTGGCTCTCTTATCACATTGCTGTTTAGTCCCATCTCACATATATTGTCTCTCAAATTGACTTCTGAAACATTTTTTCTTTTGTCTGACTGGCTTCAGTGAGGCAGTGTTTAAATGTAGATCTTTAGGATTTCTTAAGAGATCCAGATTTATCATTTCAAAATGCCAGTTACTTAAGGATTTGGTTGTAGAACCAAATTGTTACTATAAATAAATTAAAATTAGGATTATTTGTCTTTATGTGAATATAGGATTTCCAAATTAAGTAGAAATTTAAATATGTTTGGCAGAGCAAATATGAAAAAACATTTCATAATGTTTGGCTTTTATTTAGAACTAGTTTCAAAATGACAAATAAATGAAGCAGCACAAATTCTAGAAACAGAACTTTTCTGGGCAAAACCAGAAAACTCCACTATTTCTAATATGCAAAGGATTCTTTTTTTTTTTTTTGCAAAGGATCCTTAACTCTTTCCTTTCCTATATAAAGGAGTCAAAGTTCAACATTTAATTAAAAGTCATAAAAGGATTCTAATATTTCTTCTTGGTAGAGCTATTTTCTCCATGAGATCAACCACTACTTTTCAGCATGCTTTCAGAATAGACTATGTATGAGTAAAAGGAGTCACAAAGAACAGAATGTTATGAAGTAAAGAGCTATTTTATCCATCCTCACTCTCCTCTCCCCAGATGTCTGAGCAGGAGGGCATAAGGATAAGGCAAATGGTCTTTTACAGAGCAAGGTTAAAATGCCTACTGAGTGACAACTGTGGAATAAGAAAGAAATTAAATTCAAATGACAATAAGATCTGTAGACTTTTATTTCTTAAATTGTTGACCATCTTTTAAAAACAAACAAGAAAGTAACAGTTTAACTACAAAAGGATTAAGGATAACTTGCTTTACAAAATAATGCACCATGAGTGGATTTTATATATTAAGTTACATGCAATATAGATTTAAGTTATTACAGAGAGGCAACAAGGCAGAAAAAATGTTAGGAATAGTACCAGCCGAACTTTATTTGAGCATCTCAAAAATTTTAATATAATAAAACATATAGTCATTTTACAATCAATTGTAATTGATTGTAAATTGATTGTAAATTGATGGTAAATCAATTTACCATCAAATTTCAAGAACATATCTTCTGCACTAAGCAAAACACACTACTAAGAATTCTAGAAAATGCAAACCAATCTACAATACAGAAAGCAGATCAGCAATTGCCTGGAAGCAGAGATAGAGGGGTCGACTTCGAAAGGGCACAAGAGAACTTTCTGGGGTGACAGAAATGTTCCAAATCATAATTGTGGTCATAGTTACACAGCTGTATGCTTTTGTCACATCTCATCACATTGGCCACTTAAAATGGGTATAGTTTATCACACGTAAATTATACCTGAATAAAACTGATATAGAAAATACATTCATAACAGTTGATCATGGCTGACAATCATTCCGATTACCCAGAGACTTTTATTGTAAATTTATTGTGTTTCTGACACACAAAGTTAAAGATCCCATGAGTAAAAACTAGCTGAGTGATAGCATTAGTTTACAGTCTCCAGTCATAATAACTTTTTACTGAGCTCAATGTACTGCCACCCACACTGTGCTTACCACATATTACTTTATATTACTGGTTAGGTTTTTCTCTGCAACTAGTCTTTAGGCAAAAAAATGTGCCACGTATTTATTAGCATCCTCCAAGATCTACCTCATTCATTTCACAAAACTAAAGTGTTTATACATTGATTTACACCATGAAATACTTCAGATAAGTAATTATCATTTCTTCCTTAATACTAAAAAAGCAACAGTCTTTGAAAAAATATAAGAATAGCTATCTTGATTTCTCATACTGGATAGTAATTATTTTAGAAGACTAATAGAAATTTTTTCATAATCATATTTAAACAAATATTTCATATTTGAAAAAGTAAAATTCTTTAATAGGTATTAAATAGCCATGTGAACTTACAAAACAAGCTACTATATAAAAGTATACCTTTTTAAAAGTGAAAATATTACAATTTTATTTCTTTCCATTGTGACAGTGTTTCTACTGTATACAAATTTTACTGAAATGATTACTAATAATGTATCTATTTTTAAAAATAACATGACATATTACCTCACACTTAATAATAGAAACTGGTTTAAGATAACCTGCTTCACAAATCTTAACAAAAAACACTTAGCTTACTAATTATTATTTTAAAAATTAATTACACAGTAATCAAGACAGTGTGGTACTGGCGAAAGAACAGACAAATAGATCAAAGGAACAGAATAGAGAGCCCAGAAATAGACCTACGCAAGTATCGTCAACTGATATTTGACAAAGGAACAAAGGCAATTCAACGAAGGGTAGTTTTTTCAACAGATGGTGATGGAACAAATGGACATCTACATGCAAAAACTTGAATCTAGACATAGACCTTATACCCTTCACAAAAAATAACTCAAAATGGATCATAGACCTAAATGTAAAATGCAAAACTATAAAACACCTAGAAGATAATATACGAGAAACTTTAGATGACCTTGGTTTGGCCATGACTTTTTAGATAAAACACCAAAGGCACAATCCAGAAAAAAAAAAAGATTGTCAAGTTGGACTTCATTAACATTAAAAAATTCTGCTCTGCAAAAGACATCGTCAAGAAAGCAAGAAGACAACTCACAGACTGGGAGAAAATATTTGCAAAAGACATATCTGATAAAGAACTCATCCAAAATATAAAAGGAACTCTTAAAACTCAACAATAAGGAAACAAACAACCCAATTTAAGAAATGAGCAAAAGATCTGAACAGATACCTCACCAAAGATGATATACAGATGGCAAATAAATATATGACAATGCTCAATATCATATGTCATGAGGGAATTGTAAATTAAAACAACAATGAAATACTACGACACACCTATTAGAATGGCTAAAATTCAAAACTCTGACAACACCAAATATTGAAGAGGATGTGGAGCAACAAGAACTCTCAGTCATTTCTAGCGAGACTGCAAAATGGTACTTTGGAAGACAGTTTGGCAGATTCTTACAAAACTAAAACTAAACACAATCTTACCATACAATCCAGCAATCATGCTCCTTGGTATTTATTTAAATGAGTTGAAAACTTGCATCCACACAAAAACCTGCATACAAATGTTTACAGCAGCTTTGCTCAGAATTGCCAAAACTTGGAAGCAGCCAAAATGTCTTTCAAAAGATGACTGGATAAACTGTGGTATATCATACAGTGGAATACTATTCAGCACTAAAAAGAAATGAGCTATCAAGCCACAAAAAAACATGGAAGAACTTTAAATGCATATTGCTAAGTGAAAGAAGCCAATATGAAAAGTCTATAGACTGTATTATTCCAACTAAATGACATTCTGGAAAAGGCAAAATTATGGAGACAGTAAAAAGATCAGCGGCTGCCACAGGTTCTATGGGAGAGAGGGCAGGGGTGATGAATAGATGAATCACAGGGGATTTTTAGGGCAGTGAAGCTACTCTGTATGATACTATAAGGGTGGATACACATCATTCATTATACATTTGTCAAAACCAATAAAATGTCTAACACAAAGAGTGAACCCTAACTACTAAAGACTTTGGTTAATAATGATGTGTCAATGTTGGTTCACTGATTGTAACAAATGCACTACTCTGGTGGGGATTTGACGGTGGGGGAGTTTGGGGAGGGGGAATCCTCTGTACTTTCCGCTCAATTTTGCTGTGAACTTAAAACTGCTCTAAATATTAAAGTCTACTATTTTTTAAATTAATTACATGAGAAAGTTCTTTCCAAAATAAAGTCCAGATCGTGTGTGTGCAGTTTAATATGGAAATGTAATGCAATGGCTTTCCTGCTCATATGACCAAAAGGATTCACCTTTTCTTTAAAATATGTTAGGTCCTTTCAAAAGTATCTTCTCCAAGAGAAGTTTATGGTTTGTGCTTTTATAAGAAATTCAACAAAGTTCCCATATTGAGGAGCAGTTCTCATTGTCAAAATCTTAAGTTCTACAATGACAGCTTCACTTTTACAATGATGGTTTCAAAAGATTATGTTCCGAATGCCAATAAAGAAACTTAACGCACCAAGCAGCTAGTGTTTGCCAATATGTGTCAACTGTAGGGTTTTACTATACTCTATACAATTGATTTCTTCAATCTCTTGACATTTACTGCTTTTCTCTCCAATATATGAAAAAATTAATGCTTAAAAGCCTCTCAATACAAAAAAAAGTATTAAGAATAGTTTAAAAGTACCACATTAAATATTAAGCAAGTTTAATTTAGACATCTAATTTTAAAAACAAAAATTAAAATCTAATATCAAGATCTTTTACCATTGACTTCTTAATAGTTTCACAAAGAAACCACCCAAAATTCTTGACCATGACATATTGAAAATCTGACTAAGAGCTGGATCATTTAGGAAACAACAAAATTTATGGGGGAAGGGCTAAAAGAACAATAAAAAGTCAGCAACATGATTTTACGTTTGAGGAATAGTATAGTCTTAAACTTTTCATAGATATGGAAATTGAAGTGATCTAGAAAAAGAGAAGCCAGGAATTAAAAGTATACAAAAAGCTATCATCTAGACTAGGTGATTAAGGGCAAAATATGTTAAATTACCACAAGAAGATTTTAGGTTAAGACATTAAAATCATCTTGATAATAGATTTTTATTAAGCTGAAATTAACTTTTAAAGGATTCAAATCAATGTTTTTTGGTAACTATATATTATATGTGAAGCACTGAGACAGTTCCCTGCCTCCAGTGGACTTAGAATCTCAATGAGAAGACACAATGGACATAAGAGAAATCAATAATAGTCGAAGTGATAAATGACTAGTTGGAAGAAGCATGGGAAATAAAAATTACAGTTGACTAAGATATCTGTAGCCTTAATAATTCAAGAGAACAAAGTTTCCATTAAATGAGGTAGTAAATAGAACCACATTTTGCAAAGAAGATAAACAATTTCATTTGGGATGTGTATTTTGATCTATTATTACTATCTGGTAAACAGTTGGAGCTCAGGAGGAGTCAATGCCAAACTGCTAACCCAAAAATCAGTAGAATATGAGATGATGGATGATAACTAAACTTACTGTGGTAATCATTTCATAATATATGTAAGTCAAGTCATCATGCTGTACATCTTAAAATTTCTACAGTGCTGTTGTCAATTATATCTCAATAAAACTGAAAGAAGAAAGAAAAAAGCCATTAGAATAGAGCTGAAGATTAAAGACATAGGATTAGATGAAGTCACTCAAAAAGAAAAAGACTAAGCTAGAGAAAATGCAGTGAAACGGGGCTTTGAAAAATTTCCTAATTGAAGGGGTAGGTAGCTAAAGAATGGGGGAGGGGGGAGAGAGAGAAGATGGAAGGGAGAGCAAGCACACAAGAGAGCCAGCAGAGACAGTACAAAAACTAAAAAGCCTGACAGTAGGGAGACACTGTTACCCCAGGCTCTACTCCAGAAGCAAACTGAAAAAGAAAAAAAAACTAAAAGAACAAAAAATAATGAATACCTCATCGTCAATGAAACAAAGACACAGCCACAACCACAAACCACAAACTATATAAAAAAAGAAATCCGCCAAATTATGTGATATCTGGAATCAAAATGAGGACTAACGCTGAGAGCCAAACCACACCCCCTCAGATTTCGGGCAGGATAAAAATTTCCCTAATGTTGGAACGGTTCTAAAGCCCACTCAAGGAAACTCTGATTACAGAAACGATGTTTAAGCATCTACCTAGGAGAGAACAAGAAAAGTTCCTTCAGAAAATCATGTCTACACCACAGAAGGACAGAGGAAATACCAACAAGACTTGTGTATTGACAATGACCTAGCTTCCTGGCTCAGAGAGACTGCCAAATGGGGTGAAAGAGAAGGGAAGCAGTTATCAAACCACTGCATAGACTCCTATGACTCACAGGACCTCCTCAAAGTTACAGTGACCTTTACAGCATTGCAAACTGAGGTGAGACATGCCCCCAGAGCAAAGGAAATATCTTGGGTGAAGGAGTGTTTAAGATAAACGGTCCAAATGCAAGTACAAACTGACACGATTTATCCACTCTCCCTACGACTCAATACTTGCATCTGATCTCACACTTTTTTCAGGCAATATTTGTTCTTAATGGAATTGAACCCATTCAAAAATAAGTAAGAACCAGAAAGGAATCAGCATAGAACTGATGCAGAACTACTGAGGATTACGGTGGAGGAATATAAGAAAATGGCAGATGAAGAAAAGATATTGTCTTAGGAAAGAGAGGAAGAACTCACAAATAATTTTCCACAGTCTTAAATTACAGAGAATATGAACTACTTCCAAGTAAAAGGGCTCAAAGAAAAGTATGAAATATCTACAAAGAGATACGACAATTAAAAGAGATGAAAAAGCAAATTGGCAGGCTGAAGAAAAAGCTGGGGTTGGAAAAAAAAAAAATACATAGATTAAAGCCACAAAAGAAGCAACCAAAAAACAGTACACTCAGTACTCAAAGTCAGCGAAAGAGAAGACAGGCATGAAGAAAGCACACAAAATGAAAAATTTTTAAAAAGATTATGAGATGATCAATATAGAAGGTAAAAGAGATCCAGCCAATACACATTTGACATTTTAGCAAAAGAAAAGAGAAGAAATAGACCAGGGGAAAAAAAAGCAATATAATAGAAGAAAACTTGTCCTCGGGAGGAGAAAATGAAACTCATAAACAAGAAAATATTCCAGAAAAACTGGATTCAAAACAATTAACATTAAGACATATTCTTATGAGGTTATAGAATTTAAGAGAGAAAAAGAAAATAAATATAAATTTTGTGGGTGTATAGGCAGAAAAATCAAGACTGGCCTTAGGCTTTTCTATAGCAGCATTCACCATTATCTGAAGATGATAGAACAATGTCTTCAGAGTTCTAAAGAAAAGATGTGACACCAATTATGTGATGCCTAGCCACCTTGTCCATAAAGCACAAAAGTAACCTACAAACACTTTCAAGTATTCAATTAGTCAAGAAATACAGCAACCATGAGGTCTTCTTGAAAAAATAATATGCACATATAGGTGGATATATAAACAGATATAGATATAGATAGATTTAGATATCACCAAAAAGGAAAAAAACAAAAACAAACCTGATAACCAAATTTAGCCATCCAAGAAATAAATCAAAATAAAGAATTAAAGAATGTAGATATGTGTTGCTATAAATAAGGACTAGATTTATTTTTACAGGATGGAGATAGAACAGGTTCTTTGTCCTCTGAATGAATGGGTCTTTACAGAGAAAAGCCATATTCGCAGAGTATGATTAAAATACAAGGCTGCTTTAATGCCATCTCCCATTATCAAGTGCAAGAAAAGGAGAATAAAAAGGTACAACATATTCTAACAGGAGAAAACTGGGGCAACCTCAAAGAAACTGAGTCCTTCCATTTCTGGTCTTCCAGAAATAAGACTGCAATCGGTGGATCTCAGCAAGTATAATGGAAGTGGCATGTGCCATAGCCTCAGAATGCCCTGGGAGATGGCCATTGGACCTCTGCTTTCATGGAACCAACTGGATTTATTACTGACTCTTTTGAGAGTGACTAGGCATTCTAAGGTTTTGCTACTCAAACACAAATAATCTACTAATCTTTTGAAAATACACAATTAAAAGAAAATAACACTCTTATAGTTCAAGGACTACACTTAAAACTAAACTAGCAAACTATTATTTTATAATCAAGTGGCATAAGCCAAAACTTGATTTTACTCAATAGGATTCAGTTTTTCAGTCTACTGACTAAAGAAATTTATTCTTCTAAAAAAAATGTGGTACTTACTTGAGTGCATCAGTCCCTGAGAATGGAATTTTCTCAGGCACTACTTCCCAAGACAATTTGCAGTGAAAAAAAGAGCAAATACTAAGCACAGAACGCTTTTAAATATAAAACCAAGACTAAATAATTGAAAATTAGTTACAAAATAGAATACAAGGGTTACACAACTTGACAAGATACAACACACATTACTAATAAAAATTAGGAGGTTGGGGGCTGGCCCAGTGGCGCAGCAGTTAAGTGCATGTGCTCTGCTGTGGTGACCCAGGGTTCGCAGGTTGGGATCGCCAGTGCACATCGACGCACCACATGTCAGGCCATGCTGTGGCGGCGTCCCATATAAAGTAGACGAAGATGGGCACGGATGTTAGCCCAGGGCCAATCTTCCTAAGCAAAAAGAGGAGGATTGGCATCGGATATTAGCTCAGGGCTGATCTTCCTCACAAAAAAAAAAAAAAAAGGAAAAAAAAATTAGGAGGTAGGAAAAAGAAAATATGTTAATTTCTTACTTTTCATTACAGGAAATAAACTGATATAACATATATAGCTCATTTTAAAATATATAATGATCTTGATCTCTTAATATTTTTCATAATTTTTTCCAACTTTATTGAAATCACTTACGAATTTCTTATTATAAAGGATCACTTATTTAATTACTATACCTTCTTTGGTTTTACTTTAATTTCTTTTACTTCTGTTAAAATCAAATAATATTACTATTATTTAAATAAAAATAGTATGTAAGTTGATCCTATCCTCATAATTTTTCTCCTATTTCTCCATCTGTAAATATATGTATGTATTTGGGTATGTGTGTGTGTGGGTATCTGTGCATGGAAAGGAAAAAAATGTCTAAAATGATGTTCCAAATTATAATGATAATTTATGTGTAGTAGAATTAGTTTTTTTAATTTCTTCATCCTTTTCTTATTTTTTTTATAGTGAGTACATAATCATTTAATGCAAATCTGTATTTTAAAAACTTGGTAGGGCAACATCATAGAAATCATGAATCCGACTCAGAATAGAACATCATATATGCCCCCACGTACTTCTGTACTTATTTATACATTTATTCAACCAGTAACTGTCTAGTACACATTATGTAGAAGAAATAAAAACATTAAACTGTCTTAAACATCTTAAATGCCATCACATACTTAAGAGAAAGTTTCTACTACATAATTATAAAGCATATATAAAATATGTCATTTCTAATAAAAACCACTGATCATACGAAATTTAAAACCTGAAAGAACAAACACAACAAAAATACCACTAACAAAATTTTAATTCATTCTTAGTGGATACTATAATTTTTTTGCAATATAGTAGATATGTGATTTTTTTTTGAAAAAACAAGGTCATCTTATTCCAACCTTTAATTAAACAAAAAGCAAAATCTAAATAAATAAAAATGGCACCTCAACATAGTGGTATAGGGTTGAGCTCTTCTGCTTAGAAAAGGGACTATACTTCCCACGCTAGGAAAAACTATTCTCTCTCACTCTTTCTTGTTATCCAATATCTTCCACCTCAGGATATTCTCTTGAGTTACCTCCCTCTGTACAGCCTACCAGTCTAATGGACTTTTTGGCATAAAAGGGAAATTCTAATGCCTTCTTAGCATATTTTCCCCTATGAACACATTTAATCAAATGCCACAGCTCTAATTCCTCATCTCACAACTATGTTGTTCCCTTAAGAAATAATCCATAAGAATTTTTTTTTCATACGAATTTAACTGAACAAGCAAAGAGATGGAAATCATCAGACTATAGCTAACTACTTACCAGAAACATTCTAAATTTTGAGGAGAGGGAGTAATACTTTAACAAAAACGATCACTGGCAAAACCTAAAAGAAGATATATGTTCAAAAATATGTACATTGTTTCACATCCTTGGTTTACATCTGTTTTTGCTCTGAAATGAGGGAAAGCACAGATAACAACTCTTTGAAAAGGTTAAACATAACTTCCCCCAGTTACTTTTTGAAACTCACGTACATAATGACATTTGTTGGCTAAATCTCCAAATATGCCTTGCAAAAAAGTGGTAAATAATCTCAAAGATGATGCAAACTGCAGGTATGCAAAAGGAAATGGTAAAAAGTGTACTATTTATAGTGTTGAAAGCTCTTAGGGAGATGATTCAAAAGTATTTTAAAATCACTCTTTGAAACTTGAAGTAAGTGCATCTAGCACCAAAATACAGATTTTATAAATATGAATGATGAACTTTATATAAGTTATGAATTGCATATATCTTGCCATTTTGGAAAAGTGTTTTGCTGGAAGACAAATAATGTAATTATGCATCACCTTCTTTTTGTTTTTTTGTCCCATGATTCTTCATACCAAAATAGAAGAATTCAGAGGGAAAAAATGAAGCTGATCCATTCAAGTACCTCTGATACAGGCACATTTAATAGTCTCTCCACACCAAGAGTAAAGAGTGGAGACAAAAAGGGAAAAAAGGAGGAGCATTAACAAGATGGAAAGTGAGGTTGTAGGCAGAAGCAAGAACGAGACGTGGGCTTATAACGTGCTGCTGTTCTCCCACAGAATGGAAATGGGAACAATGACACAAGATACATATGTAAAAGGTCACAAACATGAGCCACAAACCATGGTTAGAAAATGTGAAATTACTTGGTGAGTCAAGCACTGCCACCCAGCTTGGGCACCACCATTCACCACTCCTACCACAAACAGTGGAGCACGGCTGCAGGACTGCTCCTCATCAGGAAGTCAGGTGTGATACCTACTGCTAAAGCTGCTATTCCTGGCTTTGGCCAAGGGCTGTAACAATGAAGCATAAGTAATAAAGAGTATGGTCTTTGTAGTGATGTAAACCTGGGCTCACAACCCACATCTAGTTCTGTTTGCAAGATTGCTTCACCTCCTGTGAGTCTCAGTTTATTCATCAGCAAAATGTGTGTAACTACAACCAGTTCCCAGGACTGTTGCAATAAATAGTTGAGGGGATGCATGCAAAGCACCTGTACATTGCTTGGCAGGAACATAGAAAGAGTTCAATACGTGAGCACCTTTCCCTGTACCCCTCTCATTTGGTTTTCTATGTAACACAGTAAGATTTAAAACATTCAAAACTATACTTTTCTTAGCACTAACAAGAAAAGCTGCTAACTTAAGTTTTAACATAGTGGTTTTGGAGACTGTACATTGATATAGGTGATCTTTGAGGGTCCCTTTCATCCCTCTGGAATATCCGTCTCAGCCAAATGGTGAACAAATGTAGCATAGTACAAAAGCGGCTGGACCTGACATGAGTACATCTGGGTTCTAGTCAGGGCTCTATTAGTCATGTGCTCTGGCAAATTACAGCTGCCATGGATCTCAGTTTCCTCATGTAGAAAATGAAAGTACTGAACTAGACTAAGATACCTTCTGGCTCTACAATGGTATTCTGTTGACTAAGTACTGCTTGAAATTCAACTGGACTAGGTATTATAAGATACAAAAGGAATAAGTATGAGGTCCACCTAAATATAAGGAACTAGCAAGCTGCCTAGAGAAAAAAGAGACAGATACACAATAATTAATTAATAAGAGAGCTATTCATGTATATAAGCACCATGATAAAAACATTATAGTACTTCATAGCCATATAAAAAATATTACCTAATAATATAAAAAGTAATACTTTGTCTAAAAAAACTGGAGGATAAAAGAGAAAGGTGTGGAAATAGCCTGAACTAAGAAGCAAGATAAGAGTCAGTCAGAAGCAGAACTTAAATTCTCAAGCACCTCATGTTTAAAATGCAGATAAATTGCCTAATATTTATCTGTTAAAATATACAGGGGCAAAATAAGATCTCTTAAGGATCTTAAGATCTCTTAAGGACAGCCATTATCATATGCTCTATAGTAAGATATTAACAGTTTGATACAGATAATAACAAAAATTTAAAAGCTGAGAAGTGGGCCGGCCCTGTGGCGTAGTGGTTAAGTGCGTGCACTCCGTTGCTGGTGGCCCATGTTTGGATCCCGGGCACACACCGAGGCACCGCTTGTCAGGCCATGCTGTGGCGGTGTCCCATATAAAGTGGAGGAAGATAGGCACAGATGTTAGCCCAGGGCCAGTCTTCCTCAGCAAAAAGAGGAGGGTTGGCGTGGATGTTAGCTCAGGGCTGATCTTCCTCACAAAAAATAAATAACTATAAAAATAAGAGCTGAGAAGAAGACATTATTGTGGGAAAAAGGAATTTACAGAGAGAAGAACTGAATTGAGATGACTGAAATTCAAACACCTGAGTATAGCATCCAAGACCCTTCACAATCTGGTCTCACCTTTCCTTCCTAGCTTCATCCCAAACATCCTAACAACAACAAAGCTCACAGTCTTGGCTTAAGGGGGCTATCCACATTCCCTGCTTTTGGTCACAAGTGACTGAAAATAAAGGAATGCAACTTAAAATAAAAAACTGTTAGATTGTTTACTGGAGATTTTTCTTGTTTGTTGAGATAGGCCTGTACTGCTATAAACTTCCCTCTTAGAACCGCTTTTGCTGTATCCCATAAATTCTGGCATGTTGTATTTTCCTTTTCATTTATCTCCAGGTATTTTTTTATTTCTCCTTTGATTTCTTCATTGACCCAATAGTTGTTCAGTAGCATTTTGTTTAATCTCCACATATTTGTGGCTTTTCTGATTTTCTTCATGTAGTTGATTTCTAGTTTCATACTGTTGTGGTCAGAAAAGATGCTTGGTATTATTTCAATCTTCTTAAATTCATGGAGACTTGTTTTGTGGCCTAATATGTGATCAATCCTGGAGAATGTTCCATGTGCATTTGAAAGAATGTGTATTCTTCAGTTTTTGGATGGAATATTCTGTATATATCTACTAAGTCCATCTAGTCCAGTGTGTTATTTAAGGCCAATGTTTCCTTATTGATCTTCTGTTTGGAATAAACTTAACCAAAGAGGTAAAAGAACGGTACACTGAAAACTATAAAACACTGCTGAAAGAAACTGAAGATGACACAAAGAAATGGAAAGTTATTCCATGCTCTTGGATTGGAAGAATTAACATAGTTAAGATGTCCATACTTCCTAAAGCAATCTCTAGATTCAATGCAATCCCTATCAAAGTTCCAACATTTTTCACAGAAGTAGAACAAAGAATCCTAAAATTTATATGGAACAACAAAAGATCGTGAATAGCTAAAGGAATCCTGAGAAAAAAGAAAAAAGCTGGAGGTATCACACTCCCTGATTTCAAAATATACTACAAAGCTATAGTAACCAAAACAGCATGGTACTGGCACAAAAACAGACACACAGATCAATGGAGTAGAATTGAGCGCCCAGAAATAAACCCACACATTTATGGACAGCTAATTTTCAACAAAGAACATACAATGGAGAAAGGAAAGTCTCTTCAACAAATGGTATTGGGAAAACTGGACAGCCACATGCAAAAAAATGAAAGCAGACCATTATCTTACACCATACACAAAAATTAACTCAAAATGGATTAAAGACTTGAATGTAAGACCTGAATCCATGAAACTTCTAGAAGAAAACATAGGAAGTATGCTCTTCAACATCGGTCTTAGCAACATATTTTCAAGCACCATGTCTGACCAGGCAAGAGAAACAATAGAAAAAATAAACAAATGGGACTACATCAAACTAAAAAGGTTCTGCACAGCAAAGGAAACCATCAACAAAACGAAAAGACAACCTAACAATTGGGAGAAGGTATTTGCCCATCAAGGGATGAATGGATAAAGAAGATGTGGTATATATACACAATGGAATACTACTCAGCCATAAGAAATGATGAAATCCAGCCATTTGTGACAACATGGATAGACACTGAGGGTATTATGCTAAGCAAAATAAGTCAGACGGAGAAGGTTAAATACCATATGATCTCACTCATAAGCAGAAGATAAAAACAACAACAAACAAACACATAGAGACAGAGATTGGATCGGTGGTTACCAGAGGGGAAGGGGGGAGGGAGGAGGACGAAAGGGGTGGTTAGGCACATGTGTGTGGTGATGGTTTGTAATTAGTATTTGGGTGGTGAACATGATGTAATCTATGCAGAAATAGAAGTGTAATGATGTACACCTGAAATTTATACAATGTTATAAACCAATGTTACCGCAATAAAAAAAAAAGTTACAACGAGTAAAAAAGTACACTTAAAAAAAGAAAGAAAAAAAAAAAGAAGGTGGAGCAAAAGAGAGGACTAGTCAGCAAAGGAACCAGAGAAGTCCCCTAGGCAAATGTTCACAAGGTCAAGCTAAGTCATGGGAGAAGAAGTCTTGGCTAAGGTGATTAGAATAATATGGTTTCCTTGGCAAAGCTCTTCCTACAGTGGGTAAGACAGCCTCAAGCTAACTCAGCTGAGAAATACTTCTTCAAACAAATATCCCTCTGGGTTCTCTTTCCACGCTCAACAGGTGGTCTCCGGCAACATGGTTCCCATGTATCTTGCCAGAAAAGAGAGAGTACACTGGTCAGAAATGCTGGGTCAACTTAACAGCTATATTTCTCATTCATCAATTGACCTCCATATTAACAACCTGGCTTCCCAAGAAGCCTGCCTACAGGGAGACAGTGTACTGATCTGCCAAATCAAGCAATCCAATCTGCTTGACAGTTGTATTTCTCATTGGAAATTAATAAATTGACAAAAACACAAACATATATAGATATACAGATATCTGTATATCAGTTTCTAAGAGCATGGTTAACGTCACCCTGCTCCTGAGAGAGGTCCACTCTAGTGGGCCCAGCATATCAGGTGTCTGAAAGTGTAAGGTCAAACTCCAGACCCTGGACTGCAATGACTGCACGAAGGGAAGGCCAGTCACTGGAGGCCCGTTGGCAACAACACATCACTTGGCACAGCCCTGCAACAAATGCCTTTAATGCTCACACTACGACATATGGCATACATATTTGTGATTTCATTCCTCTCTTCATGCAGTATTTTCTCTTTCCAGAACGCCCTCCTCCCACCCCTTCTCCACCTGGAGAAGTCCTCCTCCTCCTTTAAGGCTATATAGCTCAAATGTCAGTTCTTCTGTCACATCTTCCCCAACCACTTAGGTAAAATTAATCACATCCTCTTAAGTGCTGCCATAGCAACCCATGCACACCTTTCTCTGCCAGTGCTCTCAAATCAGAGTGGGGAATTCAGTCTAGCTCCTCTCATCACCTGCTCACCTCCCCAAAAAGGGCCATGTATTCACCTACATTAACAACTCCTATCATAGCACCATGTATGCTTCAGTGCTCACTAAATGTTGGAATGAGGAGAAGGTAAAGAGTTGGCTATGGATAGGTAAAGAGGTTGAGGTGAAATATTTCTATACAGGAAAAAAATCTCATGAGTTAAGAAGGTGAGAAAGTGAGACTAGATAAGGTCTGTGTAAGAAGAGAAGAAGGTCAAGAGCAGAGAGTTCGCTGAGGAGGGTTATTGGAGAAAATAACGGAAAAGAAACTTAGGAACAAATTATCGAGGGTCCTGAAAGGTTGAAAAAGGGGTATAAATGGGGTTAAGGAGGCAAAAGGGAACCAAAATAAGTTCTTAGAGAGAAGAGTAACATGAAGAATTTGATAAACAGCAGAATGTAGTCATAAAAAGAAGTAAAAAGAACCAGAGCTTGGGACCCAGGGTTTGAATTTCCACCCCACCCCCACCCCCTCACACATAATGACTAGCAAGCTATTTAACTCCTGTAAGCCTCAATTTAATTATCTATAAAATGGGGATAACAATATCTACCTTGCACAGCAATATCTACCTTGAGGATTAAATGATATTATCTAGCACAGTGACCAAGACACTGTCCCCATCTCTAACAGCTGTTACTGTGACTGGTTTTATAGACATTAATCTAGCACGGTAAGTAAAGTGAATTAAAGGAGAAGACTGGAAGCTGAAAGATGATTTAATAGGAAATTACAAGAGTCACTTGATTTGGGCACAGTTATAGACTTAAAACCACATTACCTTGGCTTTAGTAACAGCTCCTCCCTTAACTAGCAATAATACCTCAGCCAAGTCACTTCTCCTCAGTACCTATTTCCTGAGCTGCAAATTGGGATAATAAACTCGACCCTTCTTATTTCACAAATTTATTGTTGGTTACTTTAAATAGAAAAAAAATACATTTGAAAGTGTTTCACACACTATAAAGTGCTTTGGGGAAGATAAGGGAATGAAGAGGATGGGAAAAATTTAAGAAACATTTTCAAGAAAGACTCAAGGACATTAGAGACACTGGGAGACAAGGAACACCAAATAAAAAATGCCAAGGTATTAAGGAATGCCTCTTCAAAAGAAACTCAGAGGAGAAAAGAGTCTGAAAGAAATGATTTGAGAAAGGTCTGTTCTGAGGCGAAAGGACATCTACCTAAAAGCAGATGGAAGCGCAGGACTGCAGTCTGGGTGGCGGGCAACGGTGTGAAATGAGCTCTGAGAACTGCCAGCAACATCCATCAGAGTGAGAGTTACGAGAAGTGATGATTTATCTATGACAAATGCAAAGCAAGAAGAACTAAAGTTATAAGATTCAAAATGCAGTAAGTAAATGTCTAGCAAGGGACAAGAAAAAACCCATCCACAAAGAGAAGACAGGTACAACAGGAAGAAGTATGGGCAGCAGAGAGCTCAAAGTGAAAATCCAAAGTGGTAGAGCGCTCATGCAACTGAAAAGCCAAGGTCATGTGGCATAAGCATGTCAAGGAGATTGAGAACTGAGGGGAAAAACCTCTACAACTGGCTAGAATGTGGTCACCAGCGACCTTCAAGAGTGCGGTTCCAGTACAGAAGTGGAATCAAAGCCAGACTGCAAGGAGTTAATCATAATTCTATGATCCCAACATAAAAAAGCAGCTGCCAGTAAACTGAAGGTGAAATTCACAGATAAGAGAAAAGCACATTTAATAATTGAAAGGGGACAAACTTTATCTCCAGAAAGCTTCTTAGGATTTTTAACACTTCCACAAGAGAAAGAAGACTTCGGTTTTTCAAAATCTCCCAAAAGACATATATAAGTAGCAAAACACATGGAAGTTAGATTTTGCTGCAACTGAAGGACAAAAAGAAGAGGTGACTTAGCCCTAATAGTAATCTAAACTTGATTACAATTCGCATACTCTAAATAAGGCATTTCAGCGACTAAGTTATATGAACTACAATACACAAGTCATAGTACCCTTTGTGTGAATAAATTACATATTACTAAAAACAGTAGTTAATAACATTACTATGTTATATTCAGTAAGTAAACATTCCTTTCTAATGCCCCAAAGTTCCTTTTCTTAATGCCTATGTATATCAAAGTAAGACATACAAATGTCTTCTTGTGGTTCCATTCACAATATATGCTAACTAATCTTTGATTTAAATAAGTACTCACAGTTACTTTTAATTCCATTTAAAAGTATGATACATTCAAAAAGATCAGTTAAAAATAATAATCACTCTAAAAAGCATAACGGGAGAAGATGAATAAAACTCTTTCAGGAATGGTGAGGGTCCCAGTATTTAGGTTGAGGCAGGTCTTCAAAAAGGAAGGAAAGAATAGAACAAACAGTCCTAAAATTTGTATGGAACCACAAAAGACCGTGAATAGCCAAAGCAATATTCAGAAGAACAAAGTTGGAGGCACCACGCTTCCTGATTTCAAACTATATTACAGTGATAGCAATCAAAACAGTATAGTATTGTCATAAAAACAAACACATAGATCAATGGAACAGAATAGAGAGCCCAGAAATAAACCCACACATATGTGGTCAATTAATTTACTACTAAGGAGCCAAGAATATACAATGGGGAAAGGACGGTCTTGTCAATAAATGGTATTGGAAAAACTGGACAGCCACATGCAAAAGAATACAACTGGACCCCTATCTTATAGCAGACACAAAAATTAACTCAAAATGGATAAAAGACTTGAATGTAAGACGTGAAACTGTAAAACTCCTAGAAGAAAACATAGGGAAAAAGCTCCTTGACATCAATCTTGGTGATGATTTTTTGGATTTGACACCAAAAGCAAAGGGAACAAAAGCAAAAATAAACAAGTGGCAGTACCTCAAACTAAAAACCTTGTGTACAGCCAAGAAAATCATCTACATAATGAAAAAATAACCTACAGGAAATATTTGCAAACCATTTATCTGATAAGTGGTTACTATCCAAAATACATAAGGAACTCATACAACCCAATACCAAAAAAAATACAATTAAAAAATGGGGAGAGGATTTGAATACACATTTTTCCAAAGAAGACACACAGATTGGCAACAGGTACGTGAAAAGATGCTCAACATCACTAATCATCTGGGAAACGAAAATCAGAACCACATGAGATATCACCTCACACCTGTTACAATGGCTACTATCAAAAAGACAAGAAGTAACAAGTGTTAGTGAGGATGTGAAGGAAAGGGAACCCTTGTGCACTGACAGTAGGAATGTAAATTGATGCAGCCACTATGGAAAACAGTATAGAGCTTCCTCAAAAAATTAAAAATAGAACTACCATAAGATCTAGCAATTCCACTTCTGTGTATTTATTCAAAGGAAACGAAAACACTAACCCCCATGTTCATCACAGCATTATTTACAATAGCCAAAACATGAAAACAACCTTAGTGTCCATTGATGGATGAATGGGTAAAGAAAATGTGGTGTGTATATATATATAATGAAATATTATTCATCCATAAAAAAGAAGAAAATCCTGCCATTTGCAACGATATGGATGAACCTTGAGGGCATTATGCTAAGTGAAACAACTCAGACAGATAAAGACAAACACCATACAATCTCACTTACATGGGAAATCTAAAAACAAAACTCGAAGATACAGAGAAGAGATTGGTGGTTACCAGAGGTGAGAGGGGAGAGGGGGCGAAATGGGTGAAGACTGTCAAAAGGTACAAACTTCCAGTTTATAAATAAAGTCATAGGGATGGTAAGGTACAGCACGGTGACTATAGTTAATAATACTGTATTGTATATCTGAAAGTTGCTAAGAGAGTAAATCTTAAAAGTTCTCATCACAAGAAAAAAAAATTTGTAACTATGTGTGGTAATGGATGTTAACTAGATTTACTGTGGTGATCATTTCACAATACATACATATATAGAATCATTATGTTGTACACCTGAAACTAATATGTCAATTATATCTCAGTAAAAAATTTACAAAGAGATTTAAAAAAAAAAAAGAGGAAAGGAAGAAAGGAGACAGCCCTGCTTATATCTCAATCACCAAGACTTTGCCCTAATTCCAAAAGCTTGGATGATATCAAGTTAATTCTTAACTTTTGTTTTGCATAATAAAATGATGCACCAAATTAATAAATACATATAAATCCAGATATAATAGAAAAATATCATTTGGGTCAAGTTTTATCCTTCTCATCCCTAAATCTATAGTCAAAAGTACTAATTACAACAAACTGATTTTAAAGAACTGGCTCTTTTTTGCTTTCTAAGCAATGGAAGGATTTAAATGAAACACAACAAAACAAAATGACCAAAGAAAAGAATCAATGCACCATAAAAATCCAAATTTCCCTGATTCTGACCACTGTACAGTAGGAAAGAGCATTAAACCAGAAGTCAGGAACCCTGGTTAAGTGCAGCCCTACCGATGAATAAAGCATTTAATTACTATGCCACTCAGTTTTCCTCATTTAGTAAAGAGAAATCTCCCCTACCTCACCTACTTCCAAAACTGTTGTGATGATAAAATGATAAAACAGCATACGCAAGAAATATAAATAATTACATTAGTTAAGAATTATAACTATACACATATATACACAGAGCTTCACAAATATAAGGCAACAATCCATTAATCATTCTTTTATAGTATAGATGGATTACTTTAATTAATCCATACACTATCTTTATGCTTAACAAAATTTAAATATCATGATACCACTCCATTATTTCAATTATTCTCTGAACTTTAATGGACATACTTAGTTATAAATGTCATTATAGTTAAATCTTGATTATTTAACCACTTAGGACTTCTACATTGTTCATAAGGTAGTTTATCCAAGAAAAAAATAATAGCAGTCAGGGCCACCCCAGTGACATAGTTGTTAAGTTCATGCACTCCACATCGGCGGCATAGACTGATGCACCGCTCATCAAGCCATGCTGCGGCAGCATCCCACATACAAAATGGAGGAAGATGGGCACAGGTGTTAGCTCAGAGCCGATCTTCCTCAGCAAAAAGAGGAGGATTGGCAACAAATGTTGGCTCAGGGCCAATCTTCCTCACCCCAAAAAAAAGAATAGCAGTAAATTCAAAATATATTTCTTAGCTGCTCTTTTTAAAGATCTAGTAAGAAAGAGAGGCTTAAATAAATGACATATTTAAGATTATTACTATTTATTTATATCTCATTTAGCAGAGTTCAATTTCTCTAAGTAAAGATTGCAAGTATTCAATATTTTCTCTTTTATGTCTGAAATCACTCCCCAATATACAACTCTAATTCTTATTAAATATTGTTTTCCAAGTAGAACAAAACTATCCAACTGTTTTTCTTTTTCTCCATAGGATAGTCAAACCTTTCAACCTGATTTTCAAAGGGAGAGTGAGTGTAAAGATTTTCCTTACATTTTCAAGCAGAGGTTTGGTCTTCTATTCTGCAAATAAAGTAACTCCATAGAAATAGCTGTTAGATAAAATCATCGCGTCATAAAACATGATAGTAGTCACAAGCATTTGAAAAGTACTTGAAGTGTGACCCTATTTGCTCAAATTCTAGAAATAAACATATAATCCATGCTGCTTTCTTAATCACTGCAGTCTAAATATTGAACAGCTTGACTTCCAATATTATTTTACCAGCATACAGAAGGAACCAGACTAACCATTTGGGCATTAATCAGTTTAAGAATTACCCATTTCAGAGGCCTAGGTCTCTCTGAGATCAGTCTTAGGGCTAAACGTAAATCTAGAGTAAAGAAATCTTGCCTCCCAGTAACTTTCCTACATAAAGACTGAGAAATCACCTACAAAAAAATGTACGGATTTCAAAGTAGACAATAATATAAATGCTTACGTTTAACCTAAGGCTCAAGGTAGTGTGTAGAACTGGGATGAAGTCTGAAAAACATTTCAATAACTTTTTCTGCAGTGCTTTTTCCAGAATCCATCCACCCCTCCCAAGTTTTTCCCTCAATCTCTTCCAATTTATCCCCCTACCTTTAAGAAACTGTACTGAGCAACCCAGGAAATAATTGGAGGAAAGGAGGATGAAACAAACTCTTCTACTACCTTTGCCTCAACCTGAATCTCTGGTTTAAAAATCTCTGACAATCAATCAATCTTAGCTGACAAGGAAGTTAAAAAAAAACTTACGATTGAAGCTTCTGTGTACCCCTCCCTGATCCCATTTCCCTCCCTCTTTCCCAGAGGTAATCACTTTGCTGACATGTGTGTCTATCATTCCTATCATTGACTAATGAAACATCATCTACATGTGATTGCTTTTATAGAATTAAACTCCATAAGCCCACAGGCTGTGTCTCATACTGTCCTCTGTGTAGCGTCTAGTAAACAGCATACAGTAATCATTTAAATGCTACAAATACCTCTAAAGAAAATTAATAAATATTTAGTGAAACTAATTAAACAGAACCATACATTGTCACAATAGGGAAAAAGAAACAAATTTCTTCCCCATTTATGAAACTCAGCTAAGCGTCTATTATGTAAAGTTGATCCAAAAATTCAAATTATTGAAAAACTTGGTTTTAATTTAAAAGACTGAATAAAATTTAAAATACTAAACAAAAATTTAGGTTGGCAAAAATACATCTTTCATCCAAATAATTCCCTATAAACTCAGCAATTATAATTTATTCTGATTTTTTGTTTCACCACATTAGAAGTTATTTTTCTATATTCCCTAGGCAGCAACAAATAACACCATGCATGAGGAATGACATAATTACATGGCAAAAAAGACAGACCAGCACCCTCACACTCCAAACTCCCCTCTGTGACTCCTTCATGCCCCATATGTTGCTAATAAAACTGTTTGAATCATACCTATGAGACAGTTTTACTGACACAGTATCAGGCCTCTTGGTTCTTCATAAGGCAAACCATACCACCAGAACTGTTACAAACACAAATTTTAAGACTGAGGCAAATAGAAATCTACATTATACATATGTATGCCTGTGTATGTGTGTGTGTGTACAGAGATACATATATATTCTGGAGCATAGAAACTTCCATTAAAACCATAATTGCACTACTTGATTCTTTAAACTTTAAAATGTCCATGCTAGCTATATAGACATATAGAAGTTTCCAAAATCTGACAAAAGTATGACATTCAAGGAACCATACACCTAGCATTATCATTGTATATTGTTAATATGATCAAATACCTGACTGGTAGAAAATAATGACAGCCAGAATTCTTACTAATAATTTTAAAAAGATACAAAAAGGAAGAGAAAATAATGGAACATTGAATCAACAATTAGAAATTTTACAAACCTATTAAACTGATAAATAATCCAGTATCCATGGCCCTGACTTTCTATTTCAGGAAGCTAAAACACTTTCAGCACATGTATGGTTAAATTTACCATATGTAAAGTCTTCTTAGAAAACATGAATGCTGAAAATAAATGATTAACAAAAAGTTAAAAAAAAAAAAAAAGCCTGTAAGCACTGCTATTATAAGAAATGCTCAATTAGATCAAGACAAATGCATTCTCAATTTTTTTCTAGAAAACTTCTCCAGGGGACTCCTCCCTAAGATGTTATTTCAACATGACCTCAATTAGCAAATCCTCTGGAGACAAGATTCCTTTTAATAAGTCAGCCTAAAAACAAAAGGGATATGAGGAATTCTAGTTCCCTTTGAGTTGTGATGGCAGCAAATAGGAAAAAGGAAGCAGGGGTGCTGGTTCAAGTACAAATCTTTCACAGGACTGTCTGACTCTTAGCCCAGGGCTCAAAAGGTCCAATCAACACCACCAAGCAGAGGAGGGAAAAGGGATCAGGTTGAGAAGGACTGCAGGAAGTAGTTGAAAGGACTGGTCTTCCAGGGAGTAAATTTGTGATCAAGTGTAGAACACATACCAATTCTAGAACACAACAGTTGTGCCTCCAGAGATGAACCTCTGAAATGGACACAAATTATTGGATTGCACCCTATTTGTTGGAAGAGGAACTGCTGCATTTGAAATCATAAAATTCTAGAATTGGCAGGGATCTGTGGGTTACTCGCGCATCCTTCCACCAAATGCAAGAAGGCTTCGTGTAGCATTCTTGTTACATAGACGATGACCTGGTCTCTTCGGGAAAACTCACCAATTATGAGGAGCTAAAAATTCAATTGTTGGCCTATCTCTTTAGGCCTTGCTTGAATGCTGGTGTGCCATTTCTGTCAAGGCCTTCTTGCTCATCAATGACATTGGCCTGCCCTCTTAGACTTCAAATCTGACCCGCTCCATCAGATCCAGACTTTGACTTTGTCCAGTCTTTGACTGGACTCCCAGTGTCCCTTACAGGTCAGATGTTCTAAATGAAGTTATGACCCTGATCTATTACTATCTCAGGCCAGTTCCCAGTTATAGCTCCCTTGGTCTACCCTCATCTATGAAAAAGCACTGCCACCACAACCTCCAAGTCTGCCCAAGTCTGCTGCTCAGTCTCAACAGGTCTATGATCACAGGTAACCTTAACACTGAAGGAATACATCCTGGCATCTCCAGTCCAATAATCTTCTCTGACCCATATATCTATACTGGTCTTTGGCTAGCTATTATTAACATTTTATCAGGGCCCAAGATCACCTGGGGTTCTGATAAAAACTACAGATCTTCTCCTCTGAAAAAGGCCTGATTGCATATATAATATTGTACATAATTTCAAAGAGTTCCTCATGAATCTCAAGTGAAGCATATCTGTAACAGGGGCTCGTATATTTAAAAAGTTAAATACAGATTCCACGTACACTCTATACACACACGCAAACACGCACAAACAACACAAATTTTGTTTCTTTATGTCTAGAGTAATACCTAAAGATGTACTTTTTTCCATTGTTGTTCTTGTTCTTGTTAATTATTTACATCCCCAGGAGAGTCTGGTGATCAACTTTGAGAGCCAATGCTCTACAGGATTTAGAGCACTGGTCTCCAAAAGGAGACTACTCAAGGCAATTGTCTGGGGTGCATGGAAAAATATTAAAACTTTATTTATATTTACTTTTATCTAATCCTTTTTTGTTTTCAATACTTCTATTTGTTTCATAATTTACATAATATATTAGTACAGGCATACATGTACATTTTTCATAGGTAAATAAAAATACATATACTGTGCTTTAAAAAATTTTACTAATTGAAAGCATAGACACTACTCCTTTAGGGATGACAGTTATGAATACTATCTTTGAGATACCATCAAGAACTAGTTAGGTTATAGGAGTTAATTGCAATGGTCTACACTGGCAAGGCCTAATACCTCCCACCAAAACCACACCTGTAACGGTATACTTCAGTATTACATTTCCCACCCCTATACTCCAATAGTTCAAATACTTTACACACCTTTCATAAAATACTGCAATCCATTACATCAACAGTTGTAATTTGGGGAGCAGCACTGGTTTACGATCATGCTGCTATAAAACGATGCAAGAAGTAAAGTGTTATAAAGATATGGCACACACTGAGGACATTTTATACAATGTGTATGGTACATTTCAGTACTTCGCAAATCAGAAAAGTTCCAGTATGGTATAAGGCAGGCATTCTAGATCTGTGCTGTCCAATATGGCTCCCACTATTCACATGTACTACTGAGCACATGAAATGTGGCTAGTGCCACATATTTAAATGATATTTTGGGTATATAAGGTTAAATAAAATATATCATTAAAATTAACTTCACTTGTTCATTTTTACTTCGTTAATGTGGCTACTAGAAAATTTAAAATTACATACATGCTTGCATTATATTTCTACTGGATAGTGCTGGCCTAGATAATAGTTAAAACTGGGAATAACCTTCTAAATAGACACTATACCTTATGGATAACTTCATCCTCACTCTACCACCACCCCAGCCCCACCCTCACCATGAATGTGTTCAAAGTAATACAAATTATTTACAATACGAAATTTTTACATGGTTTTAAGACATCAGTTCCATAAGAATGTATACTTTTTTCTGATTGGCAAAAATGAGTAAACATGGTAGGCTAAGAGGAATGCCGTACTCACATACTCTAATGCCAAACCATAAAATTAAAAAAGACAGAGTGACATAACATTCTAAAAAACCAAATTTATTCGCTACTGTCAGCTAGATAAATACAGCGTCTATTTAGAGTTTTATAATACTTTAAAATCAGGCTTCACCCACAAAATGTAATTTTTTACTTTAATATAAAACTCATCTCATATCAATATTGCTGGATTGACATTTTCACTTCCCCTCTTAAAACTAGCATTTCTTTTAAGAGAACAAAGGTGTTAAATTAATATGTCGCTTAGCCTTTTCCTTTCCAAAAGAGCTATGGCAGATACAGCAGATTTATTCTCAACCCTCATGCAACCCTATTGTAATATGTCTTACAACACAATAGTGGCTAGAAAGCTGAAGGGTAGTTTTGCTAGACTCTCTTGCAACTTGAGATCTGCATGTGCCCTAGGTTTTCCAAGCAGGAACACTCCTAGGAGACCAGAAGGAGAAAGGAAACAAGGAGAGATAGCAGGCAAGCACAGGCAGATCAGCCCATCCAGCAATGATGGCAGGCAAGATGATGATTCTTCTGAGGCCAGTACCAAAAGCCAAGACTCTTCATTCAGCAGCTTCCAAACCTGAGCAAGGCGCAGCATGGTTCGGAGACCAGAGATGGCTGCGGCTCTCTCAGTTGAAAAATGTGGTTCCAGGAGTCATTCCTAGAAGCTCAGCCTAGAGTCTATTCCTTCTGCTCCCTCAAAGATCCTGTAATCTATTACAACTTAATAAATCCCTTTCTGCTTAAACCAGCTATAATGATTCTGCTGTCTGCCACTAGGAGCCCTTTCCAATACATGGGCCAAGCAAACAGAACACATGAAATAAATTTTCAAATACAACACCAAAACTCAGCTTTAAAATATAGGCCTATGGTTGCATAATGCCACTGAACTATACACTTAAAAATGGTTAAAATGGTAAATTTTATGTTACATATATTTTATCACAGTAAAAAAATATGATTTTCATAAACACATCAAAAAATAAACCACTATATTTAGGCTTGGGAATCAAGAACTCTTAGATAAACTTGGTTTTGTTAACTTATTCCTTTTCCAACAGTTATCAACAAGTCAGTCACTTAGCCTCCTGGTCCAGCCTCTTGGTCCCTAAGAGAAAAAAGTGGAAGAAATCTCAACATATATTAGGGATAAGACAGGCACTAAAATTCAGTAATGGGGGGCTGGCCCCATGGCCTAGTGGTTAAGTTTGGTGTGCTCTGCTTTGGTGGCCTGGGTTCAGTTCCTGGGCACAGACCTATACCACTCAGCGGGGGCCATGCTGTGGTGGCATCCCACATACAAAATAGAGGCAAATTGGCACAGACATTAGCTCAGGGCAAATCTTCCTCAAGCAAAAAGAGGAAAATTGACAACAGATGATAGCTCAGGGCAAATCTTCCTCAGCAAAAAAAAAAAAAAAACAAGAAACAAAAATTCAGTAATGAGTGAAGGAGCGGGGGACAAGGCAATATTTGTGGCAAAAATTACTATGTGACTACTATGGGCCAAGTGCCTTACATATACCCTCATTTAATCCTCACAATAACAACACTCACTCAACCCCAAATTCACCACAATGCTTCAAGGTAGGGCTTATAATCCTTTTATTACTGATGAGAAAATGGAGGAAAAAAGCTAACCAACTTGCCCAAGGTGCACAGCTAGTGACTACTGGAGTAATGACAGATCAAGATCTGTCTGACGCCAAAGCCCTGGCTCTTTCTACACCACATTTCTCTTACTGACTGCCACAGCCACAGTGCTCAGCAGGCAAAGGCTAATTAAATTATCCACCATGATGGAATCATCACAGAGCCAGGAAAGCAATTCCTGAAAAGTGTCACCTAGACCATTAATACAGTATGCCCTGTAGAGTCAAGTGTGATGTTCAAATACAGAAATAAGTAGATGATGATGATTATAACGATAATAGCATCCAGCTACCATTTACTGAGTGCCTATTATGTTTAAAGTGCTGCATATACATTACTTCATTTAATCCCCTGAACATCCCAGTAAGAAATGCACAGTAGGTGTTACCTTCATTTTACAACAGAAGAAAATGAGACACAGAGAGATTAAAAACTCTGCCAAAGATTATGCCACAAGTCAAGTTCAGAGCCAGAATTTGAACCCAAGTCTCCATGATGCCCAAGAATGTGTGTGGGGACCACACTTGTATTTCCTTTTATCCTCCAAAGAGCCAAACATGGGCCTTCTACAAGTAAACATTCAATAAATCAGTGATTTTACTTTGAAATTAGGGACACCAGATGCACACTAAGAGGTTACATAAATTCAGTAGTCTGGTGCTGACATGAGTGAAAAGACATGAAGGAAGAAATGATAACGAAGAGTCCCTCCCTGAAGGTCAGTGTATGTTTGCCAGTAACAGTTAAAGGATCGGATCTCCCCTTTCCTCACATTCTTCCAGCCTAGCCCACCCTTCACTTCACCTCCCCACCACAAGGAAAAGAAGAGCTATGAGACAAGTAGTAAGACTTGCTCCATTACCCCTAGCATACTGTTAGAAATTATATACACTACATCGTCCTAAGAGAACTGGATGAAAGCAAGGAAGTCACCTGCAAGCCATCTGATTCAGGAGGCCCAAGGTGGGGACTGAGAATTTGCAAATCTAACAAGCTCCCAGGTGACAGTGTCACCAGACCACACTAGTTTCCATTATCATCATCCTAAAACTTCTTTTTGTCCACCAAGTTCAGCCATAAGAGAGTAACTAATAACTGTCAGTAAGATGGTGCTTATCTCCTCTGGTACAGCATGGCTTTATAATGGAGATACAATTAACAAGCTAGAAAATAGCCAAAGGGTTGGCAGGGTGGAAGCTAGAGTAGAAACTACATGGTCTATATCCCGACAATCAGTGGGTCTTCAATGAATCCAGTACACTTTTAAAACTATCAATGACACATGTTAGAAGTTATGAGGTGGGGCATGGGGGTAGAGGGAAGGGAATAAAATTTGAATAAAGGGAATAAAATTTGAACAAAGGGAATAAAATTTGAACAAAGGGAATAAAATTATAAATTATATAACTAACATGTAGAAACTCAACACAAAGAGAAAATGTTGCCCTAGCCTGGTACAAAACTTTACCTTTTGACAAAAAATAGGCCTTTTAGTAAAATAACATTAACAAATATTTCCCAAATAAACATTACTACTCTTAGCAGCATAAAAAGTTAACAGCAATAGGAATTCAGTATATTCCCAGATGATAATAATGAGCTGCAAAAGGTCAAGAAAACCCAAGACAGTACACACACAATGATGGAGTCACTGTTCTCTTTTATTTACAAACAGAAAAAGAAACTTATTTATTTAGTATCATTATGACAGACCCACCCATATATGGAAATAGTAGCTTGTGTAGTTAACTCAAAATACGGTCCAAAACCACATGTGCTGGACTACATGGAAAATCCAGTCTCATAAAGCAAAAACACCACCATTTAAAATTACATGTTAACAAAATTAACAGCTTATAGAGTACAGCCTTCCATTAAACAAAAGGCAGTCCGTGATTTTGTTTTTGTTTGTTTTAATCCAATTGACATGAGGACTCTTGAAGTCTACCAAGATACCAGATCAAAAATAAACAAAAACCAAAAAAGCAACTATAAAGAAAAAGAAACTGATATAGTCAAACTGACGTAGTGGAAAAAATGGGAAATAATCTATATGTCCATCAACAGCACAAAAGATAAATAGGGGTATAATCATACACTGAATATAATACAACCTTTAAAATCACTGAACTACAGCAGTGGTGTTATGGGCTGAATTGTGTTCTCTCAAATTCAGTCTTGAAGCCCTAACTCCCAGTACCTCAGAACGTGATGGTATTAGGAGATACAGCCTTTTTAAAGAGGTGATTAAATGAAAAAGAGGTCATTAGGGTGGGTCCTAGTCCAATATGACTAGTGTCCTCATAAGAAGAGGGAATTTGGACACAGAGGGACACGAGAGATATATACCACATACCATGTGAGGACAAAGCATATAAGGTGACCAGCAAGAAGGTGGCCATCTGCAAGCCAAGCAGAGAGACCTCAGAAGAAAGCAAATCTGCCAACACCTTGATCTTGGATTTCCAGCCTCCAGAACCGTGAGAAAACAAATTTCTGTAGTTTAAGCCACCCAGTCTATGGTATTTTGTTATAGCATAACAAAACTAATGGAAAACTAATACAAATGGTCTCAAATTTAAACATTCAGAAGAATCACCTGGAAAACTTGTTAAAACACAGATTGCTGGGCCCTACTCTGAGTTTCTGTTTAGTAGGTCTGGAATGAGTCCTGAAACAGAACTAGCTTCATGGAATGGGTGCATGAACACACTTACAAGGCCCCACTCTTGGTTTAATGCTCTGCTGTTGCCATCTTGAAATTATAAATAGTTTTTGAACAAGAGGCCCAGCATTTTCATTTGGCACTGGGCTGCACAAATGTATCTGGTCCTGGCCTGAGAATCTGTACTTCTAACAAGTTCCCAAGCAATGCTAAGGTTGCTGGTCAGGAACCACGTTCTGAGAGTCTATGAACTACAGCAACGTCTATCAACCTAGGTAAATCTAAAAATATAATATTGGGCAAAAAAGAGCATGTTGCAGAAGGACAAGTATAGGTATCATTTATATAAGGTTTTTCTTATACATATGTATTAAATAAAAGTATAAAAACAGGGGCCCGCCCGGTGGCACAAGTGGTTAAGTGCGCACGCTCCGCTGTGGCAGCCAGGGGTTCGCCGGTTCGGATCCCGGGCACGCACCGATGCACTGCTTGTTAAGCCATGCTGTGGCGGCGTCCCATATAAAGGAGAGGAAGATGGGCACAGATGTTAGTCCAGGGCCACTCTTCCGCAGCAAAAAAGAGGAGGATTGGCATCGGATGTTAGCTCAGGGCTGGTCTTCCCCACAAAAAAAAAAAAAAAAAAAAGGATAAAAACAGGCATGGCAATGTGAACACCCAATTCCAAACGCTTGCCACCTCTGAGGCTGAGGAAAGAAGAATGAAACTAGGGATCACCCAATTCCAAACACTTGCCACCTCTGAGGCTGAGGAAAGAAGAATGGAACTAGGGATCAGCACCATAAAAAGCCTCAGTTTGTCCATAAAGTTCTATTTCTTGAAGAAATAAAAAACAAAAAATTGAAGTAAACATGGCAAAAATGTTCAGGTTTGACAGAGCTGGGAGAGAGTTACATCGTGTTGCTCTCTATACTTTTTTGTACTTTTCTGTAAATTTAAAACACTTGAAAAAAATTTTAAAAGAGAAAGAAAACCTTAACTTTTATACAATCTGAGTAACTTTAGCATCACCCACAATCTAGTAAAATATTCCATTCAGAATTATAAAATTTGCCAGTTGGAAAAACAATTCTACTTAAAAAAAAAACCCCTTCACAATAACCAAGATATAAAGTTATTTGAAGTTTCACAATCATAATTTAAAAGGTTAAATGGATATAAATCCACTTTAAATAAACAACACACTCTAAAAATAACTAGGATATTATGTAAATTAAGAACACTAAAAATGAGAACTACTGGCACCATTGGAAATAATAATAACTGTACCATTCAGGTTAGTTTGACTTTAGTATGTCTTTTGCAAAATTGACAAAAATAAATTTTAAGCTGTTTACAGTAACACAAATAAAATATAACGAGTAGTGAAATTTCTCCAAACCTAGAGAAAATAACATGAAAAGGAAATATCTCTAACATATAGAAAATCTATGCAAATTAAAAGGAAAGGAATAAAAATAAATACTAAATATTAGAAAGAAAATTTCAATCTAACAAATATAGAATAAATGCAAATTTTATAAATGATACCTTTTAACTATCAAATTAGCCAACTTTATATAAAAAATGAATAATCGATGCTATTCTCATTTTAGTGGGGATATAAAATGATGAAACTTTCTGGAAAGCAATTTTAACATATAAATCAAGGGCCTTAAAAATATTCACAACCCAGGGGCCAGCCCAGTGGTGTAGTGGTTAAGTTCGCACATTCTGCTTCGGCAGCCTGGGGTTTGCAGGTTCGGATCCCAGTCACGGACATACGCACCACTCATCAAGCCATGCTGTGGCAGGTGTCCCACATATAAAGCTGAGGAAGATGGGCACAGATGTCAGCCCAGGACCAATCTTCCTCAGTAAAAAGAGGAGGATTGGCAGCAGATGTTAGTTAGCTCAGGGCTATTCTTCCTCACAAAAAAAAAAAAAAATTCATGCCCTTTGATCCAGTAATTTTCTTTCTAGGAATATGTCCTATGGAAAAAATCAAAAAAATGACAACAAACATTCATACACAAATATATTCATCACATCATTACACATTATAGAGAAAGTTACAAAAAAACTAAGATACATACGATAGATGCAATTTTAATGATACATGGGAAATGATTATAAAATTAAATGAGAAAGGAAAATTATAAAGTTACACATACTATCATCTTAACAATGGAAAACCAAAATTTCAAAGAAAAAAAATGAAAGGAAATATGCCAAAATCTTAACAGTCTGCTTCTGGATAATAAAAAAACAAATTCTGATTTGTTTCCTCAGCTTCTTTTCTATAACATATATTTATTACTTTTACAATTATAAAAATAAAAATAGAAAAAATTAGCACTTTTCACTAATTATAAAGCATTTCAAAATAAGGTATTAGGGCATTTAATAAAGCACCTTAACCTAAAGTTAATTATTTTAATAAATCTTTGAAACATTCATTTCAGTAAAAAGTTGATTGTAGCTGAGAAGAGATAACGTACCTTTCTTTCAGAACTCCTTCATAGTTTTTCTTCTAATCTAATTCCTTTCAGTCACAGGCACTTTGTTCTAGCTTCAAAGTATCTACATATCTTAACTTGGTTTTTAAATCTATCATTCTGGATCACAATCAATTTAACATCCTAAATCACGCATTTTCACCAACCTGCCTAATGATCACAGCTGTGACCCCAGGTCCTCCCAGTCACTGAGCCATCCCTTTACCTATAATATTTCTATTATTTCACAAACTAGCTCTATAAGGAAAGTATCATCACCCTGACTTTATAGATGTGTGAACTCAGAGAGGCTAAGTCAACTGTCCCAAGGCCACACAGCTAGAAAGTGGCAGAACTGGGACTTAAATCCTGGTCATTTAGCTGCAACACATCACGGCACTTTTCAATGAAGGTGGCATAACATAAAATCCCAGTTTTTGCAATTTTAACCCTGCTTCCTAATCTTCTACTTTCTACACTTAAGTACTGAACACTGACCTCACGTACCTGAATCATTTAGTCTGAGGCCAAAGGTAAAACAATACAGGTGACCAGGTCAAGTGTCGTGGAACACTATATTTTCAAAAAATGGCCACAGCAATACTTCCAGTCCTACATGTCCTTCCAGGAACTTGTCACTCCCTCACCAGAGACAAGGACAATTTCCCCCCTCCAGCTCAAATTGAGCAGGGCTTTGAATCAAAGAACAAAATGCCTCAGAAGTAATACTGTGTGACTTTCAAAGGTAAGCTATAAAAGGCAATAAAGATTCTCTCTCTCTCTGTCTCTCTCCTCCTTTTTTCCTCTCCCACTCTACTTCCTCTCTCTCCTTTCCTCTCTCCCCTCTCTTTCTCCTTCTTTCCCCTATTCCTCTCCATTTCACCCTTACAACCCCACCACCATACTGTGAGGAAGACCAGGTGACATGGAAAGGCCACATGTAGGTGTTCTGACCAAGACCCCCAGTCGTTATCTCAGCTGACAGCCAGCATCAACCAGCAGACCTGTGCCTGAGCAAGGCTTCAGATGATTTTAGTCCTCCCCTTCAAGCCACACAGCTGACACAAAGTGTAGCAAAGAGGAACTATGCCAAATGAACCCTTCCAGATCACAGACTCCTGAGCAAAATAAATGTTTTAAGCCACTAAGTTTTACAGTGGTTTGTAAAGTAGCAAGAGGTCACCAAAACAGATGTTTGGGGCTGTATTCACAGCAAGTTAAAGAGCCTAGTGATTATTCCATGCAAACTTATATGATAACTTTCTGCAATTATCGTCTTTTTGAATTAGCTGAACCATGGCCATAGCTCCTTTGATTTTGGGTTGATCTCTGGAGCCCTGAGCCTTCAGGACTGCTTGATTCTCCTTGTAGAGTCAAACTATGTACCTTACTGAAATCAAGCATCACCCTAAAGGGTAGCGCCACACTTTTCAGGGGGAAGTTCTAAGCAAGGATGCCAACAAACAGCCCTCTAAAAGACAAAGTCATGGCACCCATGTTTTGGCTTACACCACAAAAGATACTTGTAGAAAGTTATCATCCATTACCAACGCTCCCTAGGGTACAGTATTTTCACAAAACATTTTAATAGATAGAGAATGCAGGGTAAAATTGTGGAAAAAAGAAAAACAGATTTGAGTGGAGAGAGTAAAAAGAATGATAAAACCCTGCACTTCTGATGCAGACATTCTGTACTCTACAGATTTGTCTACCAGTTTAGGCCAGTGTACTGTTTGTTGACTGCTTTGACTTTATTTTTTTATATAGCTTCAGATGCAATTTCTAATCAACTGAGCAGAAAGAAGTAAAAAATTCTCCTTTTTCATGTAAATATAATTTTCCCAGCTAGAAAACATTTCAACGATGAAGTTTGCATGAAGGCCCCTAAATGCAAATAGAACAGAATACTGAAATCAGTTTACTTTTTAGCTTTTGGGGAAGAATTTTAGCATAGTAGTAGCAAATGTCACATTAAAAGTTAACCAAAGTTCATTATTTGCAGAGATTACTGATCAAATGATATGACCATAATATGTTCTTTGATGGTAATACATATCAGGCTAGTAATCAAATACAAATTCCATGAGGATGAGCAAAAAAAAAAAAAAAAAGAAAACAGCTTTTGTGTTTTAGGCATAGTTTTCATTAGTACAACATTTTTCTGACAGTATAATGAAGAACAAACCTTAGCTTCCTACTAAATCTACACATTTCATAGCTCTAACCTCCCAATCAAGTCTTCTTCAGGGTCACACAGTATAGGAAACACTAGTGTCATCATCATTGGAAATGTAAAATTCCTCTATTCTCCTTGATTAACTTTTTGAATACATGGTATATGTACATCAGGTGAGTTGCTAAAATACATATCATATATTATAGAGTTCATTGCCAAAATAACTTATATGCAATCCTTTGATGGAAAAAATATTGTTCAGATACATAAACTTCAGATTAAAAATAAAGAAAATGAATCCTTTTTTTTAATGTCCTTGGGAGGTTTATCTGTTATCCCTCCATCTTTTTGTTTTTCTTTGTTTTTTTTGTGAGGAAGTCTGGCTCTGAGCTAACATCCATTGCTAATCCTCCTCTTTTTGCTGAGGAAGATTAGCTCTAAGCCAACATCTATGCCCATCTTCCTCTATTTTGTATATAGGATACTGCCACAGCATGGCTTGACGAGTGGTGCATTGGTCCGTGCCCAGAATCTGAACATGCAAACCCCAGGCTGCCGAAGCGGGCCGCACGAACTTAACCACTACAACACCGGGCCAGCCCCATATCCCACCATCTTTTGAGGAAAAAAAAACTGTACAAAAGAAACTACAATCTGTCTAAAAAAACTATAAAGAATAATCAAAACCAACATGAAGGCTTAAACATATTTTTACTTATTTTTTTTAATTATTTTATTGAGGTCATATAGCTTATAACATTGTGTAAATTTCAGGTGTACATTATTATATTTCAGCTTCTATATAAACTGCATTGTGTTCACCACCAATAGTCTAGTTTTTATCTGTCACCATACATTTGTGCCCCTTTATCCCTTTTGCCCTCTCTCCACCCTCTCCCCCTCTGGTAATCACTAATCTGTTCTCCTTATCCATGTGTTTGTTTATCTTCCACATATGAGTGAAGTCATACGGTGTTTGCCTTTCTGTGTCTGGCTTATTTCGCTTAGCATAATACCCTCAAAGTCCATCCATGTTGTCGCAAATGGCACGATTTTTTCTTTTTTTATGGCTGAGTAGTATTCAATCGAGTGTGTGTGTGTGGGTGTGTATATACATATATATATATATATGTATATACACACACACACCATATCTTCTTTATCCAGTCATCCATTAATGGGCACTTGGGTACTTTTTAAAATAGATTTTAAGATGACTCTATCCTTTATAGGCCATATCTGTTGTGTAAAACACTATGGAGTGTAATAAGTTTTAAGGGCTGGTTTGATTTAATGTGAACTAAACAGCTGAAAATACTCAAAATTTTAAAGCACACTGGTTACTGGAGCATGTTTTCAAGATTGACTGGATAAATTAAACTATCCAAACCTAAAAAAGGAAGTGACAAGTGAGAGCTTGTTAAAGAATTTGCAACAATTTCTACTACATAGAAATTTTTACATTATAAAAGATGCCATCCATGGCCCGTAGACCTCTTTTGTTTTAATTTGAATGGGAATATCCTTAGTATTGGCTACAGATCCCACCATGCCCTACTGTATATTCCCTGGATATTTCAACACTCCTTAAAGAATTTGAGTTAGTGAAATCTATTTTACACCCTAAGACTGGGGAAGATACCATCTGTTTTATACATTACTGTATCCCAAGCCCCTGGCAGAACATACAAACACTCAAAATATGTTTGTTGAATGAATTAGAAGGAGAGATAGAGGTGGGGAGGGTAACAAAAGAAGGAGGAAGAGAGGGAACAGATGACTTGCTGCAAATTTGAATAAAAGAAGGTTCAGGGGTCTTGGTGTCATGATGGCGGTGTAGGCGAACTCTGAACTCACCTCCTCCCACGGACACAACAAATTTTAAGCTACTCTTAGAACGATTACCCCTGAGAGAGAACTGAAAACCAGATAAAAAGAACCCCCGCAACAAGAGACAGTGCTGACTGAGGTGGAAGAGGCAGAAATTCTTTTCTGGAGAGAAAAAAAGCCACCTTTGCAAGCCATGGGGCTTCATGGCCGGCCAGGAGCAATCCTAAGGTACGCAGCCTTCTCTGAAGGAGTAGGGGATCTGAACGGGGGGAGCATTACTGCTATAAGCACCTTTTGGACTCAGCACAACCAAGATGAGTGTTATAATATCTGGCTTTGCAGGCAACTAACAACAATGAGGAATATCCCCAGAAAATCTATCGGATATAAGGAAAAAAAAAGCCTGTTCTTAAAGGACCCATGCACAAATTCACCCATTTCAGAAAGCAACCTAAAAGCACCCGAAAGAAAGATGCACAGTCCTTTGATGAAGAGACTCACCTGATAGGCTCTGGGCGCATCTCGGTGAGAGGTGACACCTCTCCAGGGACTGAGACGTTGGCGGCAGCCATTACTGTGACCTAGTACAGGCGTGCTGACACAGACACCAGCAGACGCCATTGGAGTTCTCCCCCTGGCCTGTTAGGCCAGGGTCTGCCCCACACACTAGAACACTGATTTAATCCAGCTCAACCAGGCCAGACAACTCACCCTAGGGACAGGCCCCACTCAAAAGCAAGCCCTCAGACAACTGTGGGCCTGCTCAGGCAGGGTGCCTGGAACCTCTGCAGCCGGGCAAGTGGGTCCGCCTCTGCAGGCAGGGCATGCATGAGGAGTGGGTGGAGTGTGAGAGGAGTTGGTGCACTGGGTCCGCTTCAGAGGGTTAGGGTGCATGCACGGAGCAGGACTGTGTTGATGATGTGTGTGGCCCCGTGGGCAGTGGCGCTTGTCAGCTGCAGAAGACCTGTGCTTCTCAAACAGCCACATAGGGGATCGGCCCCACCTTCCAAAGCCTGAAACAACTGGGCGCTCCCATGCCTGGGGCCAGCCCCACACAGCTGCAATCCTGAGAGAGCTGACAACAGCCTTGCAGGCTGGAGGCCTACAGCAATTGTAAGCCCCTGAGCCTAGCAACCAGCCACACTGGGGTCCTACTCAATTAACAAGAAACCTGCAACAGGAATGCACTATTAGACCTTGCAGCCAACTGTGCAGGGCTCCCCATGCCCTATAAAGTGACTGAAGAGTCCATAGCAGCCACACGCAGCCAAGCATTACACCAGCTGGCCAGGGGCCTCCTTGGGCACCTGCAGCAAGAGCAACCCTGCCACAACAGAAGGACATACGTAGCCCACACAGGAGTCACTCCTGGAACATTTGGAACTGGTAATAAGAGGGAAGCACCCTGCTGAGCCTCATAAGGCTTCTCTTACATAATACCACCTCTCCAAGATCAGGAGACGTAGCTGACCTATCTAATCAATAGATATAAGCACAGAGAAAGAGGCAAAACGAGGAGGCAAAGGAATACATTCCAAGTAAAGGAATAGTACAAAACCCCAGAAAAACAACTAAATTAAACAGAAATAATCTACCCAACAAAGAGTTCAAACAAAAAGTCATAAGGATGCTCACTGATCTTGGGAAAAGAATAGATGAACTCAGCAAGAACTTCAACAGAGAATTAGAAAAATAAAAAAAAAAAAACAATCATAAATGGAGAATACAATACTGGAAATGAAAACTTCACAAGAGGGACTCAACAGCAGAGTAGATGATACAGAAGAACGGATCAGCGAGCTGGACGAAAGACTAGAGGAAATTACCCAAGCTGAACAGATAAATGAAAAAAGAATTAAAAAGAACGAGAACAGTCTAAGGGACCTCTGGGACCACATCAAGTGCACTAACATCCATATTACAGGTGTCCCAGAAGGAGAAGAGAGAGACAAAGGGGCAGAGAATCTATTGGAAGAAATAATAGCTGAAAACTTTCCTAAACTAAGGAAGGAAACAGACATCCAGGTACAGGAAGCATGGCGAGCACCAAACAAGATAAACCCAAAGAGGCCCACACCAAGACACATTATATTTAAAACACCAAGAATTAAAAATAAAGAAAGAATCCTAAAAGCCGCAAGAGAAAGGCAACAAATTACATACAAAGGAAACTCCATAAGACTATCAGCTGACTTCTCAGCAGAAACCTTACAGGCTAGAAGGGAATGGCAGGATATATTTAAAGTGCTGAAAGGAAAAAACCTACAACCAAGAATACTCTACCCTGCAAGGTTATCACTCAGAAAGGAAGGAGAGATAAAGAGCTCCCAAACAAGCAAATATTAAGGAAGTTTATCACCAAGAAACCAGCCTTACAAGAAATGCTAAAGTGACTTATTTACGTGGGAAAGAGAAGAGCACAAATAGGAATAAGAAAATTATCACAAAAAAAAAAAAAAAAGGAATAAAATCACTGGTAAAGGCAAAAATACAGTAAAAGTAGCAGATCAACCACCTATGAAGATAATATGAAGGTCAAAAGACAAAAGTACTAAAATTACCTATTTCCATGATAAGAGGGTAACGGATACACACACACACAAAAAAGAGGTTAGATATGATATCAAAAACATAAAATGTGGGAGGAGGGGAGTAAAAGAGTAGAGCTTTTAGAAAGAGGTCTAACTAAAAACACTGTCAACTTAATATAGATTGCTGTACACTTAGGTTATTATATATGAACCTCATCATAATCACAAACCAGAAACCTACAATAAAAACAAAAAATTAAGAGAAAGGAACCCAAACATAATACTAAAGAAAGCCATCAAACTACAAGTGAAGAGAGCAAGAGAAGAAGAAAGGAACAGAGAAGAACTACCAAAACACTCGGAAAAAAGTAACAAAATGGCAATAAGTACATACTTATCAATAGCTACTTTAAATGTCAATGGACTAAAAGCTCCAATCAAAAGGCATAGGGTGTTTGAATGGATAAAATAACAAGACCCATATGTATGCTACGTACAAGAAACACACTTCAGACCTAAAGACACTCAAAAACTAAAAGTGAAGGGATGGAAAAAGATACTCCATGCAAAAGGCAATGCAAAGAAATCTGGGGTAGCAATACTTACATCAGACAAAATAGACTTTAAAACAAAAACTGTAACAAGAGACAAAGAAGGGCAGTACATAATGAAAAGGAAACAATCCAACAAAAGGATATAACACTTATAAATATCTATGTACCCAACATAGGAGCACCTAAATATATAAAGCAATTATTAACAGATATAAAAGGAGAAATAGACAGTAACACAATAATAGTAGGGGACTTGAACACTTCACTTACACCAATGGTTAGATTGTCCAAACAGAAGATCAATAAGGAAACATTGGCCTTAAACAACACATCAGACTAGAGGGACTTAGTAGTTATATACAGAACATTCTACCCAAAAACTACAGAATACACATTCTTTTCACATGGAACAGTCTCCAGGATTGATCATACATTAGGCCACAAACGAAGTCTCAATAAATTTAAAAAGACTGAAATAATACCAAGCATCTTTTCTGACCACAACAGTATGAAACTAGAAATCAGAAAAGCCATAAATACAGGGAGATTAAACAAAATGCTACTGAACAACAATTGGGTCAACGAAGAAATCAATGGAAAAATAAAAAAATACCTGGAGAAAAATGAAAATGAAAATACAACATGCCAGAATTTATGGGATACAGCAAAAACAGTTCTAAGAGGGAAGTTTATAGCAATACAGGCCTACATCAACAAACAAGAAAAATCTCAACTAAGCAATCTAACAGTGCACCTAAATGAACTGGAAAAAAAACAACAAAGCCCAAAATCAGTAAAAAGAAGGAAATAATGAAAATCAGAGCAGAAATAAAGGAAATAGAGACTAAAAAAATAATAGAAAAAAATCAATGAAACTAAGAGTTGGTTCTTTGAAAAGATAAACAAAATTGACAAACCTTTAGCTAGACTCACCAAGAAAAAAAGAGACAAGGCTCAAATAAATAAAATCAGAAATGAAAAAGGAGAAATTACAACAGACACCTCAGAAATACAAAAGATTATAAAAGAATACTATGAAAAGCTATATGCCAACAAACTGGATAATCTAGAATGGATAAATTCTTAGAATCATACAACCTTCCAAAACTGAATCAAGAAGAAATATAGCATTTGAATAGAACAATCACAAGTAAGGAGATCGAAACAGTAATCAAAAATCTCTCCAAAAATAAAAGTCTAGGATCAGATGGTTTCCTTTGGTAGTGAATTCTACCAACATTCAAAGAAGCTTTAATACCTATCCTCTTCAAACTCTTCCAAAAAAATTGAAGGGGAAGGGAAGCTTCCTAACTCATTCTCAAAGCCAACATTACCCTGATATCAAAACCAGACAAGGACAACACAAAAAAAGAAAATTACAGGCCAATATCACTGATGAACATCAATGCAAAAATCCTCAACAAAATACTAGCAAATTGAATACAACAATACATTAAAAAGATCATATACCATGATCAAGAAGGATTTATTCCAGGGATGCAGGGATGCTTCAGCATCTGCAAATCAATCGATGTGATACACCACATTAACAAAATGAAGAATAAAAATCACATGATCATCTCAGTAGATGCAGAGAAAGCATTTAACAAGAGACAGCATCCATTTATGATAAAAACACTGAATAAACCAGGTATAGAAGGAAAGTACCTCAACATAATAAAGACCATATATGGAAAACCCATAGCTATTATCATTCTCAATGGAGAAAAACATCCCTCTAAGAACAGGAACCAGACAAGGATGCCCACTTTCACCACTCTTATTTAACATAGTATTGGAAGTCCTAGCCAGAGCAATCAGGCAAGAAAAAGAAATAAAAGGGATCCAAATTAGAAAGGAAGAAGTGAAACTGTCACTATTTGCAGATGACATGATTTTATATATAGAAAATCCTAAAGAAACCACTAAAAAACTTTCAGAAATAATAATATGAATGTGGTAAAGTTGCAGGATACAAAATCAACATATAAAAATCAGTTGCATTTCTATACACTAACAACGAAAGAGAACTTAAGAATACAATCTCATTTACAATTGCAACAAAAACAATAAAATACCTAGGAGTAAAGTCAACCAAAGAGGGGAAAAATCTGTACACTGAAAACTATAAAACACTGCTGAAAGAAACTGAAGACGACACAAAGACATGGAAAGATATTCCATCCTCCTGGATTGGAAGAACTAACACAGTTAAAATGTCCATACTTCCTAAAGCAATCTACAGATTCAGTGCAATCCTTATCAAAGTTCCAACAACATTTTTCACAGAAATAGAACAAAGAATCCTAAAATTTATTTGGAACAACAAAAGACCCCGAGTAAGTAAAGGAATCCTGAGAAAAGAGAACAAAGCTGGAGGTATCACACTCCCTGATTTCAAAATATACTACAAAGCTATAGTAACCAAAACAGCATGGTACTGGCACAAAAACAGACATACAGATCAATGGAATAGAATCGAAAGCCCAGAAATAAACCCACACAACTATGGACAGCTAATTTTCAACAAGGGAGCCAAGAACATACAATGGAAAAGGAAAGTCTGTTCAATAAATGGTGGTGGGAAAACTGGACAGCCACATGTAAAAGAATGAAAGTAGACCATTATCTTACACCATATACAAAAATTAACTCAAAATGGATTAAAGACTTGAATGTAAGGCCTGAATCCATGAAACTTCTAGAAGAAAACATAGGCAGTATGCTCTTCAACATCGGTCTTAGCAGCATATTTTCAAGTACCATGTTTGACCAGGCAAGGGAAACAATAGAAAAAATAAACAAATAGGACTACATCAGACTAAAAACCTTCTGCACAGCAAAGGAAACCATCAACAAAACAAAAAGACAACCTAACAATTGGGAGAAGATATTTGCAAACCATATATCTGACAAGGGATTAATATCCAAAATATATAAAGAACACATACATCTCAACAACAAAAAAACTAACAACCCTATTAAAAAATGGGCAAAAGATCTGAACAGACATTTCTCCAAAGAAGATATACAGATGGCCAACAGGCACACAAAAAGATGTTCAACGTGACTAACTATCAGGGAAATGCAAATCAAACTACAATGAGATATCACCTCATGCCCATCAGAATGGCTATAATTAACAAGACGGAAACAACAAGAGTTGGAGAGGATGTGGAGAGAAGGGAACTCTCATACACTGCTGGTAGGAGTGCAAACTGGTACAGCCACTATGGAAAATAGTATAGAGATTCCTCAAAAAGTTAAGAACAGAACTACCATACAATCCAGCTATTCCACTGCTGGGTATTTACCCAAAGATCATGAAAACACAAACGCGAAAAGATACATGCATCCCTATGTTCACTGCAGCATTATTCACAATAGCCAAGACTTGTAAGCAACCTAGGTGCCCATCAAGGGACGAATGGATAAAGAAGATAAGAATATGTGGTATATATACACAATAGAATACTACTCAGCCATAAAATAAAAAACGATGAAATCCGGCCATTTGTGACAACATGGATGGACCTTGAGGGTATTATGCTAAGCGAAATAAGTCAGAGGGAGAAAGTCAAATACTGTATGATCTCAATCATAAGTAGAAGATAAAAACAACAACAAACGATCACATAGAGACAGAGATTGGATTGGTGGTTACCAGAGGATAAGGCGGGAAGGAGGAGGGTAAAAGGGGTGATTAGGCACATGTGTGTGGTGATGGATTGTAACTAGTCTTTGGGTGTTTAACATGATGTAATCTATACAGAAATCAAAATATAATGATGTACACCTAAAATTTATATAATGTTATTAAAAAAAGAAGGTTCAAGCTGTACAAGAAAATATAATTGTTTCCCAGGAAAAAAATTCGTATGCAAATTTCTTGACTGGCATGCCAGAACTCTGGTACTATTTCCTCCTGAAAACCATTTAGGAAATTCAAGCTCTAAGTGCTGTTGGAACCTCTAAGCGTAGAAATGTGAGGATGTGTGCAAATAACAACTAAGAACAAAAAATACAGTAAAAGAAACAACAGAGAATTAAAATGGTACACTAGAAAATAGCTATTTAACACAAAAGAAGGAATTAATGGAGTAATAGAGAACCAAAAAAAGAAATAAGACATATATAATGCAAGCAGCAAAATGGTAAATGTATATCCTACCTTATCAGTAATTACACTAAAAGTTAAGGGATTAAACACTGCAACCAAAAGGCACACATTGGTAGAATGAATAAGAAAATATGATCTAACTACAGTCATGTGTCGCTTAGTGATGGGGATACATGCTGAGAAATGCATTGTTAGGCGATTTCATAATTGTGCAAACAAAACAAAGTGTATTTACACAACCTAAATGCTATAGCCTACTACATATCTAAGCTATATGGTACGAATCTTATGGGACCACAGTTGTACATGTGGTCTGCCATTGACCAAAGTGGTGTTATGCAGCATATGACTATGTGTGCTATCTACAAAAGACATATTTTATTTCCAAAGATGCAATAAGTTGAAAGTAAAAGAATGGGAAAAATATACCATACCAACAATAACCAAAAAAGATCTGGATTGACTATACCAATATCAGACAAAATAGACATTAAGAGAAAAATTATAACCAGAGACAAAGAACGACATTTTATAGGGATAAAAAGGTCAAGATAAGTGCTCACAGGGAAATTTATAGCTGTAAATGCCTAAAATAAAAAAGATCTTAAACAAATAAACTTGATAAATTAGAGGAAGAAGAGCAAACTAAATCCAAGCAGAAGAAATGGAATAATAAAGATTAGAGCAGAAACTAAAAAGATAAAAGATAGAAAAATATAGGAAATTAACAAAACCAAAAAAGTTGATTCTTTGAAAAGATCAACAAAATTAACAAACTTTTAGCTAGATATACAAGGGAAAAAAAAAGAGAGAAGAGGGGACATCACTATTGATCTTACAGAAATAAAAAGGATATAAGGAAATACTATGAACCAATATATGCCAATAAATTTGATAATCTAGATAAAATGAAAAAATCCAAGAAAGATACAAACTACCAAAAACCAAGAAGAAATAGAACACCTGAATTGACCTATAACAAGTAAATATATTGAATTATTAATCAAAAAACTTTCCATCAATAAAAGCCCAGGGTACACCTTCAATAGTGAATTTCACCAAACATTTAAAAGAATTAACACCAATCATTCACAATCTCTTCCGAAAAACAGAAGACAAAACACTTCCCAACTCATTTCTATGAGACTATTATTACCTTGATACCAAAACCAGAAAAAAGACATCTCAAGAAATCTATAGACCAATATCCCTTATAAATATATAGAGGCAAAAATTCTCAACAAAATACTAGCAAACCAAATCTAAAACCATATGAAAAGAGACACGATTAAGTGGGATTTATCCCAGGAATGCAAAGTTTGTTCCATAATGGAATCAATCATTGGTTCAGTCAATGGAATACACTTTATTAACAGAATAAAGGACAAAAACTACATGATCATCTCAACAGACCAAAAAACAAAAACAGCATTTGACAAAATTCAACATGCTTTTCCTGATTAAAACACAAAACATTCAAGAAACTGAGAATAGAAGGGAATTTCCTCAACCTGATCAAGAGAATCCAGGAAAAATATGCAGCTAGCATCATATATAATGGTAAAAGACTATAAAACTTCCCCCCTAAAATCAAGAATAAGATAAGAATGTCCACTCTCACCACTTCTATTCAATACTGTATTAGAAGTTCTAGTCAGGACAGTTAGGGAAGAAAAAGATATAAAAGTCATCCAGAATGGAAAAGAAAAAGCAAAACTATCTCTATCTGCAAATAACGAAATCTTATATATAGAAATTCCTAAGGAATCCACTAACAAGTATTAGATCTAATAAGTGAGTTTAGCAAGTTTGCAACATATAAGATCAACATACAAAAGCCAATATTTCTATACACTATCAATGAACAATCCAAAAATGAAAATAAGAAAACAATTCCATTTAAAATAGCATCAAAAAGAATCAAATACTTAAGAATAAATTTAACAAAAGTAGAAAAAATGCACTTTGATAACTACAAAATGTTGTTGAAAGATATTAAAGAAATAAATAAAAAAAAAAGAAATAGACATTCCATGATCATGGATCAGAGGACTTAATATTGTTATCCCTAATAATGAGCATCTTTTCATGATATTATTGACCATTTATTTATCTTCTTCAGAGAAACATCTACTCAGATCCTTTGCCCATTTTTAAAATTGGGTTGTCATTTTACTATTGAATTGTAAGAGATTTTAATATATTGTGGATTCAAGTCCCTTATCAGAAATATGATTTGCAAATATTTTCTCCCACTCAATGGGGTTGTCTGTTCATCTTCTTAATAGTATCCTTTGAAGCATAAAAGTTTTACATTTTGATAAAGCCCAATTTATCTATTTTTTCCTTTGTCATTTGTGCTTTTGATATCATTCTTGCACAGTAAGTGTCTGTTGAATGAAGGACTGGCTCCACCATACCAAGATGCTTCCATATTTCAGTTCAACTGGAGCCCTAGTAAAAGAATAAGCTAAAACGGGAAGAGTAAATTTTTGAAGGTTAGATAGGGTAATAATGCATGCATTCTTAACTACCCAGACTTGACAGTTCTGCCGCCTTAATCTCATATACAAACTCTCCTTTTCACTCCTATCATTACCACCCCAAATTCAAGTTTCATATTACCACTTGCCTAAATCACTAAGATAGCCTCCCGACTGGCCACCATGCCTCTACAATATTACTCCCTAATCCAAGAAACCAACTGCTTTGGTAACATTCCTAAAGTTTAGCCTGATTGTCTCATTCTTCCACTTAAAAAAAACGAAGCATGCAGATTCAAAAGAACATTTGGTTTGAATCCTAGCTCTGACAATTAATTATCATGAGACCTTGGGTGAGGCACAACTCCTCTGGGCCTCAGTTTTCCTCTTCTTTAAAATGAGGGTTGTAATATCTACTATACAAGAGTTGTTATAAATAAATCAGAAGACACATTCAGGTCTGACACATTAGAGATGTTCTAGAACCTTCTAGGGCTGTCCACTGCCTTACAAATAAGATCTACATACCCTCACAAGACAGTCAAACCCAATTTTTCTAGTCCAACAGTCAACTGCTCTCCCTCTGCTCCTATGTAGGATCACTAAAGACTCTTCCATGATACACTATGCGACTCTGCCTTTTTCATGTTATGTGCTCACCCTGAAATGTCCTTTTCCCAAATCTGCCCCTGACAATCTCCTACCAGTTACTTAAGGTCCAGCTCAAGTATCACATCCTTTAAGGAATGCCTAATATGAAATAATCCTTTTTCTCTGCGTTTTATTTGTGCCTCATTTACACCATGTATTTCATTCAAATTTTTTATACACTAGTCTTTCTTCCTTATCAGAATGTAAACTCTTTGAGGGCTGGAACTATGTGTTTTATCGACTACACTGTTCAGTACCCTGTACTAAAAAAGAATTAAAGGAAAATAATAGTGACACTTAGACTTTTGAGATTGATTGACAATACTATTTATAAAATTTATCCCAAATAATTTATGTAGTCACTTATCTATATGCTCACAATAGAAATCAAATAAAAATGTTCAATAAACTGGGACCTGTCTAAAGGAGATATGACTTATTTAGATTATGTAATTGAAACACAAATAAGACTTTTGTAAGTCTGCTTTATGGAGAATAACATGATTTTAATAACAGTTAAATCCTATCAATTTGAAAGGATAAACCTTGTCATTTTATTTCATTTTTTAAGATAATTTACACGAATTGTCAAATAGTTCCATTTCTGAAACACTGAAACACAACAAATGATCATATGCATGAACAAAAGGCAGCACAAAGCTACCTGTCAATGAAATTTCCAAGATATTTTACAAAATTTAATCAGAGTTGATCATTTTCGCCAGACTAGAGTGTACATGTAATTCTTGAATAGTAAACAGGATAAGAAATAAACAAGCCAATCATACACAAAAGGAGTGATTAAATAGTCAACTACAGTATTCAAGCACAAAGTAATATTATGAATGAATTAAAAAAGAGTGGATCACAGCTTTTTTTGTCACACATCTATTCTAGAAATAAGAAAAAAAAATCATGGAGACGCATGTAGCATACAGATGCAAGCAAGTACAAAGTGAAAGAATGGCTGCAAAGATTAGAGAGAGCGGGAAGCACCTGCTTCCATTTTGTCTAGTATATATTGTAAATAGTACCTGCGTCCTTACTTGGAAAAGCTCTAAGAGGAAATTGCACAAGTGCATTAGTGTGTGTGCACATATATGCCTATGCTTTCATGTAGTTGTACTGAAACACATTACATGGGTCTCAAAATATACAGGCAGGGCAAATCTGGATAAGTATCAAGATCAGCGTTAACGGTGCACCTTTGGGAAGGCTCTACAGATAAGAACAGACTTGAACTTTTAACACACATAAGTCTTCCCTGTGTTCACAAAGCATGCATTTCAAACTGGACTAAGCGAGGACCCTAACGCTGTCTGGCCAAAGAGAGCGTTTTTACTTTGGGTATGATGTCATCTGTCTCTCCAGGTATTGAATCCCTGACCTTTGGGTATAATAATTAAATCACTTATTTCATATTTTAAGATAATCAATGCATATACATAAATATTATATTTCTAAGCCGTAAAAAAAAACACAAATAGACTTTTCTATCTATGTGCAATAATAAAGATTACTTGCAGTTGACTTGACTGAACATCTGTTTCGCAGTTTCTTTTGGCTTTTTAGCCCTCATGTGTGACTGAGCTGACCATTCAGAACTACCTAATGGTCTACTAACAAATCCAATCCCCTTATAAGGGACTATACAGTGGCCCTAGTTTATATCATAGACTTCTTTGAGGGTCTTATAAAAACTAAGGGCCCCTCCACAGAAATACCTACTTAAGTACACATAGATATAAGACTTTACATACCAATGGGGGTTTTTATTTTAGAGACTTTCCTAATGTCTGATGAACTTGGCTCACTTTCTCCAAGACTCACTGGAAGTGTTTCCAGAGCCTAAATTTGTATATTAATTCCCCTCCTTACCCCCCCACCCCCAGTTCTACCACATATCAGCAGGGTAAAGTGCCTTTCCTGTACCTTTTCCTTATAATCCCATAAATCTCTTGCAAATTAGATGACTGTATGCATCACGCCATACTATTTTAATTGATTTTCTTATTTTCTTCCCCACTGAAATGTGAGCTCCTTAAGGCCAGAAACTGTGTCAGGTCCCTTTCCATAGCTCCAGCAACTAGTATAGCACCTTATGCAAAGAAAGCATTCATTAAGTAACCGCCAATCAAACAAAGCCACAGGTTGATAATTACTGAAGCTGCCCAATAGGTACACGTGGAGTAGGGGAGGAAGGGTGTTTCATTTTACTAGTCTGTCTTCTTTTGCATATATTTAAAATTTTTCATATGCTGGGGGGAAAAAGTCTGGAAAAGAGAGCTTGTAGCTATACATCAGTAAACTTCACAAATATGAAAAAGTCTAAGAACAAACTGGACTTGTTCAGTTTTGCCTCAGAGAACTAGGATCAATGAATAGAAACTAAAATTTTGGCTTCATGTAAGAAAGAATCCTCTAATAATTAGAGGTGTCTGAAAAATGAAGCCAGTTCCAAAAAAGAAAGAGAGGGTCCTGCCTCTAGGCTAGTTATATTCAAGCAAGAGTTGGCCAATCAGAATGAACTACTATCTAGGAGATTAAAGCACCAAACGGCAAAAACGAATTCTAAGAGATCTTCAAATCTGTGAGTATCTGAAAATAGAGTTTATCATCATAAAACAGATACCCAGAATCAATATAAAGATGACTGTTGATTTCATATTCTTTATAAAGCATCTACAAAGAATGAAATCCTTTCTTAAAACCAATTTCCTCGTAAGCCTCGTCTCGCAGGCATTCACTCTCTGACCTTCTGCTTCCCTACCCTTCTCGCAGTTCCTCAATGTGGCCCTTGGCCTCCAAAGCAAATGCTGCTCCTACTGGAATGCTCTTCAGATAGCAGCTAAGGGACACTTCCTCCGGGAAGCCTTTCCTACGTGACCACATCAGGTTCTCTCATTACATGCTCTCAGACAACCACAATCCTTTTCTAGAGACGAGAGACCCCATGTCTTTGCTCACCACTGTATCCCCAGGGCCTGCCTGTCACAGATCCCGGCATGTTGTAAGTGCTCAATAAATATTTGTTAATGGATGAACGCATACAACATTCCCTATGAACCTAGCATTTTCATAAATTATTATCTAAACTGAATACAAGTCAACTTGCCAAAATATAACCAAGCTATTTCTTTATCACAAGTGATTAAACTACCTCACTAGAAGCTAAGGACAATAAGAAAATAGTTAGCTAGCTCCAAAGACAAAATTTTTTACCTGTTTTATTATGAAAATATAACACATTTTCAATACCTTTTAGCTTCACAATACACAAAAAAAATTTATTTCCCAGAATTTTTTTAAGATTCTGACAAGCCAAATGATTCTCAAGTCAAACCGTAGGTTATTAAGCCGAAAGAATACAGTGCATGAATGTGAAGTTTAATGAAGACATTTAGGTAATGAAGAAGCAGTAAGACCTTCAGGACAGATGGACAGCTATCAGATCAAATAAAATATTTCCAAATGTGTGTTTGAAGAAAGATATGAAAACGCCCAGGATAGGAATACTTTGTGTTGCTAAGAAACAATGAAGACTGATGAGTAAATTGTCTCTCTTACAAAGATCAACTATAATCATCTCATTTATCAGTACAATTCCTTGTAACGATTATTCATTTTTAAAACCTTTACAAAACATACTGAACTAAAAAAAGGAAGATATAAATTGTGTTTAACACTCAGAAATCACTAATGTATCTAATGTGTACAGGGACATTTAGAGTAGAATTTTATTGACTTCCATCAAAAATGGTTTGTTAGGACCAAGTTACAAGATCTTACCTTTAGTATTAAGATTGCAAGTGAGAAAAATAATCTACTAAATTATTAAAAACAGAAAAAAATTCTATCTATACCAAAACTATCACTATAGCTAATACACAAAATATTTGAAATTCCAAATAAATTCTAACAAAGTTAAACATTAGGTTTTAGGACTATTTTATTTTAATTTAGGGGTAATTACCCACTTCCATCTTATCCAGAACTCTGTACCTGATAAATTTCAATTAGAGCCAGCACTGCATCATGTTGAAATCCCATAGACTCAGCTCTACTTCTTATAATCTTTAGCTTTAATTTTGGACCCAACATAAACTTTCATCCAGACCTACACTTTCACCCAGGTCATTCACTCCATTATTAGTGCCAATCCTGAGCTCAGTTCCTCCTCCACTTCAGAGACAAATGACAAACTAAGGAAAAGATGAAGGGAAGCCTTCAGACTGAGTAAGGAACTCCAAAGAATAATTGTTTTTTAATGAAATAAATAAAATTTACCTTGGAGAGGTCTGAATGTGGAAAAGACTTAGTCTAATGCCTGATATATATATATATATATATATATATATATATACACATATATATATATATATATTTTGTGTGTGTGTGTGTGTGTGTGTGTGAGGAAGATCGGCCCTGAGCTAACATCCATGCTAATCCTCCTCTTTTTGCTGAGGAAGACCAGCTCTGAGCTAACATCTATTGCCAATCCTACTAATATATATTAAATATTCAAAAATTGAAACCATTATTATTTTTACTGTGCTTTAATTTTATAAACTGATTTCCTCTGATATTAATACTAAAAAATAATATATTGTTATTTCCTAACATTCTAAACCTATAAATTAGAAAACACAAGACTCTAAAAATCCTTTAACTTTTTATTATGAAAATTTTCAAATATAGCAACAGTAGAGAGAAGAGATTAATAAACCTCAGCACCTAGCTTCGACAATTATCATCACTCTGTCAATTTTGTTTCATCCACAAGAAATCTATTCTTGAACAATGCACAAGTACATTGAATTGAGATGCCCTTTTAAAAGTGTGCCCAACATGTTGACCATGTAGAAAAGATGGATTTCATGTAAAAACTTTATTTTTGTCTCTTACTGGTCTATTAAACCTATTCAGTGGTAAAGCAACGTCTGCCCTAGAGTAAAAACTCAAGTAATCCTCATGACTTTTCTGGTCCTTCATAAGTAACAGAAAATAATATGGTCACTTTAAATGGTAGGTCTCAGCTCAGCAATTTAAAATGGCTAGTCCCAGATAGACAATTGGGGAAATTTGGACAATAGTCCAAATACGGACAATAGTCCATATTCATTATTGTATCAACGGTAAAGTCCTGGGATGATAACTGTATTGCGATTACATAGGAGAATATCTTAATTTTTAAGACGAACAAGCTGAAGTATTTAGGGCTAAAGTGTTATTTTCAAATGGTTCAGCCACACTCCACCTGCCAAAAAAGCATGTAATATACAATATACACTTACAGCCAAATGTTACTAACTGGTAAAAGGTATGAAGTGTTTATTATACAGGCATATCTCATTTTATTGTACTTCGCTTTATTGCACTTCACAGATTTTTTTTTTACAAATTGAAGGTTTTTGGCAACCTTGCATCAAGCAAGTCTATTGGCGCCATTTCTCCAAAAGCATTTGCTCATTTCATGTCTCTGTATCACATTTTGGTAATTCTCGCAATATTTTAAACTTTTTCATTATTATTATATTTGTTGCAGTGATCTGTGTGTGATCAGTGATCTCTGATGTTTCTATTGTAATTGTTTTGGGGTGCCACAAACCATGCCCATATAGCATGGCAAACTTAATAAATGTTGGGTGTGTTCTGACTGCTTCACCAACCTGCCAGTCCCCCATCTCTCCCTCTCCTTGGGCTTCTCTATTCCCTGAGACAATATTGAAATCAGGGCAATTAATAACCCTACAATGGCCTCTAAGCATTCAAGTGAAAAAAAAAGTCCACATCGCTCACTTTAAATCAAAAGCTAGAAATGATTAAGCTAAGTGAGGAAGGCATATTGAAAGCAGAATAGGCTAAAAGCTAGGCCTCTTGCACCAGTTAGCCAAGTTGTAAACGTAAAGGAAAAGTTGTTGAAAGAAATTAAATGTGCTACTCTAGTGAACACACGAATGATTAAAAAAAGCAAAACAGCTTTACTGCTGATACGGAAAAAATTTTAGTGGTCTGGGTAGATCAGACCAGCCACAACATTCCCTTAAGCCAAAGCCTAATCCAGAGCAAAGCCCTAGCTCTCTTCAGTTCTATGAAGGCTAAGAGAGGGGAGGAAGCTGCAGAAGAAAAGCTAGAAGCTAGCAGATCAACTTGGTTCATGAGGTTTAAGGAAAGAAGCCATCTCCATTACACAAAAGTGCAAGGTGAAGCAAGCAAGTGCTGATGTAGAAACTGTAGCAAGTTATCCAGAAGATCCAGCTAAAATAATTAATGAGGGTCGCTACACGAAACAACAAATTTTCAATGTAGATAACACAGCCCTCTATTGGAAGAAGATGCCATCTAGGACTTTCACAGCAAGAGAAGAGAAGTCAATGCCTGGCTTCAAAGCTTCAGAGGACAGGCTGACTCTCTTGTTAGGGGCTAATGCAGCTAGTGACTTTAAGTTGAAGCCAATGCTCATTTACCATTCTGAAAACCCTGGGACCCTTAAAAATAGTGCTAAATCTACCTGGCCTGTGCTCTATAAATAGAACAACAAAGCCTGGATGACAGCACATCTGTTTACCACATGGTTTACTGAATATTTTAAGCTCACTGTTGAGACCTACTGCTCAGAAAAAAAGAGATTCCTTTCAAAATATTACTGCTCATTGACAATGCACCTGGTCACCCAAGAGCTCTGATGGAGATTAATGTTGTTTTCATACCTCCTAATACAACATCCATTCTGCAGCCCATAGATCAAGGAGTAATTTACACTTTCAAGTCTTATTACTGAAGAAATATATTTAGGGGGGCCGGGTCGGTGGCGCAAGCGGTTAAGTGCGCGCGCTCCGCTGCGGCAGCCCAGGGTTTGCCGGTTCGGATCCCGGGCGCGCACCGACGCACTGCTTGTTAAGCCATGCTGTGGTGGCATCTCTTTATATAAAGCGGAGGAAGATGGGCATGGATGTGAGCCCAGAGCCAATCTTCCTCAGCAAAAAAAAAAAAAAGAGGAGGATTGGCAGATGTTAGCTCAGGGCCAATCTTCCTCACAAAAAAGAAAAAAAAAAGAAATATATTTCGTAAGGCTATAGCTGCCACAGATAGCGATTCCTCTGATGGATCTCTGCAAAGTAAACTGTAAACTTTCTAGAAAGAATTCAACATTCTAGATGCCATTAAGAACATTCGTGGGAGAGAAGTCAAGATGGCGGCATAGGCAGACTCTGAACTCACCTCCTCCCGCGGACACAGCCAATTTACAACTACTCGTGGAAAAATTACCCCTGAGACAGAACTGAAAACTGGATAAGAGTAACTCCTGCAACAACGGACAATCCTAACTGAGGTAGAAGAGGCAGAAACTCCCTTGTGGAGAGGAAAAACGCTGCCTTCACAAGCCGCAGCGCCTCACGGCCGCCCAGGAGCAACACACAGGTACGCAGCCCTCCCAGGAGGCTCAGGACCCTGAGCCGGGGAGCGGGGCCCCCGCTGTGGGCATTTTGTGGACGCAGCACAATCGAGACAAGTGGCATAATATCTGACTTTGCCTGCTACTAAAACATTGGGGAGTACCCCCAGAAAAGCTGGTTCAGAAAGACACTAAAACTGGCTCTTGAGGGGCACAGGCGCAAACTCACCCGTTTCAGAAAGCAATCTACAATCACCAGAAAGAAAGGTGCACAGTGCTTTGGTGAAAAGAGACTCACCTAATAGGGCCTGTGTGCATCTCGGTGAGAGGTGAGACGTCTCCAGGGACTGGGACATTGGCGGCAGCCATTGTTGTGGCCTGGTGTGGGCGTGCTGACACAGACCCCATTGGAGTTCTCCCTGGGCCCTGCTAGCCCAGGGTCTGCCCCACCCACTAGAGCACCAATTTAATCCAGCTTAGCCAGGGGAGGCAGCCGACCCTAGAGACTGGCCCCACCCAACAACAAGCCCTCAGGCAACTTGTGGGCCTGCGTAGATTGGTGACTGGATTCTTTGCAGCCTGGCAACTGAGCCGATTTCAGTGAGGCAGGGCGTGCACAAGGAGCGGGTGGAGAGTGTGGGGCAGCGGTGGAGTGTGTGGGACTCCCACCATGGAGAGACTGGGTGGAGAGTGTGGGGCAGTGGTGGAGTATGTGGGACTCCCGCCATGGAGAGACTGGGTCTGCTTCGGGAGGTCGGGGTGTGCACACAGGGCAGGACTGTGTTGACTGTGTGTGTGGACCTGTGGGCGGCAGGGTTTGTCAGCTGCAGAAGACTTGTGCTTCTCAAAGACCCACATAGGGGGTTTGCCCCACCTTCCAAAGCCTGAAACAATTGGGTGCTCCTGTGCCTGAGGCCAGCCCCACCCAGCTGCAATCCTCAAAGAGCTGACAAGAGACCTAAAGGCTGGAGGCTTATAGCAATTGTAAGGCCCTGAGACTAACAACCTGCCACCATGGGGGCCTACTCACTTGAAAGAAATACTGCAACACAAATGTGGTATTAGAACTTGCAGCCAACTGTGCTGGGGCTTCCACACCTGATAAAGAGACTGAAGGGCCCACAACAACTACAAGCAGCTGAGCATTACAACAGCTGGCCAGGAGCATAACTCGGCCTCCCTGGGCACCTACAGGAGAGCAAACAGGCCACAACAGAAGGACACATGTAGCCCACATAGCGGTCACCCCTGGAACATTGAGAACTGAGGGAAGCACATGGCAGGCCTCCTAAGCCATCACTTACATAAGGTCACCTACCAAGAGCAGGAGACGTAGCTGACCTACCTAATACGTAGTCACAAGCACAGGGAAAGAGGCAAAATGAGGAGGCAAAGGAATACATTCCAAGTAAGGGAACAGGACAAAACCCCAGAAAAGGAACTAAGTGAAACAGAAATGAGCAACCTACCCAACAGAGAGTTCAAACTAAGAGTGTTAAGGATGCTCACTGATCTGGGGAGAAGAATAGATGAACTCAGTGAGAATGTCAACACAGAAATGGAAGATACAGAAAAGAACCAATCAGAAATGAAGAATACAATACTAGAAATGAAGAATACAATACTGGAAATGAAAAATTCACTAGAGGGACTCAAAAGCAGAGTAGAGGATACAGAAGAACGGATCTGTGAGCTGGACGAAAGACTAGAAGAAATTACCCAAGCTGAACAGGTAAAAGAGAAGAGAATTAAAAAGAGTGAGGACAGTCTAAGGGACCTCTGGGACAACATCAAGCACACTAACATCCGTGTTATAGGTGTCCTGGAAGGAGAAGAGCGAGAAAAAGGGCAGAGAATCTATTTCAAGAAATAATAGATGAAAACTTCCTTAACCTAAGGAAGGAAACAGACATCCAGGTACAGGAATCACAGAGAGCACCAAACAAGATAAACCCAAAGAGGCCCACACCAAGACACATTATAATCAAAACGTCCAGAATGAAAGATAAAGAGAGAATCCTAAAAGCTGCAAGAGAAAGTCAAGTTACATACAAAGGAAACTCCATAAGGCTATCAGCTGACTTCTCAGCAGAAACTTTACAGACTAGAAGAGAGTGGCACGATATATTTAAAGTGCTAAAAGGAAAAAACTTACAGCCAAGAATACTCTACCCAACAAGGTTATCATTCGAAATGGAAGGAGAGATCAAAAATTTCCCAGACAAGCAAAAATTAAAGGAGTTTGTCACCAAGAAACCAGTGCTACAAGAAATGTTAAAGGGACTGATTTAAGGGGAAAAGAGAAGACCACAAATAGGAAAAATTATCTATTTCCATGATAAGAGGGTAATGGTACAAATGCACAAAAAAGAGGTTAGATATGATATCAAAAACATAAAAGGAAGGAGGAGGGGAGTTAAAGAGTAGAGCTTTCAGACAGAGGTCAAACTAAAGAGACCATCAATTCTGTATAGAAGAAGGAAGGAACAGAGAAGGACTACTAAAACACTGAGGAAAAAAAAGTTAAAAAATGGCAGTAAGTACATAGTTATCAATAGCTACTTTAAACGTGAATGGACTAAATGCTCCAATTAAAAGGCATAGGGTGGCTGATTGGATAAAAAAACAAGACCCATATATATGCTGCATACAAGAGACACACTTCAGAGCTAAAGACACTCACAAACTGAAAGTGAAGGGATGGAAAAAGATACTCCACGCAAATGGCAATGAAAAGAAAGCTGGAGTAGCAGTACTCATATCAGACAAAATAGACTTTAAAACAAAAACTGTAAAAAGAGACAAAGAAGGGCATTACATAATGATCAAGGGAACAATCCAACAAGAGGATATAACACTTGTAAATATCTACGCACCCAATGTAGGTGCACCTAAATATATAAAACAATTATTAACAGATATAAAAAGATAAAGAGACAGTAACACAATAATAGTAGGGGACTTTAACACTCCACTTACACCAACGGATAGATCATCCAAACAGAAGATCAATAAGGAAACACTGGCCTTAATTTTATTTTATTTATTTATTTATTCATTCATTCATTCATTCATTCATTCATTCCCCCCAAAGCCCGAGTAGATACTTGTATGTCATAGTTGCACATCCTTCTAGTTGCTGTATGTGGGACGCAGCCTCAGCATGGCCGGAGAAGCGGTGCGTCGGTGCGCGCCCAGGATCTGAACCTGGGCCGCCAGCAGCAGAGCACGCACACTCAACCGCTAAGCCACGGGGCTGGCCCAGGAAACATTGGCCTTAAATGATACACTAGAACAGATGGACCTAGTAGATATATACAGAGCATTCCATCCAAAAACCAAAGAATACACATTCTTTTCAAATGCACATGGAACATTCTCCAGGATTGATCACATATTAGGCCACAAAACAAGGCTCCATAAATTTAAGAAGACTGAAATAATACCAAGCATCTTTTCTGACCACAACGGTATAAAACTAGAAATCAACTATAGGAAGAAAATAAGAAAAGCCACAAATACAAGGAGATTAAACAAAATGCTACTGAACAACGACTGGGTCAATGAAGAAATCAAAGAAGAAATCAAAAAATACCTGGAGACAAATGAAAATGAAACTACGACATGCCAGAATTTACGGGATACAGCAAAAGCGGTTCTAAGAGGGAAGTTTATAGCAATACAGGCCTATCTAAACAAACAAGAAAAATCTCAAACAAAGAATCTAACAATGCACCTAAAGGAACTGGAAAAAGAAGAACAAACCAAGCCCAAAATCAGTAGAAGAAGGGAAATAATAAAAATCAGAGCAGAAATAAATGAAATGGAGACTAAAAAAACAAAAGAAAAAATTAATAAAACCAAGAGCTGGTTCTTTGAAAAGATAAACAAAATTGACAAACCTTTAGCTAGACTCACCAAGAAAAAAAGAGAGAAGGCACAAATAAGTAAAATCAGAAATGAAAGAGGAGAAATTACAACAGACACCTCAGAAATACAAAAGATTATAAGAGAATACTATGAAAAGCTATATACCAACCAATTCGACAATCTGGAAGAAATGGATAAATTCTTAGAATCATACAACCTTTCAAAACTGGATCAAGAAGAAGTAGAGAATTTGAATAGACCAATCACCAGTAAGGAGATCGAAACAGTAATCAAAAACCTCCCCAAAAATAAAAGTCCAGGACCAGACGGCTTCCCTGGTGAATTCTACCGAACATTCAAAGAAGACTTAATACCTGTCCTTCTCAAACTCTTGCAAAAAATTGAGGAGCGGGGGAAGCTCCCTAACTCATTCTATGAAGCCGACATTACCCTGATACCAAAACCAGACAAGGACAACACAAAAAAATAAAATTACAGGACAACATCACTGATGAACATCGATGCAAAAATCCTCAACAAAATACTAGCAAATGGCATACAACAGTACGTTAAAAAGATTATACACCATGATCAAGTGGGATTTATTCCAGGGATGCAGGGATGGTTTAACATTCACAAATCAACCAACGTGATACACCACATTAATAAAATGAAGAATAAAAATCACATGATCATCTCAATAGATGCAGAGAAAGCATTTGACAAGATACAGCATCCATTTATGATAAAAACTCTGAATAAAATGGGTATAGAAGGAAAGTACCTCAACATAATAAAGACCATATATGAGACACCCACAGCTAATATCATCCTCAATGGTGAAAAACTGAAAGCTATCTCTCTAAGAACAGGAACCACACAAGGATGCCCACTCTCACCACTCCTATTTAACATAGTACTGGAAGTCCTAGCCAGAGCAATCAGGCAAGAGAAAGAAATAAAAGGGATCCAAATTGGAAAGGAAGAAGTGAAACTGTCACTATTTGCAGATGACATGATTTTATATATAGAAAACCCTAAAGAGTCCACCATAAAACTTTTAGAAGTAATAAACGAATATGGTAAAGTTGCAGGATACAAAATCAACACACAAAAATCAGTTGCATTTCTATACACTAACAACGAAGTAGTAGAAAGAGAAATTAAGAATACCATCCCATTTACAATTGCAACAAAAAGAATAAAATACCTAGGAATAAACTTAACCAAAGAGGTGAAAGAGCTGTACACAGAAAACTATAAAACATTGCTGAAAGAAATTGAAGAAGACACAAAGTAATGGAAAGATATTCCGTGCTCTTGGATTGGAAGAACTAACATAGTTAAGATGTCCATACTTCCTTAAGCCATCTATAGATTCAATGCAATCCCTATCAAAGTTCCAACAACATTTTTCACAGAAATAGAACAAAGAATCCTAAAATTTATTTGGAACAACAAAAGACCCCGAGTAAGTAAAGGAATCCTGAGAAAAGAGAACAAAGCTGGAGGTATCACACTCCCTGATTTCAAAATATACTACAAAGCTATAGTAACCAAAACAGCATGGTACTGGCACAAAAACAGACACACAGATCAATGGAACAGATTCGAGAGCCCAGAAACAAACCCACACATCTATGGACAGCTAATCTTTGACAAAGGAGCCAAGAACATACAATGGAGAAAAGAAAGTCTCTTCAACAAATGGTGTTGGGAAAACTGGATAGCCATATGCAAAAAAATGAAAGTAGACCCTTACCTTACATCATACACAAAAATTAACTCAAAATGGATTAAAGACTTGAATGTAAAACCTGAAACTATGAAACTTCTAGAAGAAAACATAGGCAGTACGCTCTTCGACATCGGTCTTAGCAACATATTTTCAAGCACCATGTCTGACCAGGCAAGAGAAACAATAGAAAAAATAAACAAATGGGACTGCATCAAACTAAAAAGCTTCTGCACAGCAAAGGAAACCATCAACAAAACAAAAAGACAACCTAACAATTGGGAGAAGATATTTGCAAACCATACATCTGATAAGGGCTTAATCTCCAACATATACAAAGAACCGATGCATCTCAACAACAAAAAAACTAACAACCCAATTAAAAAATGGGCAAAAGACCTGAACAGACATTTCTCCAAAGAAGATATACAGATGGCAAACAGGCACATGAAAAGATGTTCAAAATCATTAACTATCAGGGAAATGCAAATCAAAACTACAATGAGATATCACCTCACGCCCGTCAGAATGGCTATAATTAACAAGACAGGAAACAACATGTGTTGGAGAGGATGTGGAGAGAAGGGAACTCTCATACACTGCCGGTGGGAGTGCAAACTGGTGCAGCCACTATGGAAAACAGTATGGAGACGCCTCAAAAAATCAAGGATAGAACTACCATATGATCCAGCTATTCCACTTCTGGGTATTTATCCAAAGAACTTGAAAACATCAATGCATAAAGATACACGCACCCCTGTGTTCATTGCAGCGTTATTCACAATAGCCAAGACTTGGAAGCCACCTAAGTGCCGATCAAGGGACGAATGGATAAAGAAGATGTGGTATATATACACAATGCAATACTACTCAGCCATAAGAAACGATGAAATCCAGCCATTTGTGACAACATGGATGGACATTGAGGGTATTATGCGAAGTGAAATAAGGCAGAGGGAGAAGGTCAAATACTGGATGATTTCCTTCATTAAGTAGTAGATAACAACAACAATAAACAAACACATAGAGACAGATTGGATTGGTGGTTACCAGAGGGGAAGGGGGGAGGGAGGAGGGCAAAAGGGATAATTCGGCACATGTGTGTGGTGATGGGTTGTAATTAGTATATGGGTGTTGAACATGATGTAATCTACGCAGAAATAGAAGTATAATGATGTACACCTGAAATTTATACAATGTTATAAACCAATGTTACTGCAATAAACAAAAAATTAAAAAAAAAAAAAGAACATTCGTGATTCACGGGAAGAGGTCAAAAATATCAAATTAACATGAGTGTAGACGAAGTTGATTCCAACCCTCATGGATGACTTTGAGGGGTTCAAGACTTCAGTGGAGGAAGTAACTGCAGATGTGGTGGAAATAGAGAAAGAACTAGAATAGAAGTGGAACCTGAATATGTGACTGATTGCTGCAATCTCAAAACTTTAACAGATGAGGAGTTGTTTCTTCATGATGAGCAAAGAAAAGGAGTGGTTTCTTGGGATGGAATCTACTCTTGGTGAAGATGCTATGAAGATTGTTGAAATGACAACAAACAATTTAGAATTTTACATAAACTTAGTTGATAAAGCAGCAGCAGGGTTTGAGAAGATTGACTCCAATTCTGAAAGAGGTTCTACTGTGGGTAAAAAGCTATCAACAGCATCGCATGCTACAGAGAAATCGTTCATGAAAGGAAGAGTCATTGGATGTGACAAACTTCATTGTTGTCTTATTTTAAGAAATTGCCACAGGCACCCCAACCTTCCTCAACCACCAGCCTGATCAGTCAGCAGCCATCAACACTCAGGCAAGACCCTCCACCAGCAAAAAAAATACAACTCACTGAAGGCTCAGATGATGGTTAACATTTCTTAACAGTAAAGTATTTTTTAATTACGGTATGTACATTGTTTTTTTAGACATAATGCTGTTGCACACTTAATAGACTACAGTATAGTGTAAACATAAGTTTCATATGCACTGGAAAACCAAAAAACTGTGTTTATTGCAATATTCACTTTATTGTGGTGGTCTGAAACCCAACCTGCAATATCTCCGAGGTATGCCTATATTACTGTTTCAACATTTCTGTAGGTTTAAAATTTTTCAAAATTAAAAGACTAGATCCACACAATAAAACTCCAAAGTACTTTTAACATTAAATTTTATGTTCTCCATTCAGCTGGGGCCTGCCCACAGCTGGCCACTGTCAGTGAGGAGGGAACAAAATCCTTCTCACCAAGGAGTTTCTCTTCTGCCATCTTGCTAAGTTTTCTGAGCCCCCTGGGGACAAGGTCAGGGAGGGAAGAAGAGGGAAGAATATAGGACAGTTCTTATGTGACTGCTACTGTACCAAGATGGCCTAGGGTTATGTAGATATGGCAGGTGTTTAAAGCTCATTTATCCTCTCTTGGGCAGCCGATATGCATTCTTCCAAAGGTATAATCCTCCAATTGCAAAACTCCTGCCTGGGGCAATGCTCCCTCAGCTAACAGCTCCCTCCCAATGCCCCTCAACTTCTGATCCCTGAGAGTACACCCCACAACTCCTTACTGCTGAGGCCCTCTTGCTCTGGCAGAAAACTTTCTTGGGCTAGATCCCTTTTCAAATAACACTAGGTTGATATCCACGTTCTGGGATACATAAATACACCTTTGACCCATTGAAAGAGAGGAGTGCAATTACTTCTTTAAAACCGGCCCTAGTGCCCCAGAACACTTTAGCTTTCCCAGGCATGAGTCTCTTGTGACCCCAACTGCAGGACCCATATACTCCAGTTGAAACTCCTCTCACTAGGCTTGATGAAAGATTCAGAAATCCCTAACTTTTGGAAGGCAGGGCTAAAACACACAGCACTCCAATGACATTCCAGAAAAATTCGCCTGGTGAAAGCTCTCTCTCTTTTGATATCTCTATGTGAGCGAAGAGATACAAAGGTCACAAAACCAGCTTTCCACAATTCTGCATACGCTGTATTTGTACACTATGGAAAACAGTACGGTGGCTCCTCAAAAAGTAAAAATAGAATTACCATGATCTAGCAATTCCATTTCTGAATATATACCCAAAAGAACTGAAAGCAGGGACTTGAACAGATCCTTGTACACCCATATTCATAGCAGCACTTCCTTTGGATATAGAAGCATCTGTTGAATACTGATGCCTCAACTGAAAGTTCCAGTTTACCATTTCATTATCCCAGGAACTCTATTATTTGGTACAGTGCAGTAAATATATATATACACAATCTTGGAAACCTGTTGTGAGGACTAAATGCTTCTATACATATAAAGCACATACAACACCACCTAGCCACACAGAGAACTCTTACTTATTGTTAGCTATTATGATTATTACAATATAGACTTCTCTTTTTAAAAATTGCCTAGTCAAAGGATAGGCGAGGATACAGAGAAATTGGAACTCTTGTGCACTGCTGGTGGGAACGCAAAATAACACAGCCACTATGGAAAACAGTATGGTGGCTCCTCAAAAAATAAAAATAGAATTACCATGATTTAACAATTCCATTTCTGAATATATACCCAAAAGAACTGAAAGCAGGGACTTGAACAGATACCTGTACACCCATATTCATAGCAGCACTATTTCCAATAGTTAAAAGGTAGAAGCAACCCAAGTGTTCATTGATGGATGAATGGATAAACAAAATGTGGTATATACATACAATAGAATATTATTCAGGGCTAAAAAGGAAGGAAATTCTGACACATTACCACATGGATGAAACTTGAAGACATTATACTAAGTAAATTAAATGGTCAAATGATACAAAATGGTCGAATGATACAAAAATTCAATCAAAAGATATATATGAATGAGTGGTAAAATGCTGAGGTAAGCCCCTATCCTCTGACCCAGCAATCCCACTTCTAGATATACACCCCCAAAAAACTATACTTAAGACCATATTGAACATATATGAGGATGTTTATCACAGCATTGTTTGAGTGGTACTGGAGGCAACCCAGGTGTCCATTACCTGGATAACTTAGATGTGAACAAACTACGTTTAGAAGTAATTAGCTAGAGACACATACTACATGTTTAATCTAAAAATAGCAAGTGAAAAAAGAAAGCTCAAGGTTTAAACCTAAAACACCCACAATATAAAAATCACTCTATATTTTTCAAAGATAAGTACCAATCCAAGAACATATACCAAACACATGTGACTGGGGATCTACTGGGGGGCTTGTGGGAAAACTGGAGCGGGGACTGGGGTTAAAGGAAAAGAATAATACCACAAAACAAGAAAAAGGTCTTGTCCAGACCACTGATAACAGGGTGTCATAAGCTGAGGATAATTAATGAAACTCTCTGAACGAGAGGCCCAGAGAATTTTTTAAGCACTATATTTCCTTTTCCAAATATCTGTAAATTTTTACTCTGAGGCACTTTCATTTATATAGCATCTAATGTGACCATCTGTTTACTAAAGGCCAATACATCGGGGAAAAAAAGAAAGAAAATTAGGGATTTTTTAGCCAATTGTGATGCCAATGTTTTAATCTTTATTAAAAAATAACTGATTTGAACGATAAAATTCTTCCAACAAACTGTTTTTTATATTTCAGTTACCATTATACAAACCACCACAGCTATGCAACATAACAAAAAATATATATTTTTAAGAAAACTGGGGCTGGCCCGGTGCCATAGTGGTTAAGTTTGCACGCTCTGCTTCAGTGGCCCGGGGTTCACAGGTTCGAATCACAGGGCACGGACATATGCACCGCTCATCAAACCATGCTGTGGCAGCTTCCCACATACAAAATAGAGGAAGATGGGCCCAGATGTTAGCTCAGGGCTAATCTTCCTCAGCAAAAAGAGGAAGATTGGCAACGGATGTTAGCTCAGGGCCCATCTTCCTCACCAGTAAAACAGAAAGAAAACTAACAAACTACAGATTTCCTTGCTGGTAATTATTTCCTAAACAGTAATTCTAAAGATGCAAATAACACTACCTAAAGTCGTGGAAGCAGTAATTGCACCACCTCTCTTAATAAACACAGGATCAGACGCAAAACATAGCTCTGGAAGGCTGTTTAATTTAAAACCACATCCACTACCTATGCGCACATGCTTTTTGAATATACATATTAAATGCCAGGTTCCTTAAACTGTGGCCTCAGATCACTAATCAAAACTTCTGAAGGCCACTTCCACTCCTCCTGGAGGCATGTCATTTTTATCTTTTCAGTGCCAGCACGAGCACCCAGCGCATCATGGGTCCTCAAGAAAATGTTTTTTGAAGGGATGACCTCAGCAAATGGCAGTAGGTATAAATAAAGGGAAGAGTGTATAAAATTAAGCAATGATGACTGATGACTAACTTTAACTATCCGAAGGACTATCTGAAAATACAGTCAGTGAAAGTTGTGCTAAGCAAAGCACATTTGGTCCTCCCTAATACATACACCTAGATATAGGCCTCTGAGAACCTGCAAGGGCAACCTAACACCCAAGTGCTCCTCTTCTGTTCTACCGTAGCACCCATCTCCACACTCAGGCATGGCATACAGAATACATCTGCATCTCTACCATTTGATTACAAGTCATTGACGGCTTATTTATTTGTGTTCACCCATCCCACCATAAATAGTGCCTGTCCTCAATAAAAAAATATGTTGATCAAAAGAGGTTAAACTAGAAGACTCTCATAAAAGTTAAAAGAAAAGAGAAATATATGGATTACATCAGAGAATGAGTAGTGTACCATCTCAGATTGCCCACCGTAATGCCCTGTCTTTACTGAGTGAGTGCTACTTAGAGCAAATGAATGGACCCTTTATTTCTCTCTATTCCTTACTCTAGAACTACAGCCACGCAGAACAATGTATCTTTATGGCAGCATGATGCCTGCAGTAGGTAGTACACTCTTACACATAAGCTTATTCACTCAACAGGCCACATTGGAGATCTACTTCAAGATCCCTTAAAGGCTTTCTATTTTAAAGACTGATTACATAAATACTCAATAAATATTTACAGAACATCAACTATGTGCCAGGTTCTAGGCTAGTCAGGCACTATGGGAGAATCAAAGATGAGTAAAGCATTCGGTGAGCTTACAATTTAGTAACAAGGATTTGACAAATATTCAAAGGACTGTAACATCCTAGTAAGAAAAGCACCACTATAAAGAAATGACAGACTTTGAAGAATGATTAGGATTTTGATAGAGAGAGGTAGGGAAGAGTTTTCAGCAAAGAAAACAGTACTACCAAAGAAAAAGAGGTAAGTATAGGAATGTTGACCAAGAGCATTAGTTAGGTACTAAAAAGTAGAAAATAAGGGTAGAAAAAGCAGACTAAAGGTTAACTGGAGAGGCACTTAAGTGCCAAGGCTAAATAAACTTCCCTTTGTGAGTAACAAGCACAATCCAAAAAAAAAATAGTTTGAAGGAAGAAGAGTCATTGAAAACTGAAATTGGTCTCAATATGGACAAAATACTGGAGGAGGAAAAACAGAAATTAGGAAAACTAGGAGAGGAGCATTTTCAATAGTCTAAGGCTGTAGAAGTCTGTAACATAATTAAAAAGAAGAAAAGTCAACAAGAAAGAGGTTGAACAATGTTCAGCTATTTTTTATGGCAGGATATATATAAATAAAAATCCTTTTTAGATGTACACAGAAATTTCTAATTTTTCTTAAATTTCAATACTAAAAATGAGAGTAACAGGGCATTTCTAGTGCTGGCTATGATGGAGTAACTGGCACCCGATGTGCCCCCATTCCACCGTAATCAACCAGAAAACTGTACAAAATATAAAAACCTGTTTTCATACATTGGACAATATGGCAGTGCATAACTGTGATCTCTGAAGAAGGGAAACCAATAAGGTGAGCTCTATGGTTTCTCCAGTTTTCTACCTAGAGGCACTCTGTGGACCACGGTGCAAGGAGACAAAAAGTGCATGGTGCTCTAGCTCAGTTAAGGAAACAGACAGAGTTTTAGGGAGGCTGAGGTGACTAGAATTTGTAAGGATACAGTGCATAAGAGAAAGGAGCTATGCAGAGAAAATGTTCCACATACCTACATAGGGATCTCATAGGCACATTTCTGATGAATATAATAATATTATAAGACTCCATGCTACTGGCAGAAGAACAAATACAAGAGAGTAATAACCTGAACACCACCCCAAAGTCACACAGGCCTAGAAGACATGCAAGATTAGAACAGAAGAATAGAGAGACCTCATTGTTCATACATGGCATTCAGGGAGCCTGAAAAAGGGTCACACCTATTAATAAGACTAAATTAGCTCTAGAATAAAGGCTACTCAAGAACAATCCTAACAAAGTTTAAAAACCAGCCTGAAAAAGATCAACCTGATCCACAAAGAACTTAAAACTGTATGCTAAGACTAACAATTTTTTAAAAAGAAAATAAAATCAGGACACTCAACAATACAACATTCACAATGCCCATCAGCCATCCAAAAATTACCACACATGTGAAGAAGAAAAATGTGACTCATAACTAAGACAAAGCAATAGTAAACAGATCCAGAAATGGCAGAAATGATGGAACTAACATACCAGGACTTTAAAACAGCAACTACATTAAAATGATATTAAGAATTTATTTATTTGTTTGTTTGTTCAGCTTTGTTTTTGTTTTTGGTGAGGAAGATTGGTTCTCATTGGTTCTGATGGCAACATCCATTGCCAATCTTCCTCTTTTTTGCTTGAGGAATGTTGTCCCTGAGCTAATATCTGTGCCAATCTTCCTCTATTTTTTGTATATGGGACACTGCCACAGCATGGCTTGATGAGTGGTACGTAGGTCCACGCCCAGGATCCGAATCAGTGAACCCCGGGCCGCAGAAGCAGAGCACGCAAATTTAACCACTATGCTACTGGGCCAGTCCCAAGAATTTATTTTTAAGTGCAACGTGATAATGAAAGAAATGAAAGCTATTTTGAAAAGTAGAACTTCCAGACATGAAATCAAAATGTCTTTTTAAAAAAATTCACTAGATGGTCTTGTGACAATGTAGAAGACAAGATCATTTAACTTGAAGGCATAACAATAAAAACTGTCAAAACAGAAGGAAAGGAAAAAGAGGCTGAGAAAAACTGAACTGAGCCTCAGTAACCTGTGGAATAATATCTAGTCATCAACTATATGTGTAACTGGAATCCCAGAAAGAGAGCAGAAAAAAATTTTGAAAAAATAATAACCTAAAAGTTTTCAAACTTGAAAACCATAAACCTACAGATCCAAGAAACTCAATGAACCTCAAGCAGGATGCACAACAAAAAAACTACATCAAGACACACCATATTAAAATAAAACAAACAAAGCTAAAAACTGGTGGTAAAGAGAATACGTAAAAAGCACAAAGGTATTAAAAAAAAACACAATATTAGATTCACAGGGAAAAAAAGATAAGGAACTCTACTGACTTCTCATTCAAAGAAAAGAAAAAAAAAAATAAGCCAGAAGACAATGGAAAGAAATTTTTTTAAGAGCTGAAAGAAAAAGAAGAAAAGAATAACTGTCCAGATATAGTTCAAAAGTAAAGGCTAAATAAAACATTTTCAGATAAAAGGTCAGAATTTGTTGATAGCAGACCTGTGGTATAAGAAATGTTAAAAAAGTTCACCAAACTGAAGAAAAATTATACTATATGGAAGTACAGATCTACATGAAGGAATGAAGACCACAAGATAGGGTAAATATGCAGGTAAATATAACAGACTTTTTCTCATTTTTTAATTTCTCTAAAATAAAATTCACTATTTAAAGAAAAAATTAAAAACACTGTGATACTTTACATAATACACAGAAGTAAAATATACAATACTACAAAGAACAGGAGGAAAAAATGCCACATACTCGTGTAAAGCTCTTAAACTATACATAAAGTGGTATAATATTATTTGAATATAGACTGTGATAAGATGTGTATTATAAATCCTATAGGAACCACTAAATTAAAAAATATACAAAGATGTATAGCTAGTAACCCAAAAGATGAGGTAAAAATAAACACTAAGAAGATACTCAACCAATCCTAAAGCAAGCAGGAAAATAAGACAAAAGGAACAAAGAACAGATGGGACAGAGAGACATATTCCTAATGAAATACATCTATTTCAAATACTTTGTACATGTTTTGCTGTCTTTTGATTATTGATTTTAAAAGTTCTTTATATATTGTGGATAGAGATAGGATTTACAAATATTTTCTCCCAGTTTGGCTTTTCACTCTCTTGATGGTGTCTTTTGAAGTATAAAAGTTTTTAATTTTGATGAAGTCCAATTTATCTATGTTTTTCGTTTGTCACTTGTACTTTTGGTGTCCTCTAAAAAGGCTTTGCTTAACCCAAAGATACGAAGATTTACTCGTATGCTTTCTTCTAAGAGTTTTATAGTTTTAGTTCTTGCATTTAGGTCTATAATTCATTTGGCATTTATTTAAATAGATGGTGTAAGAAAAGGGTCAACTTTATTCTTTTGCTAATGGATACATAACTGTTCCAGCACCATTTGTTGAAAAGACTATTTTTTCCCTATTAAATTATCTTGGTACTCTTGTCAAAAATCAATTGAACATAAACTTTAGGGTTTATTTCTGGACTCTCAATTCTGTTCCACTGATCTATATGTCTATCATTATACCAGTAGCACACTGTCTTGATTACCACAGCTGTGTAATAAGTTTTGAAATCAGGACGGGTCCCTTACTTTTGTTCTCCTTTTTCAAGATTGTTTTGACTTTCTGTGTACCTAGAATTTCCATATAAATTTTAGGATCAGTTTTTCATTTTCTAAAAAATATGGCAGCTAGAATTTCGATAGAGAATGCCTTGAATCTGTAGACCATTTGAAGGAGTACTGACATCTTAACAATATTAAGTCTTCTGATACACAAACATGCAATGTCTTTCTATTTATTTCTTTAATTTCTTCCAACAATTTTTGTAGGTTTCAGAGTACATTTTCTCTACTGCTTTTGTTAAATTTGTTGCTATTTGATTTTCTATTGCTTTTGCAAATGGAATTTTCTTAATTTCACTTTTATATTGTTCATTGCTAGTGTACCGAAATACAACTGATTTCTGCATATTGCTCTTGTACCTTGCAATTTGCTGATCATTTATTAGCTATAATAGATTTTAATGGATTCCTTAAGACCTTCTGTAGAGTTCCTGTCATTTAAATACAGATAGTTTTACTTCTTCCCAATCTGCATGCTTTTCTTTTCCTTACCTAATTGTCTTGACTAGAACCTCCAGTACAATACTGAATAGAATTGGTGACAGCAACATTGTTGCCTTGTTCCTAATCTTGGGGAAAAGCATTCACCCTTTTACCATTAAGTAAAATGTGAGCTGTATTTTTACATAGATGCCTTTTACCATGTTGAGGAAATTTCCTTTTATTCCTGGTTTAAGTATTTTAGACATAAAAGGGTTTTGGATTTTGTCAATTGATTTTTCTGTCTAATGAGACAATCAGCTCAAGGTGCCATAACAAAATATCATAGACTGAGTGGTTCAACAACAGGAACTTATTTCTCGCAGTTCTGCAGGACAAGAAGTTCAAGATAAGGTGCTGGCCAATTTGGTTCCCCGGTGAAGGCCTTCTTCCTGGCTTTCATCAAGTTGCCTTCTTGCTGTGTCCTCACGTGGCAGAGAGAGCAAGAGAGAGAGCTCTGATCTCTTCCTCTTCTTCTAAGAACACCAATCTCACCATGGGGACCTTACCCACATGACCTCATCAAAGCCTAATCGCTTCAGAAAAGTCCCACCTCCAAATACCATCACTTTGGGAGGTAGGGCTTCAACATATGACTTGGGGGAGACACATTCAGTCCACAACACTCCCTCAAAAAAAATATCCCTCAGAAACATAGATTTACAAATCATTAACAAAATATTACAAATCAAATTAGGCATAATATTAAAAAGACAGTACATCATAACCAAATGGGGCTTTGAAATACAAAGGCTGGTCTAGAATCTAAAATCGAATTAACGCAATTCATCACAGTAATAAATTTAAAAAGAAAAACCAAATGATTCTATAGATACAGAAAAACCACATGGCAAAATTTAACATTCATTTATAAGAAAACCTCTTAGCATACTAAAAATAAAAGGGAAGCTACTCTACCTGATATAGGGCACATATAAGAAATTTAAAGTTAACATCCTATATAATAATGGCAGTCTGAATGCTTTCTCCCGATGACCAGAAACAAGGCAAGGATGTTCACTCTCACCACTTCTATTGAACACTGCAGTAGAGGTCCTAGTCAATGAAAAAGAAAGAAAAGAAAAAAAAAGAGAGAGACAGAGAGACAGAGAGACAAAGAGAGAGACAGAGAGACAAAGAGAGAGACAGAGAGAAAGAAAGAAAGAAAAGACAAAGATTAGAAAGAAAAATGTAAAACTCTCTTTGTGATTAACACCATCATTTATATAGATCATCCTGAGGAATTCACACAAAAAAGCCAAAAGAATTAATGGATGAATTAATAAGGTAGCACGATACAGGTTCAACATATAAAAATCAATTGTATTACTGTATAACAATGACCAGTTGTAAAATTTATTTTTTAAAAATAAATAAATAGCATTTTTAACAGCATCCAAAAATATAATTCATTTCCTATCACTTAGGATAAATTTAACAAAAGACATTAAAGACCAGCACAATGAAAACTACAAAACACTGCTGAGAGAAATTAAAGAATAAGTAAATAAATGGAGCTATACCATGTCTGTGGATTGGAATAACTCAATATCGTCTAGAAATTAACCCTACTCAAGTTGATCTATAGATTCAATGCAATGCCAATCAAAAATCCTACAGGCATTTTGTATAAATGTACGAGCCAATCCTATAATTGATACGGAAATGGAAAGGACTTAGAGGACCTAAACAATTTCAAGAAAGAACAAAGTTAAAGAACTTATACCACTGATTTCAAGACTTAGTATGAAACAGGGTGATGTTGGCATGATAGACATACAGATCAATGTAATAGAACAGAGTCTAGGAAAAGATCCACACATATATGATCAGTTATTTTTAACAAAGTTTCAAGATAACTCAAAGGAGAAAAGATAGTTTTTTCAACAAATGGTCCTTCAACAACTAGATATGAAAAAGAATGAACCTTGATCCCTAACTCATACTCTACACAAAAATTAACTCCAAATGGACCAGAGACGTAATGTAAAAGCTAAAACTGTAAAACTTTTAGAAGAAAACACAGGAGAAAATCTTCACAACCTGTAGTTAATCAAAGATTTCTTAGACAAAACCAAAAAAAAAAAGAAAAAAAGCACAGACTAGAAAAAGAAAATACTGATAAACTGGATTTATTCAAAATTTAAAACTTCTGCTCTTCAAATGACACCACCAATGAGAGAAAAGAGCAACCTACAGACCAGGAGAAAATATGTCTGACAAAGAACTTGTATCCAGATACATAAAGAACTCTTATAGCTGAATGACAAGAAAATAATACAAATTTTTAAGATGGCAAAAGATTTGAACAGATACTCCACAAAAGAAGATAAACAAATGGTCAATAAGAAAACGAAAAGATCAACATCACTAGTAATCAGGACACAATGAGATACCACTGCACACCCACTACAATGTCTGAATTTAAAAGAATGGTAACATCAAGTGCTGGCCAGAATGTGGAGCAACTACAACTTTCATACAGTGCTGGGGAATATGGTACAATAATTTTGAAAACAGTTTGGCAGCTTCTTATGAAGTGAAATGTACACTTACCACATGACAGTACAATTCTACTCCCGGGTATCTAACCCAGAAGAATTATAGCACACGTACACAGACTCATACATGAACATTCATGGTAGTGTCATTCCTAGAAACACGCCAAATGTCCCCGAAGAGGTAAATGGAAAAGCAAATTGTGGCACATTTATAAAATGAACACTACTCTGCGGTGAAAAGGAACTACTACGACATATAACAACATAGTAAGCTTCAAAAACATCATACTGAAAAGAGTACATAATGTGTGAATCTATTTATATGAAACTTCAGAGCAAGCAAAAGTAATTCATAGTGAAAAAGTCAGAGCAATGCTTGCCTGGAAATTAGGATGAGGGAGGGAGAAGTGACTGCAAACAGATGCAGAGGAACTTTCTGAGGTGACAAAAATGTCTATACCTTGATTGTAGCAGTAGTTACAAAGTGTGAATATTTGTCAAAATTCATTGAACTGTACATTTAAAATAACTGCCTTGTATTATATGTAAATTATACTCCAATATATTTGATTTAAAAATTAAAAAGGAAAAGTAACATTCAGACATTTGGAAATAGCATCATTGCCCAAAGATGCCAATAAAGGGCACGTCAAGTTTTACTACAGGTTTAACCCCTACATAAAGTCTTTTATTCAATCAATTATGTATTATGTGCCAGAATGATTCTAAGTGTGGTGGTACACAAAACACAGAAAACAAAATGAAATCCCCTGTCCTCATAAAGCTTTCATTCTAACAGGAAAAGACTGACCATAAAAAAGTAAAGGTAATATACAGTAAGCTAGCTTGGAAAAGTGCTAACCAGAAAAATAAAGCAATTGTGGGGAGGGGTATGTTTTAAATAAGATTGTCAAGGAAGGTCGCACTAGGAATGTAACATTTCAGTAAAGATCCAAGAAAGGTTAAGGAGTAAGCTAATGCGTTATCTGGGGGATGAGCATTCCAGGCAGAGGGAACAGCAAGTGCAAAGGCCATGAGGCCAGCTATTCAAGGAACAGTATGGTGTCAGGTGTGAATGAAGAATAGTAAATAAGACAGTCAAAAGATGAGGTTGCAGGTGGGGCAACAGCAATAGCAATGTAGTAGCAATAGGCTACTACAAAGACATTAGTTTTTACAGTGAGTGAGAAAGGAAACAAAGTTTGAAGAATGACAAGACTTGACTCATGTTTTAACTGTGATTATTTTGGCTACTCACTGAGACTAGACTGCAGAGCTGGGTTATGGGTTGAGGATTGTAGGAGGAAGCTGGCAGACCAGTCAGGAGGCTATTAAAATAACCCAAGTAAGAGACGATAATGACTTGGACCAGGTAGTAGCCGAGGTGGTGAGAGGTGGTCAGATTCAGATTCTAGACCGATGTATTTTGATGGCAGAGCCAACATGAACTACTGACAGATGAGGTGTGGATGTGAGAGAGAGAAGAGTCAGGGATGACTCTAAGGTCGTGAGTAACATGGACTTGTCATTAAGTTAGATGGAGAAGACTAAAGATGAAACGAGTTGGAGTAAAAAATGCGTTTTGAGCATTTTAGATTTAAACATCTTCAAATATCCATACGGAGGTATCATGAGACAACTGGATATGTGTCTAGAGTTTAGAGAAAAAAGCTTCTTATAAATTAAGATTTTTATTATTGTTTTGCAAAGTAAATCACTAGGTATGATGGTCTATGTGTAAAACTTTCAGGAAATAATCCGTACTTGAATTTAATACATTAGGGCCTCAGTACTAATGGATTGTTTGTCTGTTTTCTGATTTACATAAATCCATACAAGTCTGCTAGGCACTTCACACCTTTATTTTTACTTTCACATCTGAAGTACAGCAATATGGATAGATAAGGTGTGTATTTAAGATAACAACTTGAACAGACACATTCCTGGAGCTACAGCTATTTAAAAGTGACAGTAGCATCAAGATACTCATTCTTATTCTGGTAAGGCTTTAAAAAACAATCACTTGTTACGAAACTAATTGCACTGCCAAATGCTTCTTAGGATCATATGTAAAAATCATCATCTTCTCTACATTTTACTGTTTTAAATCAAGGAAAGTAATAGACTTTGTGATTAGACTTAGAAGTTTGGTTTTGATGCTTATAACTATCTAGGTTCTAAAGTGAATAACATTTCCATACTGTATCTCATAAAGAAGACACTTTATGCATAACTAAAGAAACGTGAAAATGACATGTAAAAATACCAAACTTCACCAGGAATTATAACATGGGCAAGCATGCTTAACTGGTGGTTGAAACCATTTATTAAAAAGTAAAATTTGGGGGCCGGCCTCATGGCCTAGTGGTTAAGTTCAATGTGCTCCACTTCGGTAGCCCAGGTTTGGTTCCTGGGTGCAGACTTACACCACTCGTCGGCAGCCATGCTGTGGCAGCAACCCACGTACAAAATAAAGGAAGACTGGCAATAGATGTTAGCTCAAGGAGAATCTTCCTCAGCAAAAAAAAAAAAAAAAGTAAAATTTTCAGCGTGAATGAGCATTATTTCTTCCCACCCATCTACTCATTCCCAATTCCATGTCTTTGATTATTCCCTCATGTTAGAATGCCTTTCTTCCCAGCTGATATCCTTCTCTTCCTTCAAGGCCCAGCCCCAACTCAGCCTCCTCCACAAAGCCTGCCCTGAACCCCAGTGGTATTCAGTTCTTTCCACATTCTCAAAGCACTGACACTTACATGTCTAGAGCACTTATGTCGCTGTGTCATGGATTAAGTTTAGCTATTTACATTAAAGTAGAAGCTCCCTGAGAACAGAAAATCTTAGTCATCTTTACCTTCCCTAAAACGCCTAACCCAGTACCTTTCATATCAGGTTGTAGATACTCCCTAAAGGTTTGTTCAACTAAATTAAAATCCTATTAAACTAAGAAAATGATCAAATAGACTGAACTCAATGGGATACAGGTTTCCTCCACTATCCGAAAGTTTGCTTTAAGCCACTTCACTTTTACAAAAGACTTACATTAGTACCTGTTTCCGCTAACCAAAAGAAATCCGAAAAGGATTTTCACTTTTACAAAAAAGGCAAAAAGCAAAAACAGCGTTCAGTTTGTTTTGCAGCAAGCCATTACAGAGGCAGTGCACACCCGGCGCAGCGAGAGCAGTGCCACCAAGCTCTTTCCCTGGGAACTAAATGCAGCATCTCAGCATCAAGCTGCCATAGCTTTGCATTGCGTCTGTGAGCATCTGTGAGCATCTGTGCTTTATCTCCACTTATTTTGGTAGGTTATTTTTTGGGTCTGAGAATGCTCAAAAGTTTTTCCCATATAAATTAATGCTAATTACTTTTTCACTTTACACCATTTTGGCTTATGAAAGGTTTCATAGGATCACTGTACTTTCGGAAAGCAGGGGAAACCTGTATGTGCTTTCATCTCCTTTCATCACTTCAAACACACTCTTCTAGATCTCACTTCCCCATCTCTCCATAACATCCCAGATAAATTCTATTGCTTCTCAGTCACTTTCAAGTATTGCAAAATACAGTCTAGTCCTATTTAAACCTTCAATTTCATATTTTATTCAAAGAGTATCCACACACCACCACCTGAATCCCAGGCCAGCCAAGAAAGAACATAATCTGTTTTCAATATTCTTCCTGACTCTTTCACTTTTCTCCACTTCCTTCCTCACTTTCTGCTTCCTCCAGATCAGGATAGGCTGAGTAAGAGGGACAAATGTCTTGTTGCTTAGTTCCATGGGGGTTTACCGGATAGCCAAGAAGCAGGATGGTGTTATCCTTGTGTAACTATTGATAGCACCTTCTCTCATTCTCAAAGGAGCCCAATTTGGACAGTACATTTCAGGTCTTCATGGCAGGGTGGCCATAAGTTACAGCAAGCAAAGAGGCTGGCCCCTCCACCCTGCACAGTTCCCTGGTATGGGAGGTGCATTCTCAGGCTCACCTCCTACTATCCCACCCATAGTGCCCTGATATGGCAGGATCCATCAAGATAACTCAAGCCTGAGTACTTCCCATGGTGTCTGCTTGGTCCACAAAAAAAATCGCCCCTTCTTACCACACCAGATAGACAAATGCAAACTCTTTCCACTACTTCCCTCTCACTCAACATGCCATCTCACTGGCTCCAGTCACTCTCCTCCCCTCCAGAAACAAGTCTATGCTCAGGAATGCCCCAAACTCTAGGAAACGTATGTCATGCTCTCTCAAGCACTCTCTGAAAGGTGCCATTCCAGTATCAAGAAACAAGATTCTGTAACTCAAAGGTCCAGACATGAAGTTAAATACCAATCTACACTTCTGGCAGACACACCCAAATCCTGGACTGAGAACAAAAAGTCCTTTTGGGGAAAAATAGGAAAATGTCACAGAACTAACTCCCCACTAGATTAACAATTCTTCACCTGAATGAAGAATTGTAATATCCCTTTTCTAATTTCTCTTACATATGGGAAGTGGGTGTTGCAGTTCTCTTTTAAGCCCCACACTCTTTTTAGAATGCAAGGATACTTATCAACCTTTATTTTCAGCTTCGGAGCTTTAGCTGAAATCCTGAAACAAACAAGTCCTAGTCATCATCCTATTATCTTAGGTGAGATTCCCCTACATTACATCTACTGCTTACCTATTACAAGGGACCCTTTATGTTAAGCAACTCAATGTGAAATAAAGATTTACCAAAAAAAAGAGGTGACTAAACACATCAAGGAAAACAAAAAAGGAGATTCCTCATCTGACCAAACAAACTTCATCTTAGTAGATTAGTACATTATTCATACTTCAAACATCTCACTTAATTATACATACATTTAATGAAGAGCCACTGCATAAAATAGAGAATGCCCACTTTAAAATTCAAATTAAAACATATGCTACCTACAAAATGAAATGACAATTAAAAATTCTGTACAACAAAGTCAATAATTGCATATCTAAGTCAATCTTAGATATACTATAACTACAATTTTTCAAAAATAGATTTATCATAAAACTATTTACTAGATTTCAGTTATTATTTGAAGAATATTCCTAAAAGCTCTCTAGCTATATAAAAATCATTTAGTACAAACCAATATCTATACCTAGTACAAACTGTAGAGATTTACACATTTGAACTAAAAATGCACGGTGGGAATGGTGTAACCACTTTGGAAAGTTATATACTTCTAAAGTTAAAACATACACCAATCCTATGACAGAACTACTCCACTCCTAGGTATTTAACCCACAGAAATTAAAACATATATCCACAAAAAGACTTATACAAGGATTCTGTTTATAGCAGCTTTATTTACAATAGCCAAAAACCAGGAAAAAAAATTCAATGTCCATTAACAGAATAATGGATAAACAAATTGTGATAATAAAATGGCATATTATTCAGCAACAAAACAAAATGACCACTAATACACACAACATGGATAAATCTCAAAACCATTATATTGAGGAAAAGAAGCCAGATACAAAACAGTACATACTCTATGATTCTATGTTACATAAAGTTTAAGAACAAGCTTACCTCATCAATGGAAATAGAAATCAGAACCATCACTGTCTATGGGGAAGAGAGGGAAGGACTGATTGAAAAGAGACATAAGGGAATTTCTGGGGGGTGCTAAAATGTTCTATTTTTTGAATAGGAATAATTATATGGATGTATACACATGTGAAAATTCATTAACTGTACACTTAAAAATGTGTGTTTTTTGTATATAAATGACACCCCATAAAACTGATTTAAATCACATCTGATATCTTACTTCTGGATGATGTCAAGGATAATCAGCTAATGTAAAGTGTAATTTCTTGCCTAAAGCTGAATATATATTGGTAATAATCATAACAAACTTACAGCCTTAATCAGATTCTAAAACACAAATCCAAGTCTAAAGTGTTTACCCACTGTCACAAGGATATACAAGGATACTGTAGGCTAATTTTAGCCTACAGAAACACCCATGAGGATTCACAGAATGAATGGGAGTAATCAGCATATCTTTTCTTGGGAGGTCATGACCTCAAATAGGTGGTCACTTTTGACTACCACAAAATATGAATACAACTTCACGTTAAAATCACTTTTTCTCCACTTATCCAATATTTTCTCTGCCTACTAGCAAGTAGAGCTTACTGCCCTACTTCACTAACGCCTATTTCTAAATCACTTTTCCTGACCTCTCCTCCCAAATTTTCTCCTTTTTTGAGTAAAAACTCTATTTAGGAATATCACATAACCACTTCACTCTTGAATAGCCCTCACTTCTTGCCCTTTGTCCAACTGCCTTGTTTGCCTATGACCTGTTTGCTACTTTTTTCCTATATTTTCAAGCAATTAAAAAAATATTTTCCATTTTAACATTTTAAGTTCAATAATTTCAATAGTTTTTTCTTGTCTTTATTACCACATTCCTCACCAAGGTGCCAAAGAACTCACATTTAGGCTACTTCACCACGCTGCCACCTTGGCTGAGCTTTTTTTACTTCACTCCTCCTAGCGGTCCAATGACCAACAAAGCCAGACTCCTTATCATTTCACTCTATACCTCAAGAAACATAATTAGATCATTTGACTCCAAAGCCCTATTGCACAGTTGTCTTTTACATTTAAAAATGCTGCTGCTGCTGCATTATTCACCATAGCCAAGAAGTAGAAGCAACCTAAGTGTCCCTCAACCGACTGGATCAAGAAAATGTGGTATATATATACAATGGAATACTACTCAGCCATAAAAAAAGACAAAATCATCCCATTTGCAACAACATAGATGGGCCTGGAGGGTATTATGTTAGAAGGAGAAAGACAAACATCGTATGATCTCACTCATATGTGGAATATAAACCAACACATGGACAGAGAAAACTGTATTGTGGTTACAGGGGTAATGGGGGTGGGGGGTGGGCACAAGGGGTGAAGGGAGTCATATATATGGTGATGGACAAACAAAAATGTACAACCCAACCCAAAATTTCACAATGTTAAAAACTATTAAAACATCAATTAAAAAAAAAAAAATGCTGCTGCTGGGGCCGTCCCCGTGGCAAGTGCTTTGAGTTCTACAGGCTCTGCTTGGGTGGCCCAGGGTCTGCAGGTTCGGATCCCAGGCATGGACATGCTCCGCTCGTCGGCCATGCTGTGGAGGTGCCCCACGTACAAAGTGGAGGAGGACTGGCATGGATGTTAGCTCAGAGCTAGTCTTCCTCAAACAAAAAAAACCAGAAGACGAAGATTGCCAACTGATGTTAGTTCAGGGCAAATCTTCCTCACCAAAAAAAAAAAAAAATGCTGCTGCTAAGGCACTGTTCCTAACCAAGTGGCTGGATGTGTCCCCTCCAAGGAGATGATGTTTTGTTCAGGGCTATAGATGTCTGCTTGTAAAGCTTGTAAACATTTACAGTTCTCATTTTAATAGGCTTCATAACACTGTTATCCACTGTTATTCCTGTACCCCAAACTATTTGGTAGTCACCTTAGACTGCATCAGACTGCTTTAACCAATCCTCTTTCAAGAACTTTTTCTACACATTCTATTTGGAGTTGATCCAACTCAGCTTATGATATATAAAAGTTACTGTGGTAGCTCATTATCATCCACTCTTCATACATGGATTTTCTATCATGGCATCACTTACATCTAAAAATACAGCTGTACAATACTATACTAATACCAAAGACAACCCATTATATAGCTGGAAGAGTTCTAGAGTCCAGATACAATATTTGCCAACGTATCTTCTCATTGCTTTCCAAGGAGGCTTCAACATCCTTCTACAACACCAACATGAAGTCATTCATGTTAAAAGCCATTAATCTCAAAATCTTCCCATAATGTATGCTGGCCTTTCAGATTACTTTTTATTTCTTCATTTATCAGACAATCACTGAAGAGAAAGCCTCTGCACAAAATGAACCACAAACTGTAGGACTCTCTGTCTTCACGTCTTACTCTAAGACCTTGAGTATACCACTTAGCTTCTAGTTTCATCATCAGGAAATTGGGATAATTGCATCTGCTTTCAAGGATGTGGAAATGTTACAAATAACTTATGCAAAGTGTCTTACTCAATGCTTAGTATATAGGAGGCTTTCAATAAATAGTACCTGATAATAATAAACCACTCTATTCCAGTGATATCCTTACTCTAGCACCCCTGTCAATCCAAAATACAGAGTGCTTATCTGTGATTTTATTATCTATCACATGACAATCTCATTCTTTTACATTCCACTAATTTCCCAATGCCTAGAATAGCCTCACTTTCTCCATTCACAAAATTACCTCCCACTCGATTTAAGGAAAAGCAGCTTTAACCAGGGATTATGAAGTTAGGGGAAAGGCAGTGAGAGAAGGATCCACCTAAACAGTCACTGCTCTACTAAAATGGACACAGTAATATATGCCTACTACAAACCTTACCTTAATCTTTCTTTTTTTTTTTTGAGGAAGATCAGGCCTGAGCTGACATCCATGCCAATCCTCCTATTTTTGCCAAGGAAGACCAGCCCTAAGCTAAGATCTATTGCCAATCCTCCTCCTTTTTTTTTCCCTTTTTCTCCCAAAAGCACCAGTAGATAGCTGTATGTCATAGCTGCACATCCTTCTAGTTGCTGTTATGTGGGACGCCGCCTCAGCATGGCCGGACAAGCAGTGCATCAGTGCGCACCCGGGATCCGAACCCAGACTGCCAGTAGCAGAGGGTACGCACTTAACCGCTAAGCCATGGCGCCGGCCCCCTTCAAGTCTTTTTTGAAGTCCATGAAAGTAACAATCGTGTCTTCCTTATGTCCTATAAATATCAAGACTAAACAGATCCTATATAAAACACAGTCAGTGGACAAAAAGACCCTCTAAATCCCAATGTTTTGTCATCTCAGAAATCAATTCATGAGAACTCACCACATGGGGGGCTGGGGGAGGATAACACTAAATATTCTTTTGACCACTGATACAAAACTAGTTTTAAACACCTGGATTTTCTTCTTCTCCCGATTATACTCAAATTAATTATTGTCTCAGGAAACCATCTAAAAGATTAATACAGATGCTTTTTTGCAACTATGTTCTCAAATGATAACATTCTCAAATGTTATCAAAATAGATAACACTATTCTTTCTTCAATGAAGTACTTTTTCATACTCACTTTTATGAGATGTCTTCTCAATTTCAGTAAGAACAGGTGAATTAAGAATAACTGCAACCTATCAAGCTATATTCATGCATTCTTCTGTATAGTTTGTAAAAGGTTTACTTTAGGAAAAAAACAATAATTGCAATATACAAAGTGTTCTGCTTATTGTCCCCTCCCTTTTATAGAGGTTTCCAGAAGACCACAACGGAATTCCTGATTTGAATGGGTTATCAATGTTAAATCTATATGTTTCTTATTAAATATATCTTATTTATAAAGTAAAAAGGTATTTGCTGCTTTATTTAAACACACACACACACTCACAGTCTTTCCTAAAGTACCTTATATTTGAAAATGGCAAGTTTTCCAAATATTAATCATAATAATCCCAAATAAAATCTGCAGGGTAGTTTAATTATGGCACAATTAATGAATGACAGAGCATTTTATTTCAAAATCCCTGAGTTCTAGGATCTAAACATCTATAAGAACATCTCTTTCATTCCATATTCAAAAGAGTTTAAGGCATTCAAGTGCTACAACACACCTGTCTTTCAGTTATAGGCATTACTTCAATGAAGATAGCTTAAAAACCATGAAATGAAATCAATTCCACATAAAGTATGATTCTGATCTCTAATCTGACTTGTAAACGAGATGTGTGTAACTTGCACTATTCAGCAACCCACAGATCTCTTTCCTAGCAGGATGGCTACGTTAGTTGCACCGCCCTCTGAAATCGTGCAGTAGCGGCAGTGGCACACTGACAAACTGAATAGTATATGCCTTGAATAAAGATTTCAAGGTAAGTCATGAGGGAATCTTTCTGTTTGTAGATGAGCTGTATGAACTATATAAAATGTAATCTATGTTTTATATCCTGGGCTGCCAGAGTTTTTGTTGAATGCTAAGATGAAAAAAATGATGAAGATTCACTGAGGAAAAAAATGGGATTCGACTTTAAGAGAATCCACCCACCTTATTTCCTAGCACTGCTTTCAAATCCTCTATAACTGGTATAAATAGATGTATTCCAAAAGCAGGGACTCAAACCAAATAAAATATTGATTTGGTTCAGAGAATACTTTGACATTCCAGGTTTCTTGTCATTCAATAGTTCTAGAAAATACACGGGTTTATTTCCAGTTCACATCTGCTCATTAAATCATTTTAAGCAAATTTAATTAATAGGTCTGAAGATACTAATTTATTAAGTTATTAATTAGTTATTAATTTATTAACTGTTCTATGCACATTAATACTGTACAGTATGATTTTCTACTTACTATTGAGTTCAAAAGTCTACACAAAAGGATGTTTTCCTAGAAAATTCTGGGTATGGTAGCTTATTGTAAATACAAATATATTTTACTCTCACTCTAGGGGAGAACAAAATTTCAAAAATCCCGCAAGCAAAAACTTCCATGTGAAAATCCTAGTCCTTAAATTAGCCTTTTTAGGTTAAGCAGAGGTTTTCCTTTACAGTATTTTTGTTAGAGTAAGAGAACCAAATCTAAAACGTGATAACTACATAAGTTCCATAAATAGACAGGATCTTTAAAGTCTGATTCCCAAAGCAATTACCATATATCATTATGGAATGATAATACATTACACATTCCCAAGATCAAATTTACTTCAACTACTGCACCCCCATCAAAAAAAAATCATTATTATTTAGTCATGAAGTCCTTGGAATCATAGGACAGCTTGATGCCATACTGGTGTCACACTCTGCCAGTCATCCAAAGAATACGCCAGCCTTCTTTTTCAACTTCTTTGTCTACTAGTGCATCACTGGACTCAGCAGGCAGCTCACCCAGACAATTTCAGTAACGGATTTTGGCTCTGTGCATTATAGATGAAAATCTGTACGAAGTATCCAGTTTGTCTTATAGCTGAGAGATCTGAACCTGCTGCAGATGTCACATCTAAATTCTTGAACGGATTTTTATCATCAGTGTCACCTATAAAACAAGACAGTGTCACGAACAGCATTGTCCTTAAGAACATCTCTTTCAGTAACGCTAAGTTTCTGCATCATAACTGATAGTTATTTATTTGCCTAAAACATGGTTCAGCAAACTAGAGCCCATGGGCCAAAATTCAACCTACTGCCTGTTCTTGTACAGACATGATCTAAGAATGGATTTTATATTTTTAAATGGTTGAAAAAAGTTTTTTAAAAAGACTAATATTTTGTGACATGTGAAAATTATATGAAATTCAAATTCCAGTCTCCATAAATAAGGTTTTATTGGAACATAGCTACTTATTCATTTATGTATTTTTCTACAGCTGCTTTCACACGATAATGGCAGACTTAAGTAGGTGCGACAGAGACCATATGACCCATTAACCCTAAAATATTTACTCTCTAGTGCTTTAAAAATGTTTGCTGACTCCTGGCCTAGAGAATATTTAATGGGTAGATAATAATGATACCTACTGTCTGTTGCATGAAGAAACTGAGTATAATGAACCAACTGTTCCCCTGTATTACTTTCATCCATCCATCTAATAAATACTTCTTGGGCAGGCCTGTCACTCCACTACAGATAGCTGTAGTCACTTTGCTTTCCACTTTGGCTCAGGCTTGCCTCAATCCAAGGTGTCAATATTGCCCTTGGGCAGGAAGAAGATAAGGAGCTCAGCTTCAGGTCAAATTCTAGTTTTCCAACGATAGCCTCTTCTGTGTCCCCAAGTTCTCCTGGTTCTGGATGTCTGCTTTATACCAACTATTCTCCATAACAAGCTTCCTGTACTAGATACCAGTCTTAGAAGTTTATATTTCCTGCCAGAGACCCCAGGGCAGTAGGCTGAGTCACAGCATTCCTTGCTCGCCAGTTCTATCCCTGTTCTAACAGCCACCCTGTAACATAAATTTGTTTGGGGCCCTTGTGGACAGCTTGCATATTCCAACACTCTCTTGGCCTCCAGCACTCTTCCTGATCATATGATCAGGAGTTCATCGATCATATGATGAATGATGCCCCTGGAGTTCATCAATTAACTTTTATATTTAAACCTGTACCTGACCTATAAATCTGAGTTCAACCTTCCCAATTGGCCTGTCATTGTTTCTTCAGCTCAGTTCATACAATTACCAAACATAAGTGCAAAACAAAACAAAACTCTATATAGATGGATTTTCTACCTAGGACTACCATCTTAAGACATCTCTTATTTTTTAGCAACTTCCCCAAAAGGAAATACATCACCCCCAAGCAGCATCCAGAACACCCCTTCTCCTTTTTCCCTCCACCACTGCTTGTTAGCCCAAAGTTTCTATATCTGCTTCATCTGAGAGTGTTACCCACTACCTTCTACCCACTTGGGGTGCCTAAGATACCTGTCTCTCTTGAACATTGCTTCAGAATGCCTCGCTGGCTTCTAATAAAGCTTCAACACTCCTATTTCTATGTAAGGGGGAACACGGGGCTTCTTACCACTGTTAGACTGCAATGGAGAAATCTATTTGGCTAGATTTCTAGAAGTCAGAATATAGTTCCCTACAGGAAGATGTTAATAGTCTACAACGAGACTATGCCCATACTATTAACAGCACTATAGAACTCAACTGTAATTCATATTACATTGTGGCAAATAACTAACTCACAAACACATTTATAAGTTGTGGATAGACTATCTAGAAAACAGCTATGAAATGTCAAGACTTTACAGCAGACAGATTAGCCTACTGTAAAGGCTTGAGAGAAAAATGGCAGTTTATTTTCAGCAAAGTGAACTTCACTACAACCCTGAAGTAGCTTGCCATGGTGAACAGCTCTGAAAACTGCCTGAATAGCTCACAACCAAAAGAGTGCTATCAAGAATTAATACGCTGACTGGAACGACCATTAACCATATCTCAATTCTGCATAGCAACCATGTAGGTAGCATCAATCTTAAATAAAAATGAAAATCTTTAAAAACACATACAGGAACCCTCTGCCCATTTGGGGAATGACATGGAAGTCCAGTGACATATCCTTAAGAAAAGAAACAAGGCATGTAGTCCATATTCCAAAGGAATACTTAGAAGATTAAAACTTTAGAACTTTTACTCATTTGATAAATCTAGCCTCTTTCCCTTAAAAAAGCAGTTCTCAAACTTTTTAGCATCAGGACTCCTTTATGTTCTCAAAACTTGAGGACTCCTAAGAGTTTTTGTTAATGTGAGTAATAATTATCAATATTTACCATATTAGAAATTAAATGAGAAAATTTTAAGTATATAGTAATTCATTTTAAAATGTTAATAATGTATTTAACATGACAAGTAACATATTTTATGAAAAATTACTCTCCTAAACAAACAAGCTTAGTGATAAAAATGAGAGTTTTACAACTTTTGCAAGTTTCTTTTATGTCCAGCTTAATAGAAGACAGCTGGATTCTCATATCTGCTTCTACATTCAATCTATTGTGATACATTGTTTTGATTAAACTATATGAAAAAGAATAGCCCCACACAAATATGTAGTGAGAAAGAAGGAAGTATATGTTAATATTAATAGCCTTTTCAGATAATTGAGATGTACGTACTTCTTTGATACTACACCAAAACTTGACAAGTAGGAGTTTAAGGGTTAGTTGTAACATGGAATCTAATATCACATAAACTTTTTGCATTCTGTTACTTGCTTTTTATAATGCTCTTTTACCCATAATTCTGTAATAATGATCACTTTCAAAATATTGGTTTATTGAGTTATGCAGATATTCCAAATCTTGACATAACTAATTAGTACCACAGCAAAAACTAACATGCATTAATATCACCACCTCTCCCATCAGAAAAATCTTTAAGTATTGAGAAGACAGCAAAAGCATAGCAAGCAATACAAGTTTTCTGAAATTTTAATTTTTACTTGAAAGCTCAATTTTTATCATCAGCAACAAATATTGTCAGTTGTTTTCCCTGAAATGACAGGCTCATTTGTTCATTTTCAAGAAAATGACTGCCAAATATCTAAGTCCAAATAATCATAGTTTGTCTAGTCATTCTTTCAAGTAAAAATGATGTTTCACACAAAATATGGCTAGTTCAGCTTGCAACTCAAAAAATCACATAAGGGTTTTTCCTTGAGAGAACCAATGTACTCTGGATATACAGCAGAAGTGCTTTCTGCATATTTCCTATCTCATCACACAGAATACTAAAACAAAGTGTACTCAAGAATCAAGATTTAATAAAATTAATCATTTTTACTGCATCATCAAGGACATTCTTGAGTGAAATTGGCTTTCGGGGTTTTGTTTTTTGGTGTTTTTTCACTGTGAAAGTATGCCAGTGAAGAACACCATGATTACTGATACAGTTTGGTGCCACTGCCATTTAATATCTACTAAGATGCCCATAGTTTTACCCACCATTGCTTCTATACCACTAGGGCAAATGTCAAAGCTGAAAAAAAGGCAAAAAGTTAGTATTAACATGAAAATAGTTTTAATCGCACAGATCCCCTGAAAGTGTCTCAGTGACCCCCATGGATCTGTACACCACAATTTGAGGACAGTTGCCTTAAGGAAAACACTGAAAGCTATGAAGGATAAACTGCCATCCCTAAATCCATAGTAAATATACCCCCAACATAAGAAATATATTAAATATCTGAACAAATTCTTTCATTTTAACTCAAAATTGGTCCAATTTGTTCAGAAGCTGAATTAATAGTATAAATAATAATACCAATTAACATTTAATGAGCACTTATACGTATTATGTCCTTTAATCCCCAAAATTACTCTATTAGTTCTCTGATAGATTCATGCTACAGATGAGGAAACCTGAGGTAGAGAGAGGGAAAGTCACTTGTCCAAGGTCACAATAACAATTACCAGTATTTACAGATTCAGGCATTACTAAGTATTTTGCATACCTCACCTCTTTTTTTTTTTTTGTGAGGAAGATCAGCCCTGAGCTAACATCCGTGCTAATCCTCCTCTTTTTTTTGCTGAGGAAGACCGGCTCTGAGCTAACATCCATCGCCAATCCTCCTCCTTTTTCTCCCCAAAGCCCCAGTAGATAGTTGTATGTCATAGTTGCACATCCTTCTAGTTGCTACATACTTCACCTCTTAAGTCTTTACAACAACCTTTTTATTATCCTTTTACCCTTAATTATTCTTTATACTTTTATTACCCATTTTACAGATGAAAACCTTGAATCAAAAAAGTAAAGTACCCTGCCCAAGGTTACCCAAGTGTTGGATCATCTATATATAAATCCAAGTCTGTCTTACCCCAAAGAGTATACTATATATTCTGCCTCTCTATATCACACATCAGTATGTCCTTTGTATGTAAATAGATTGATGGTTACAAGAGCCTTACATAGTTTTAAAGTCAACTGAGCATGACCTCCATTTGGAAAGATTTTTACTAATTTGATTATCTCTGTCTTCAAATGGAACAAAACCTACTTCCTTTTAAAATAGTCTATGATCTGGGTAGATAGCTTATTCATTCACATTATTAAACATTTATCTGCATATGACAACAAATCAATGCAGCTAAGATTACTTTTTAAAAAAATACTCAATATACCCAGGTAATATTATCCCCATATTATAGACGAAGAAACTGAAATCCAGAGAAGTAACTAACTTCCCCAAACATATGCCATTCATAAATGGTTGAGAGTCGAAACCAGTTCGGACTGACCCTGAAGCCTAAAACTCTTAAATCATGCTGCCTGTATATACTTAAGAAGGTCTCGGGCAATGACCTAGGAATTGCTCACAAGGTCTGGATACAAAGCTTGCTGATATCATATCCACTCCACCCAAGGTAATCAAGATATGAATCATCTTATACCTCAAAGATCAAGAGGTGAAAAAGAAGCTGGGGTATGCTGAAAACAAAGAGCTGTTTTCAGGTGCTTTAAGTAAAGCATCTGTAGGTAATGTTGAAGAAACAAGTAAAATTCACTTACAGAGGTGACAGACAGCACACATCTCTGTGGCTGAGATAAGCTTGTCTCTGTTTAAAAACAAAACAAAAAAAAGCCTAGAGGAAAATGTCATTATAACTACACAGGCTATCTACAGATTACACAATAGCTTTCGGATGCCAGAAGCCCAAGAACGCTGCAAACCTTAGTAAATGGCAACAGAAATCATTTTCCTAAAACTTTCCTGAACCCTAATCAATCAGTAAAATTTTCATTTCGAGTTAGGATCTGTAAAGATCAGGGGTTATGCTGCTTAATATTAAACTCTAAGGGGGACAGGGAAGGAATCAACGTTTATCCAGCTCAATCACCCTTATAACTTGTAACAACTTTTAGGAAGTACAAACATCTTGAGATTGGACAGAGGAGTGTGACTTTAATCTCAACCTGTATTCTCAAGGAGTCCCCACACACATTTGACAGGAAGGTGACAAAATGGAAGGCTGTGGTATACCACCTAAAAGGGCAGGCAGTATGGCGAGAGATGAGCAATTATGCTTGTCACAGAATACCACATTCTGGATTCCCTCTGCAGCAAAGGAAAAAAAAATTTTTAAGCAAACTTTACCTCCTCCCATCAATGAGTCCCAGCATGACCAAAAAGAATCACACAGCTGTAAAAGCAGCTGACAGATATATAGGAAAAAAATATATATATATATATCAAGATTGCGGTCACATTCCTTGACATGCATCATTTACACTAAGGATTCCCCCACTCATCTGAATTAATTTCATGTACCTCATTTCATTCAGATAATTGAAGTTTTCCTTTTAGAGTTGTAAAGTGTTTACCTCAACATAATTAGTAAACTGTCCACTTAAAAATACCACTACAAAAATTACCACTCCTTCCTCTCTACACATACATATATACTCCACTATCATTAAAAGTATGAGATTTTGGCCTTCACGGGAAATTTAGTTCAAAAGTCCTCTTTAAAAAATTAGCACAAGAAATTCTACGAGAAAAGTTATGGTCATTACCTTTTTAATACAGAGTGTTTGCATTACTTGTTAAAGACATAGTAATTTGGGTATTCAATATATGACTACTGTTCTGACACCAAATTAAAGGTTTAGACTACTAAAGAGTTTGATGACTTGCCTCAGTACAATAACTAGGATTGCATAGAGAACAAAATCAGAGGTCTCTTTTTTATGAGCAGGCATTTACGGGCCTTTTAATGAGAACCTACTCTTTAGTATATAATTATTAATGAACAAAAATAGGGCCATTAAACTCACTTCTTTATAGGGCCAAAAAACTTCTACGTGTAAGAAACAAAATAATATATACATATTAATCAAACTGAAGAAAAACTGAAATGTGAAATACCTAACAATACATGGTGAAAATTATATACATTTTCTTCTTAAATAAATGCTCTGCAGATGATTGATGAGGCTATTTTTTATAAGGATATGCTTATAATTTAAAACACATAGACTCTCTAGTACTAATGATGGCAATAAAATGTCTGAATTTCTTGTATGAATTCTAAATTTCTATATGAACACTGGTTTCCCATACTGATAACAGACTTACTCTTGGGATGAATTTATATCTAATCAATATTTATTTATCACCTGCTATATGCCAGGCACTGTAACGAGTGCTAAGGACACCGCCAGGAACAGCAGAGACTCAGTCCCAACACTCGAGGTTACACATAGTCTAGAAGGAAAGACAGATAATGAAGAAATGTGCTCTGCCAAAGTATTAAGAGACAGTTGGTCAAATGAAAGCTCAAAACTGAGAGAAGACAAGGGTTGAAAATTAAACATTTGAAAATAATTAGCTACCACTGAAATTCGATAAAAAGCACCTACCAAGTGACTCAGCTAAGCAGGTAGAGAACCCAACAGCAGAGCAGTCAGGAAAGGGATCTAAGCAATGACTGGATAAAACCAGGGTGTCCTAGAGTCCCTGATGCATATGAAAAGTCGACCCTCAAAAAAAGTTCAAATTATAACAGCTAAAGAGCCCAGCTCTCAGCTGGCCTGTCTTCAGCATCCAAGGGATCAATTCGGTGAGTGCAAGTCCAGGAGGCAGTATCACAGTATCTTGGCTCTGCAAGTACTGCCCAGGCTGAAGTAGGACCCCAACCACCCACCTGTGGACAAGAGCAGGACCCAGCTCCCTGAGGGGAGAGGAGAAGACAAGGAGAAGGAGATGGCCAAGCTGTCTTAAGCAGGCTTAAAACAAGGCTTCAGGTCCACAGAGAACTGGAATACAAAAAGGAACCACACAAGAAACATATCAACTCTATGGACTATTTAACACTTACTAAAGAAAGGCCATGGAATTGCTTCTCTGGTTACTTTTTTTTTTTTTTTTTTGGTGAGGAAGATTAGCCCTGAGCTAACATCTGTTGCCAATCCTCCTCTTTTTGCTGAGGAAGACTGGCCCTGGGCTAACATCCATGCCCATCTTCCTCTACTTTAATTTAAATGTGGGACGCCTGTCACAGCATGACTTGATAAACAATGCGTAGGTCTGTACCCAGGAACCTGTGAACCCCAGGCCACCGAACCAGAGTGCGCAAAATTAACCACTACACCACCGGGCCAGCCCCCACTTCTCTGGTTACTTTTACAAATAAACACTCAAAGAAAAAAAAATTGTCATCTGTTTAAATGACTTAAGTATAATCTCCAAGTATAGGGGAAAAGGACTAGATATTCTTACTAATTCTTATTGATGATTCTATATCCTAATTCCATCCAAATCTATGTTGAAATATTCCAGATGCTTCACACACTTCATTAAGATGTTTATGCCCTATATTTCAAAATTGATGAGTAAAGTGTTTTTAAAAAAGAGAATCTCATAGTCAAACTGAGTACATGCCAGGGACACAGTGAGACACCATACCTCTGTAAGCAACAGATGCTCAGGGCACCAGAAAAATTCTAGATCCCACCTCCTGAAGGGGATGGGGTTAATATATTTTCAGTCTTAAAAAGAAAGTAGGAGGTGGGGGTGCGGGGCTGGCCCAGTGGCGCAAGCAGTTGGGTTCGCGCTCCACTGCGGCGGCCTGGGGCTCACTGGTTCATCGGCGCGCACTGACGCACCGCTTGTAGAGCCATGCTGTGGCGGCGTCCCATATAAAGTAGAGGAAGATGGGCACGGATGTTAGCTCAGGGCCAGTCTTCCTCAGCAAAAAGAAGACTGGCATCAGATGTTAGCTTAGGGCTGATCTTTTTCACAAAAAAAAAAAAAAAAAAAAATCAAGTCAAGGGGGCCGGCCTGGTGGCATAGCAGTTAAGTCGACGTGCTCTGCTTTGGCAGCCCGGGGTTTGCAGGTTCGGGTCCCAGGTGTGGACTAACACACTGCTTATCAAGCCATGCTATGGCAGGTGTCCCACATATAAAGTAGAGGAAGATGGGCACGAATGTTAGCTCAGGGCCAATCTTCCTCAGCAAAAAGAGGAGGATTGGCAACAGACGTTAGCTCAGGGCTAATCTTCCTCACAAACAAAAAAAAATCTTTTTAAATCAATTTAAGAACTAAGTGGAAAGGACAGAACAGGCAGTGGATAGGTCAGAAAGACTGGGACTGACGTAAGAACCAGCAATGACAGATGTGAATTGCTTTGCTCCCCATAAATTAAAGACCATCCTACTCTACTGTACAATTGTTTTCAGCAGTAGTTCAGTAGATAAAAAATGCACGTAGTCCAAAGATGTTGTCCCCGGGAAAGCCATTATTTCTGACTCTACCTATTCAAATGGGGATCACTCTATGGAACCGGCTCTGCATTTGCCCAAACATTATATTCCAAGGCTATTAAAAGGGTGGAATGGTGGTACTTTCCAAAAGAAATGCTTGAAAATTTTCCTCAATTAATTTTTTTTAAATAAACAAAACACACTATTCTGATCTATTAAAGAAAGAGGAGATAAGCCTAAGAGAAAAAAAAATACAGTGGTTGTTTTGCTTTGCTTTGTTTTGTCAGTATCACCAACACGAAGCACGACATATCAAATACAGCCTAAAATTGTTTAAAATATCATTTCAGGTCAGGCTGCCAAAGTAGTCTGACCTCCAAAAGTCATGCTACTTACAAAGATCTATATGCTGAAAAATATATCCTTATAAAGTAAAACTAAGGCTTTAAAACGCGGCCTTTGGTAACAATTAGAGGGTCATTCAACTCATGGTTGTCAAACTTTGCTCCAGTGGAAAATTCACATTGTTTTAGCAGGACTGAGGTGTCCTACCAACAAATTTAAATAATGGGGTCCTTTCCCAATTTCACAGTGAATAACACATGTTAAAGAACAAAATTCTCAATATTACGTTTCTTCCTTCAATTTTTATAAAATATTTGATACCTGCTACCTCTTTCAATATTGGAATTCAGCCTAACAAAGTATCTGATTCCACACAAAAACAAAAATGAGTTATTTCAAGTTTACAATATCATGATTCACGACTTTCAGGCACTCTGCTACCTTCTTAAGTTTGATTAAGCCAAAAAGACCACAAGCATTTACAGAGTACCCACTACACTTAACACTAGACATTAACAGACAAATAAGGCACGGTCCATCTTTCATAGAGCCCCCACCAAGGAAAGTGTACACAAGCCAAGAAGTATTTACTAAACGCCTGCACTAAACACTGTGGTGTGGGAAATGCAAAGAATTCACTCCACTCCAGCAAGGACTTCAGGACTTCTGCATTTTGAGGACCACTAAGAAAAGTGATGCTAGGGATTGTGGAATTCGATTACTACTACATGGGTGTAGGACCTTTCTTTCTAATTAATATCAAGGTTATATACACCATAACTCTAAGACTCTTAAAATGCCAATATCCTGGGACTGACATAGACTATCTGAATCAAGAATATGAATAAGCATTCTTGAAGTGACAATAATTACTAAATTCAAACAAAGTGGAGAGTACTGTTTCAATTAATAGAATGTAAACATTTCCTAACTATAAATAATTTGTATCACTTGTATCTAATGGGTCCAAATCACAAACTAAGGCATATTCTCAAAACAGGAAAAAAAATAAAATTTAGTAATTACTTGGCTTTTTTTTAAGATAGCAAAATCAAAACAAATTTTGGTACAGGAATAGCCATTGGGAAGGTCTGAATTATCTACTTAAGTGTTTCGTTAGTTAAGTCAGCTAGTTCTATTTAGCTCCTGTTAATTCTCTTCAAGAAACTCTGATTAATTTATCTCCGTAAAATAATGGGGTTGGATTACACTGCTCAAGTTCCTGACAAACAGAAAATTCTGTACTTCCGTGGTCCATAAGATTAAAATGTCAATACGGTTTCAAAAGGAGAGTAAAAAAGCCATCTTAACTTCTCAAATTGGTAATGCTATAAACATCACTGTTTCCTACCTTATCTCAGTATTATGGTTCAGATTTTACCTATTCAGTTTTCAAGTTTGTCAAAGAAAGTTTTCATGATTCAAAAGGTACTCCCCCAACCCTCAATACTAAAACTGTTTCATTAAATACAAGATCCTAAGAAAAATATGTAGTAAAAGGGAGTGGGAGCTGCGGAGAATCTATTCCACATCAGACCTAGAACGCACTAATTAAAATTCAACATTGCACTTGGTATGTAGGTTCCTACATGAAACTCCCGCCATGCTTTAGTTTAAGGTTAAACAGGTTAATAGAACCCAATAAAATGGCTCTATTGAATTATGCTGGACTTCTTTTCAGCAGCTCCTTTACCTGACCACTCTGTTGAGCTTTAAAATCAACCTCACGGGTAGCGCCAACAACCAAGGTGAGCCAGGGGACACGGGGGCCGCGTTCTGAAACCCACCTCGTGTGGAAAAAGCAGTCAACTCACGTTTTCCATTTCAAACTGTGATACAAGTGAAGGAAAAAACGTAAAGCCTTCTCTTCGAACCTCCCATCACACTGCCTCAAGGTGCTAACTTAACAGTGATCTCAAAGATAATCTAATGCAGTACAGTTTTCAGACTCTAAAAGTTATATTTGGGAGAGAAAAGACTCCCTTGGGTCTAACGGTTAAATAAACGTAGTACTGCAACTTCGCGGCTGGGCACATGGCTGGATTTACAAAGGTTCAGAGAACCTTTCCACCCGATCAGACTGCCTGGATCCCCATCAAAATATGCAGATACGGGACCCTCAGGGGAGGGGTTTGGGGGCGGCCGAGTGAGGTGTGCAGTCTCTGCTGACAGAGGGGAGTGAGGGGCTGGTGAGGTCAGAAGAGTGAGGGCGACACGGCGGCCAGGCGCAAAGGTTCCCTTCCGGAAGGCCCGGGGGCGCACACAGCGGAGGACTCAGCCCGGCAGCCGGCCCGGAGGCCCCTCTGCCTCCGCAGGTCAACCCCGGAAACCGGCCTCCCTTCTCCCCGCGCCAGGGTGACGCGCCCCCACCCGGCCCTCGCGGCCGCGCTAAGCAGGTACGCACAACGCGCAGCACCCAAGAAAATGAAATCAGAAAATGGCCAGCGTGCAGGAGGACTGAAAGGCTGCGGCCGCGGTGGTCCGTTATGGGTGCGAGGCGGACTGCGGCGCGGGGAGCGCAGGGAGCGCAGCGCGTGCGCCCGGGAAGCGCGCCGCCGCCGCGGCCCTCAGCTCCGCCCCCCCGGCTCCCCGCGCCGCCGCCGCCGCCGCCGCCGCCGCCGCTGCCCCTCTGGGAACTCCGCGCCGCGCGGCCCCGCGAGGCGGGCGCCGGGGAGGGGCGGGGAGGGGCCGCGCTCCCCGCCTCCCCGCTGGCCCGCGCGGCTCCCCAGCCCGGAGCCTACTCACCTCCTCCTCCTCCTCCTCCTCCTCCTTGTCTCTCCCTCCTGGCCACCGGCGCGGGCCAGCCGGCGACGCGCTGACGCCGTGCCCCTCCCCCGCGGCCGCCGCCGCCACCGCCCCTCCCGGCCTGCGGCCGCCGCGGCCTCAGGGCGCTTCAGGCGCAGGCCCCGCCCCCTCGGCCCGCCCACGCGCTCAGGGCTCCGCCCCCTGCGCGGTCCGGACGCTGCGGGCGCGGAGTCCCTGACTCAGCGGACACCCCCGCCCGCGCAAGCGGTGTCACCTCGGATCGCGGCCCCTGCTCCTCTCACCTGCCCACTGCCCGGGGACCTCGCCTCGCTGCCCACCTCCGTGCGCGTCCTTTTCCATCGCTTCTCGACACCCCTGTCTGCCCCTTCAGCTTTTTAGTACTCTTTCCCCAATCCCCTAGTCTTGTTCTAAGCTCGCATTGGCGCCTTCTCTTTTTTTCTGCAAAGTCTTCTCTGCTCACTAGGTCGGCCTCGGCTTCCTCCTGCGGTGTTCTTGCCAGTCCGTTCCTCTCCCTGGCCTGCTGGAGCCTCAGGGCCCCAGCGCGTACCGGGCTCCTCTCCTGCCACCTCTACCTGCTGTGCAGCTTGCACCTCTTCGGCCTCTGCTTCACCAGTGCGTCCTAATTTCCCTCCCTCGGGCCCCACTCCCGGGACCCTCTCGGCAGGCTCACACGCTTTCCTTTACCTACATTTTGGGTGTCCTTTCGGTTCTGACTAATCCACGCACTTAAGATGCAGTTTGGGTATTCAACAATTGCATATTCGCGGTCCCACTTACATGAAGAGTCACATTGAGTAGTTAACAATCACAAGGCAAACTTGCATAGTTCCCATCTATACTTTCTCTATGATAATGTATTAATTGACACTTAAATTTCAAGGAATGGAATTTTCTACTGGGGCTTACAATTCACAAGTTTTGGATGTTTTTTTCCCTGCAACCTAACCTCGCTTTAGCTCTTTTATTTCTAAAATACATAGTCAATAGAAAGAGCACCAGGACCTTTAAGGTCTCTGGTTTTCTTACCTGTAAAATAAGGAATTTGTCCCTTCCACATTTAAATTTCTGTGATTCTGAATTAAAGGATTTTGTATTTGGAAGGAGTTTGTGGGTTAAATGAGTCAGGAAAAGGCAAAACATGCAAATGTAACTGGAAGTCTGGTAACTTCATTTTTAAAACTGCAGCTTGGAAGAGTTAGGCTGTGATGTGGAAATAAGTTAAGAAACATCCAAAATAAAGGAAACTGATTAGGCCTTTGGAGTTACATCCACAAGTTGTTTTAAATTATGTGAGTAAACATTATTATTCTTAAATTGAAGAGTTGAAACTGTCTTCCATTCTAAACAAGATCCAGCCTCTATGTGGACCTTCAAAGTTTAAAACCACTGTTGAATTGAACAACAGCACTACAAGCATCTGAAAGCCTAATAAACCATCTGTCCATCCACTTTAACACAAATTGGGAAACAGAAAAGTGTAAATGCCAAAAGCTAAAAGCAAGGTTTCCTAACTACACATGAAAGTAGGAAATCCTATCCTGCAGAACAAGTATATGAAAAACTCCAAAGGCTGTGGCTGCCATTTCCTTGCTTTGGAAATAGAATCATGTAATTTTATAATTGAATTATCTAGTTCTTAATATCATCTGGAGTCTTTTCATTTTATGGATGAAGAACTGAAGCCCAGAGAGAGTAAGTTAGTTGCTCAATATTACCTAGATTAATTGGACAAAAAGCCAGGATTCAAACTCAGATTTCCTGTCTCACATACCTGCCAGCATCTGGCTTATAGTTACCAGTTACACAAAGCTATTCAACATCAGAGGTCTTTGACTTTGCAGTTTTGCCTAGACGTTTTGAGTCATCACTCAGAAATTGAACTTGGCATTAACTAGGAAGGTATTGCTGTCAAAGGTCATTTTGTCCCACTGGTTTCAAGGATTCCTGTTGCACAAGCTTTGTCTCACCCAGTCAGTATTCATCTTCATAATGCAGGAAATTCTGGCAAGGCCTGTGGAGCCTGTCCCAACCAAACACATTCATCGTAGGAGGTGCCAAGAGCTGTGCGTGATTGTAAGAATTATGAAGTCCCTATTATCAGGAAAATTACAACATTACTGGGGAAGTAAAATATGAAACACAAAATGATAAACAATTCACCATTAATAACCAAAGATTCGATTGTAAAATCCAAATCTTAAACTGGAAAATATCTATGTAAATTAAGGGAAGGCTTCTTAAAAGGACAAAAGAGAAAATGTAAAATTTAGATTGGTTTATAGGAAAAAGGTAAAGGAAATTACTTGAACGAAGGCACTGAGAAGAGAATGAGCCAGTGAAGAATGGGGCCAATTTAGGAGGTCAGATGAATAAAAACAGGAGGTTCATTTTAGAAACAATAGAAAACCAAGCTGAAATGATAGGGTAGAACTATTGATAGAGGGCCTGAATTTGAGCCTGAGAAAATTGATCTAATAGGATATCATTATGGGTGGATTTGGCAGGGAGAGAGGGGTGAAGATGAGACAGGAGACTATAATCTTGTCAGGTTCTGAAGTAGCAAGTGGAATTTAAAAAGAAATATTAAGGGCTGGCCCAGTGGCGCAGCAGTTAAGTGCGTACACTCAGCTTCAGCAGTCCGTGGTTCGGATCCCAGGGGTGCACCGATGCACTGCTTGTCAAGCCATGCTGTGGTGGCGTCCCATATAAAGTAGAGGAAGATGGGCACAGATGTTAGCCCAGGGCCAATCTTTCTCAGCCAAAAAAAAAAGGAGGATTGGCCTCGGATGTTAGCTCAGGGCTGATCTTCCTCACAAACAGAAAAAGATTTTTAAAAAATAAATAAAAAGAAATACTGGACATAAATACCACTAAGGAAAAGACTTAGAGAGTTCAGTGAGTATATATAGGGATGGAAGAAGAGTAAGAAGTCCAAGATGACATTAGGATTGTGGCAAGAGTTGATAACAGTGCACATAGATCTTAACACCTTAGAGTTGGAAGATGATCAGCACTCAAAGGGTACAATTGCTAGAGAAAGAAGCAAGAAATTTTTGCAGGGTATACCCTCCTATTGATCATGTCCCCATCCCAGGAAACTTTAGTTTGCATCTCAGATTGAATTAGAAGGTAAGAAAGCAAGCTCTCACTCCGTCATGGACCCTAAGCTGGTGTTTTTATGGTCAACCTATTTTTATTTCCGTTTCAGCCCTACTGATGTAAAAGTGCTCAGTGGTGCAGTATATAATGTTACAGTGGAAATAAATCAATAAGTGTTTGTTAAATACATACCAAATGCTGCTCAGCATTCTGCTAGGCCTGGAGGGTTGGAAAAATATAAAAAGGGCCTATGCCTTTCAGAAACTTACAATCTGATTGGAGAAAAAGGTCAACATACCTGACCCAATAGAGAATAAACTCCATGGACGATCTGTGTGGACTGTAAAGTGTGCTTATATAGAAATAGTGGGCAATAGAGCTGAATGGATTGGAAATGATATAATCTATGGTGTTCATTATTCAAGAAATTTTCGTTAATCTTTGAGCACTATTCTAGGTTCTGGAGGTAAAGCAGTAAAATAAAAAGTTTCTGCTCTCATGGACCTTACATTCCATTTGGAAGAGACAGAGAGGAACAAATAAATACACAACTATCAAATAGTAATAATTGTCCTGAAGAAAATAAAATGTGAAGGTGTCAAAATGAGTCTCTGGAAAGTAGGTTAGATGTTTCTAAGGAACCTTTAAACAATGACTTGAATGAAAGAAACAAGCAGTCATGGGAGGATCCGGAGAAGAGTAGTTCAGGCAGGGAGTAAGCAAGTGCTAAGGAGGAGTCAAGCTTAGTGTGTTTGAGACTAGAAAAGGCCAAGTGTTTCTGGAGTGTAGAGAGCCAGGAGGAAAGTGAAGGAGATGAAACAGGGAAGGTAAGTAAGGCCTTGTAGGTAAGAAGGGATTTTGAGGTCAGGTTAAAGTATGGATATTTGGAAGATTAGTCAGTCTGGCATTCTAGATTAGAGGAGGAAGAGATTAGGACCTAGAAGACCAGATGGAAGCCTGTGTGATAATCCGGGCAGGAGGTGATGTGAGGTAGGCAAGGCTGGTGGCAGGGTTAGCAAGGAAGACAAAAATATCAGGGAGATGAAGTGTTGGGTATTTATGAGGGGTGGTAAGTGGTGGAGAGTGTCCATAGTATCAAATGCAGCAAAAAGGTCAAGGGGAATAAGCATTAAATAAAAGCTGGTATAGTTAACAAGAAAGATGTCATGTGTCACCTCTGAGAGAAGAGTTTTCATAGGGTGGGGTGGTAAGAAGTGAGGACATGAGGCAGTGAACTTTTAAGAATCAATACCACTCAAAATGTACAAAGCGTATGTACATTTTACTTACCTTTTTTAAAGCCATTTACATTTGGGATACTATTAAATTTTTAAATCCATTTAAACATTCTCAGCCAGGTCTAATTTTCTGTCTCCATACTGAAGAGAGAACAAACTTATACCACAAAGACATAACTTATATGTTTTTCTGGGCCAAAAATCAGTTCATCGGTGACTCCCTACTCTAAATGTAATCAGAGAAAGTTCACTCTTACTGCTGGGATATGGCAAGAATCTAACAGTAGAAACACTAAGGCAGATGTCAGTTTTGATTCCATTACTGCCACCTGTCAGGTCTAAACCATATAGGCTGTGGGTATTACCTTGAGCATGTCACATGAAATCCTCACTGAAATCCAGGTTTTCGTTAGTGAGGAAGAGGAATCGCTCAGATTTTAGGCTTATGGGCATACAGGTTAGCACTTCTATAAAAGAGAAACAAATACCATTCTGTGAGATCCACATGAACAGCTATCATGACTCCAAGTTGTACTTTGCCAAAGTCTTTCCAAGAAAACAACTTGGTTGAACTAGATGTTCTATTGTTCAGCAAATTACAAGATACTTAATGAGTACTTTTCTTCCCTGGAAACAGACTAGACTAGTTTGGCAATCAGAATGGAAGGAAAAACTTAAGTCTCCTCTTTGTAGCTATGCAGTTTGAGCATCTCAAGGAGACCAAGCCTGACTCTGGCTAAGTTGTGTCCACACGTGCATCACGTGCATGTGCATGCCTTCTCCCAATTGTCTGATGTAGGTGGGTAGAGTGTGTTAATTTGTTAGGAGTTATTGAAAGATGGAATGCTATTAGCACTCTTTTTTGTTTGGAATATACTTCGTTTTTGGGTCCATTGGGAGCAGTTCATCTCTTGGGATGGTTTGGAAAGCTTCATTAAATTCAATGAAGGAAAAAGCATAAGTTGTTCTAAAAAAATCACAAAATTTTCTATGTTTAATTTCCTGGCTCAAATCCTCCTCAAATCAGTAGTGAATAGGATTCCTAGCATTAACGAACAATTGCCATATTGCTAAAATCAATACCATATTTAGCCTGAAAAGCCTTATTTTTGGTGCTAAAGAGGCCAAAAACATCAGTAGCCCAGGAAGCATAAAATGTACTCTCTGATGATGAGATGATCTCTTTAAATTAGGGTTTAGCTATTCCAACACTGTGAGGGAGTTTGCTTTATCACTGTTACCTTCCAGCCTAGAGACAGAAACATTTTATACTGTGGTTCATCCTGTACCTTTTATCAAGGATAAATTCACGTTTTTGTTTAAAAACAAAGAAAGCTTACATAATCTCTCCTCATTATTAGCCCTTCCAGTAATTATCTGTTGCTTGGAATCAGTGTCAGCCAACCAAGTTCAGATGGCAAAAACTGTTTGATCTGCAGTGATGTGATTTAGAAGACTGTGCATGGAAGGTACAGCTATGCACATACAGAGAACATATTTATCTAATTTGACTGCCAGTGATTTAATTAATGTTTGTCAAGCACTTTGAACATGAAAAGAACTATCTGAAAGCTGAGAGCTATTACTCATAATCATTTTTCCTATTTGCTGAACTAAAATTAACATACAAATGTGGTACTCCTATGGTATCTTTGAGAGATATGCTCCTATTCTAACAAACTCTTTGGACTACACTTTAAGAAAGTCTCATTAAAACTTCAAGGCTCTGGTTTCTGAAAGTCAAGCTTCAAGCTGGTTCAGTATCATCCATCAGTAGATTTTGAAGCATACAGGCTAAATAAACAACAGTGACAGCTTGGGGAACTGTATGCACCTGTTTATTGAGAAGATGTTAACAAGGGCAAATCTAAAATAAGAATGCATACCGCAACCTGATTTTCAAGAAGTTTTTCTGCATGCCTACACTTGAAATTACCCATATTATCATCTAATTTTTTTCTTCTAATTTTCTCTCCAAAGAATAACAACTGACAGGCATGAAGCCTCAGTAACAATCTGAGGGGAAATAAAGAATGAAAAGACCCCATTTTAGAGATTGGAGAAGAAGCAAACAATATTTTCCCTTGTTGCTTTTTCTCCAAGTCGAGTCCAGAAGCAACTGGCAAAAGAGAAAGAAAACCTGAGGAGAAAGAAAGGAACCTGGACAAAGGCCCTGATCTAACGTGATTCTCCACAGGGAGCTTTGGGCAGTGCTGCGTTCATCCTCACAAGGGGTTGGTGGGATATTTGTCCAACTTCCCAGGACCATAGGGCAAAATGGACTCCCTTGTGGTATAGAAGAGGTGACTTGAAAAGACACTAACATTCCTATATGAATGGTTTTTGAATTTTAGTTTCTTTTCATTTACATTCCAGTCCCCTAAAGAGAATTCTTGCATTGCCTCTGCACCATGCAGAATCTTCTTTCCACATGTACCATGCAACACACATACCTTGGTAGAATATTCCTGATTAAGGTATTAGTTCTATCTCAGCTCTGTAAAACTAAACTTGACATATGGGCCTGGGAATCTGCCCTTTCAACAAGTTCCCTCAAGATTTTATATTTACTAATGTTCGAGAAAGACTTCTAGAAGAGGTATTGCTTACCTTGTCTAGCCATTCTTAGCACAGATCTTATTTGTAGTAAGCAGATGTGGCAGGGACAATGGTGTTAGCCGAACATTATGTGGCTCTCTTACATTTTCCACTCTCTTGTGTGGTTAGGTTGGGGCCACGTAACTGGTACTGACCAGTAGGCTGGAGGAGAAATGAAGTTTGTCACTTCCAGCCAAGGTTCTTAGGAGCACTTTTTCCCCTGCCCCTGTGGCCCTGAAAGCCCCATTTTGCAGATGGTGTAGCTATGAAAAGAAGGCACCCCTGGATCCTTAGGAGCTGGTCTGGAGAGCAACTAGACTCTTAAGAGATTTCTTATAAGCTAGAAGTACACCTCTAACAGAGAGCTGAGTAGTCTGCTATTGTTAACTACGCCGGCATTGTGTAGCCTTTCCTGAAGAACACAACCAGATTTAGATATCTCTTTCACAATTACAGAAATAGTTTTTAAATTCTGGACCTTAAAAAGGCAGAAAAAGGAATAATGGAACAAGCAGTGTACTAAATAGATCATTTAAGAACAAATGGATATATGAAAATCACAAATAGTATGTTGTATGGTAGAAAAAAATGTTCTTTATGTAATTCAGTTCTGGCACTACTTTCCAATCCTCCACCAAATTAAAAAAATTAGTGAAATCTGTAGCCTACCATGCCCAGGAAAATTATCTTTGTCCTTGTCATGCCTAGATGCTCTCCTTTTCTCCATCGCGGTCACGTATCATTAACAGTCCATCTTCTGGGCTCTCAGATGGATGGGGTTGCCATATCCAATGCCTGTCAGAAGTGGATTGATTTGTATTTGCTGCTTAAATTTCACTCCTTAAGTGCATCAACTAAATTTCTGTGACATTACCCTCTTGTAGTCCTAATTTCTTACTGCACAGATGTGTGCAGTGCTGAAACAGGGAGATTCGTTCCTCTGTGTGGTTTGGGTGCTGCCGTCACACACTTGGGTCCAGCACCTATGGGAAGGATGAATCAGACAGCTTTGGTGGAGGGAATGAATGATGGAAGAATGATTTCCATAGAGGCCAAATACTTTGCGGAAGTCACTGATCTATACTCTTTGCTGATCTACCCCTGAAGCACTCTCTCTGACAGCAGAAGGCCAGTATTTGCTATTGAACCATATCAAAATCACTGTTTGAGAGCTACATACACACATAAAGAAGGGGCAGGGAAAACACTCCTTTCATAGGTTCTCAAGCACTGCAGAGACTCTTTTGTCAGTAACTATGCCCTTGCTTAAAAATCTTATAGCTGCCTGAAATATTTTTTTGAAACAAGAGGGACATAAACAAAACACAAGCTAGCTACAGTCTGCTGCTGCCGTGAGTAGAGTACGGTTAATAACATTTCTTATATTTTAACACATCACCTTTCCCTTAATTCATAGACCAAATAGGACTGTATTCTTTTTCCTGTTGCTTTTTCAATAATTCCTGAACAAATCCACATAACATTCCTGCAGTTGGGTGGAAGAACCATATGAAATGGACTCATTGAAATCTTTTTCAGTTCTATTTAGTATTTATTTGTCCCTATTTTGAAATAGGGCCATGCTGCTTTTGTTCCTATAGAAAAGAAGTTATGATTTAAGAAAACTTTGCAAAAGGGAAGCTGATCTTGATGTTATCAAACTTCCCTCTTTTCTTTTAGCAGAATGTTTGAGAAAATGCCAATTGGTGTCGCCTATCATCAGAACTTTTCAAGTTTTTGACTTGCTTCTGCAAATTAACTTGCATAAAACTATCTGACCTTTAACAAATGATATTATATTTCCCTCTGAATACTTAGCACCTATGTTTGTCTCTGCATACTGAAATAGTATGACTGTATCAAATGGTATAGATAAAATGATGCCATAACTAACTTGCATGTTCTTTCATTTTCAGTGGGGCGGGGGGAATCTGCATTGGTATAAACTCAGGCATCCATATTCTTTTGTGGTGAGTATTAACCAGAATGCCATTTTTGTCCAGACTGTCACCAGATGATTTTATAATTAGAAGATTCACTCAAAAATGAAAGTCTGAGGTTGATGAGGCAGACCCAGCTATGTTTTAAAGGGAAATACTTATTAGTACAAAATATTGGAAGACAAACAAAATCAATTTTTACAGGCAGATTAACCAAATTGTTCATTATTGTAGTAAACATTGCAAAAATCAAGAGGATGAACTATATTAGCCATACCCAAGCAAGAGAATGAAGTACTATGGTCTAATTTTTGTACAATAATTATTCATACTAGCACTCTCAAAGTTTGGATAGTGACTCATTTTGTTCTATGAAACCTTTGTTCTCCAAGATCAGCTGCTATTAAAAAGTAGAAGCAGGGCCTGCCCCATGGCTTGGTGGTTGGGTGAGCGCGCTCCGCTGCTGGCGGCCCGGGGTTTGGATCCTGGGCGCACACCGATGCACTGCTTCTCCGGCCATGCTGAGGCAGAGTCCCACATACAGCAACTAGAAGGACGTGCAGCTATGACATACAACTATCTACCGGGGCTTTGGGGGAAAAAAAATTATAAAAAGTAGAAGCGATAAAAATAAAATAGGATTTTACCAGGCTAGCTTTGGATTTTAAAAAATACCTGAACATCAAGGGTAAAGCATAGACTACCGGTGTTAGGTAATCTAGTACCTTGACAAGTTACAGTAGGTTTGAATATTGGAAAGTAATTTTTTTTCCTAAAGGACATTTAATAAGATCTTTGATGGCATATTATTTTAGCATTTAAAGAGGTTGAGCACAGAAATCAAGTTAGGTAAGCATAGGCCTTTTCTTCTTCATTTTGCATTCCTACCATTTGGTTTTCCTTTGGGTGTAGATGAGCACGTTAAAGGAGGGAGTATATTTCAAAGAAAGAGCTTAATAAAGTAATTAACTGTCAGCAGGTCACCGCTAATAAGCAAATCTGTTATAAATCATGAGACTGAGTAGATTACAAAAGATGGGGCAGAGGGGCCAGCCCAGTTGCATAGTGGTTAAGTTCGCATGCTCTGCTTCAGCAGCCTGGGGTTTGCAGGTTCGGATCCTGGATGCGGACCTATGCACCGCTTATCAAGCCATGCTGTGGCAGGCATCCCACGTGTAAAGTAGAGGAAGACGGGCACGGATGTTAGCCCAGGGCCAATCTTCCTCAGAAAAAGGAGGAGGACTGGCAACAGATGTTAGCTCAGGGCTAATCTTTCTCACCACACACAAAAAAGATGGGGCAAAAACCACTGCCAAAAGATGCAATGTCCAAGTGGTTTTCAAAAATGATGAAAAGATCTAAACGTCAAGGCAAGAATACACATACATAGAAGAATTAACTTCTTAAAGGTGTTTTACTAGATATTTTTTAACTTTTTACTTTGGAAATTCCCAAACATACATAAAAATAGAGAGAATGTTACTATTATAAGGGACCTCCATGAAGTCATCCACATGTCTGCTACACTTGTTTTAGATTTCATGGTTTCTTTAGTGTTGTTTTAATTGCTGGAATATTTTTTAAAGAAAATCCTTGTCGTGTTATTTCACCCCTAAATACAACAGTATACATGAAAAATCAAAAAGAATATTTTCTTATGTAATCATAATGCAATTATCACACCTAAGTATGTTTAAAGTGTCTATTCTCACATCCCTTAAATCATTGTAGGTTAGCAATTAGCATTTTCTTGTTTGATTTTTATCTTTGATTTACTCCTTTCTCCTTTATAGGCATCCCCTCGATTAGCAAAAGAAATCCTACAGCTGGATTAGGTTATTTTTAACATATCCCTGGGCCCCACCTATGATTTTCTTTGGCATGGTGTGTTATTCAGACTCTTATAGCATTTCTGAATTCTGCATTGCAATTGGCATGATAAAAGAAAATTAAATTAAAATTTTGCTCAAATTCCAAAGTTTTTTAGAGTTTAAAAATACTGTAAATTATAAAGAAAGGAAATGAATCCATAATCTAGCTATGACTGCATTGAGTAATCTACTAGGTAATGCCTAGGGTGTTTTTCCTGGGATCTTTTGCTTGCAAATATAGAAAACCAACTTTGGCCGAATGAAACCAATAAACAAATACACAAAACTTAAAAAAGTAAATAACTGGAAGGAAAGGTTTAAATCCCAGCCTGATAAAGGAGAGGAATCAGACGATCTGGGGGAAGAGAGTTCTGTGGAGCAGAATCTTGTGGGCAGTCTCTTCAGAGCACTGCCACTGACATGAATCAGTTCCACATGTTTTCCAACTTTGCATCACTCTGCTCTGCTCCGAGTCTTAGGCTGTGCCATGTGCTCACTCCTTGGCTGGGACATGGCAGGATTCCTTAAAACTGGCAGTCCCACAAAGACCACACATAATGAGGTAGAGGTGGTTTCTCAAAGAAAAGTCAGGTGTTGATACCAAGAGAAGAGAGAATGGAAGGCTGGTAGGGAAATTCAAGTGAGGCAGGATGAGAATATAGAAACCGTTCCTTCCTCTCATCAATGACTGTCTGTCCTTCAAATCTTATTAACGGGTCATCGAAAATCAGTCTTTCTCACCAACTCTTTTCTATATCTATGCACTACTATTAAGAACTATTACTCTTACTAGATCCCCTTTCTCCATGTCTCCTTCATCAGAAATCAGTGTTCCAAATAGCTACAACATCCAAGCTGCCAGAACTGATGAGTTCTATATACTTGATACCATCCCGCTCTCTCTTTTGAGCTGCTAAGGATGGATTTAAAAAGTCCAGTTTAATTTAAAACTCTCCGTTTCCTTTTTGGCTCACACTTTTGCTCATTTATTACCTTTCCTTCCAGTTCACTATTAGAATAAATAATATTAATTTAAAAACATGGATCCTTCTCTCTGCCCTTTTTGCCAGAACTATCTCCTTCCATACACACACACCCCACTCACACACCTGTTGCGTCAGTGTCTAGTGTGGCACCAAGTAGGCATACAATGAATATTGGAATTTAATTGGGCTGTAGAAAATTTAGTACTGTACAAGTTTGCTACATAATGGAAGAGTTCGGAGACTATTGGTCTAAGGGATATGGCATTTTTCCTTCAGGGCCAAATGTTGTAATCAGTGTATAAGAGGGTAAAAAGGAAGTGAAGTTGGTATGCATTCTTTCGATTTCTAAGTGAGCTAGTTTCTCCCATCTGATTAGCCCACTAAACGACAGTTTCAGGCCCTCAATAAATAAGATATTCCTAAAGGAACTATTTTCATTCAGGTTCTTCTTTCAAATGTTCTCAACTTTCTCTCCGCCTCTGTAGTCCCCATTTCTCAGGGAGGAAGATCCTGACTGCCCATTGGTGGCTGGAGGCACACTCTGGGGAATTGCTAGGACAGAGAAGATCATCTAGCAACAGCAGCTTCTCTTAGCCTCAGCTCTGGGCCTGCAGGACTTCCTGCTTCCTTCCTTCCAACTTCTCTCCTTCACTCCTGAGAAGTGACTTCCTATCTTCTCTCATATTTCAAGCCCTGACTTAAATCCAGTGTGCCATTAATTAAAAAATATATATATTATTGAAACTATCTATACTGGACACCATGACTTTGCTCAATGAGAAAAAAAATGAAAGGTCAGAGTGTCTGGAAAGTAGTCAGAGAGGGAAAGGGCTGTAAGAGGAGGTGCAGGCAGGGCACATAGGCCTTTTGGTCTGGGTAAAAGGTTTTTGAATTTTACTCTAAGTGTAATAAGGAGCTGTGGTAAAAATCTATTTGGAGGGGGAAAAAACTCTCCAGACTGCCCCTCACCCTATTCCCACCCCCACACACACACCTGTGATACTTTATAGCGTCCCCACCTCCGGTTCATGAGAGCTATGGTCCTATTTATATCAAATGGGATATTATGTATGCATACTGTATAGTAGGAGGGGATTTTATTTGTCAGAATATAGCTACTCAGCAGTTAAAATCTAAATAAGAACCATTTGCTAAGGTAAAGGGCCTAGAGAGAAAAAGAAAATGATAAAGATAGAAATCTCACGTTAGATCTGAGAGCTTGGACCAATAGTCCCACCTTATGAATACGCTGCCCCACATTGTAACCACATACCAAAGCTGTAAGCAAGCTTACTTCCACTATTCCAATTGTTCCCTGTTGGAGTTCTCCAGACCTCATCAGAGAGGCCTTACCTCCAGTTTGCTCACCTGCCAAGAAGCCCAGAGCTGGCCTGGATTTTGTCCCACTATCATCAGAGCTAAGTGGGTTAACACCAGGCATCTAGTTGGATGCTTTGCCCTCTCCCCTTCCCCATCTCTCTCCAATTTTCCAGTCTGCCAGACTACCCAAGTGCAGATAAAGTTGGACTTGGGGGGCCTGAAGCATGGGAGGAGGCTCAGTAAAAACAGCAGCCCTTGGTTGTGTTTAATCAGTTCTATCCTCTGATTAGTCTCGGAGTGAAAACAAGATATATCCAAAGAAAAAAAAAATGAACCTTAGTTGGTGGATAATTACATCCTATTTAAACCCAGTACAGAAGTCACTGGAGATTTAATTGCCACAGTACCATGCTTTCCTAGTTCTCTTGCTTCTCCTTCCACTGTGTAAGCATTTTTTTCTCCTACCTGTATCCCGCCATGTTCCTTATATGTAGAATTTCACTCTCATCCTTTTTTTCTCACTGCTTCCACGCATACACACTCTCTTTAATTGATTCCAACTGGTTATCAGATCCAGGGGAATCTACATTCTAGTTTTTTTTTACTAGGTTCTTATTATCAGAGTCTTAGTTCAGGATCTCATCATTTCTCTCCTGGATAGTTGCAGTGGCCTCCTGACTTGATTCCTTCCTGAAAATCTGGTCTCTGTCCAATCACTTCTCCAGAGAAATTTTTCCAGCATGCAAATTTGTTCATAGCACTGCTCTATCTAAACCACTCCAAAGTCTCTGCAGGAGCCACAGGACAAAATCTCAAATATTTAGCATGGCAAATGCAGGTATCCATGGTTATCCTCTGTCTCTGGCCTGCCCCCTGACTCCTAGCATGAACTTTCAGCCCCAACTATAACAAAAATATTTTAATTCCCCTAATATGCCTTACTATCTTATAACTCTGGGCCCTTGGCTGTGTAGTTTCTCATGTTGACCCTTCCTTGTCTACCAGGTGATGCTAATTCACTCCTGCAGAGGCAATACCAAGGCCACCTCCTCTGTGAAGCCTTCCATGATTTCCCCAGACTACACATTTTTCTCAGTGCTCTCACAGTAACTAGTTACTACTTCTATTATAATACTTCTTATGTTGCTGTTTCTCTCTGCTGATACACCATTTCTCTCACTGAAGTGGAAGATGCTCCAATAAAGGGACTGTATAATCTCTTTGTTGTAGTATTCCTGGTAACTAGCACAGAACCTGGAATATTGTGGGCATTATTGCTTAATAAATTAGTGAATGAGGACACGAATGTAGAGAAACTATTCAAGTGTAAAAATCTGTTAAGCCTGAGTACACAAAAACAGAGATCTAATATGGACTTCTTTGTTTGTAAATCACACAAATGCAACTTAAATTAGCTCAGGATAAAAGGAGGATTTATTGGAAAGACACTGGAATATCGCAGGTAATTGAAAAAAGAATTTGTCAACAAAATAGTGAGAAAGAAAGTCTGGGAAGCAATTCAGCCTGCAGAATACCTGAAACGGGGGTTTCAGGTTGGCCACCAGTGTGTGTCTGTGTGTTTCCTCTGGAGATTGCTGCTGGTCATGACTGTTCCTTCTCACTGTAAACTTTTCTTCCAGTTCAGTGGTTCTCATCACAGGCTGCACATTCAAATCACCTGGGGAGTTTCAAAGAAATCTTGACACCTGGGTCCCACCCCAGATCAAGTCGCTTAGAATTTCTGGGTGTTGGTGCCAGGGCATTTTTTTAAAGGTTCCTGAGGTGATGCTAATGTGCAGCTGGGGTTGAGTACTACTGTTCCATGTGTGGGAAAGAAAGCATCCAGTAGCTCCTGGGTTTCAGATCCCATTCCCACAGCTTCCCCATCAGGGCAAAAACAAACTGGCTGTCAGTTCTCATTCAAAAAGTTCCCAGAGAAGAAATCTTTTTGGCCTAGATTGAGTCCAGTGTCTCTTACACGATCCACCAATAATGCTCAAGTGTGTGTGCGGGCTCACATTAAATATGACAACTTATGCTGGCCATTGAGTTGGAGAGTATATCTGAAGCAGTAATCATTGCAAAGAATGGAGACGATGTTTCCAGAAAAAATGTGTTAACCTATAAAACAATATCTGATGTTAGCTCAGAGCCAGTCGTCCTCAGCAAAAAGAGGAGAATTGTCATGGATGTTAGCTCAGGGCTGATCTTCCTCACACACACACAAAAAAAACGAAACACAATATGTGATACAGGTGTAATAAAATCATATTTACAACAAAATTAAAATTCATTGGGCAATAAAGCTTTGCTTAATAGATGAATGAATGATAACATGTATTGAATAATATGGTTAATGAGTATTGCGTACCTTAGGATTTAGATAAAATAAAAACCATTTCACATAAATGACGTCATTAGTGTTACTTTACATAATCCTAATAAGTGTTGTTTTGTTTTTTTCCTTAGTTCTTTAGTATCTATAAGCAATGTCAATGTTACAAAGTTTTGTTTGTTTGTTTGTTTAATATCGGTTCAGTTTAATCCTCTTTATTCACAGAAACAAACATAGGCCTAATTTCACCAGATAAGCCAAAGTGTCAAGTTTCAGGCCAAGAGAAAAAACAAAGGCTAGAGACGGGGCACAGTGAGAATGAACTCTGAATCCTGGCATTTGGGCATCTTGGGAGTAGTTGGACTTAAGAAGCATGGGCAGACATTTCCACTTGTGTTCAGGCGGTAAGATGAAGGGCAAGGACAAGCAACAGAGAAGGAATTTGCCAGCAGGTAGATTTCTACTTGGGCAGAGAAGGTGCCACATTCCAGGGCTGATATTAATAAAAGCCAGAGGTGTCTAGACACTCCTGTCTGCCCCTAAAAACCTCTCTGGGGAGTAGGGAACTGAGAAATGTCTGGAAGAGAGACAACGGTATATACTCTCTGGCCAATCTCTTCAATATTTCATTTTACTTCTAAAAATTTAAATATACATGCTGTGGGAACTGTTAACAGTGGTCGCCTCTGGAAAATAGAATTGGAGGGAACTTTTGCCTTTTGCTTTATTCATCTTTATATTTTTATTGTTTTATAATGGTTGGCGTTTAACATCTTTTAAACCAATAAAAATGTAAATGAAAGCTTTTTAAAAGAAATACATTACAACAGGAGTAGCAGAGTATAAAGTTTTTATACATTTTAGAAGTTAGAAAAATAATCCTCTTTTTTTAAATATCAGATATAGTTATCTTGATTAAATAAAGTACGTTGATTCTGTACTAGTAGGAAAAAAAAACTTTGAGAAAGGGATAGCAAAGAGAACTGATATTGGATGTGATTTTGAGTTTTTTTTTTTTTTTTTGTGGGAGGAGAACCCAAGAGATAAGAAGAAAAGGATACGTGAACTAGGAGAGGAGGGTATTAGAGAGAGATGTTCAGGGGTGGAATTCTACCTTTGTTTTTCTTAAAGCCAGTGGATTGGCCCTTGTTACCTCAGCTATCTATCTCTGGAAAATAAAAGCTGTTTAGGTATTTCATGCTGTTTACAGGGAACACTGAATTCAGTCCCTGGTGCTGAGTTCCCTAGGGATGCAAACAGAACTTTCTCAGTGAAAGGCTGGCACGTTAGAAATTCATTCCTGTGTCTTTTCCTATGACTCTCTCCTGGACCAGGGGCATGGAGTAAGATAGACTATTATTATTTGTGCTATAATGCAGGAGATCTACTGTGGGAATTTAAATTCTACTGTGTGTTTTTAAAATGGTTATAAAAAGGCATTCAGGTACAGCAGGCCTTGTGCTTCTTTTATAAAGGTTTAAGCAAATAAGCAAACAAACGACTGGGCTGTTGTTATTTAATCTGAGTCCCCAAGGCCCAATACTTCCTCTGAATACATACATATGAGCTCCTTGGCTTCAGTGGGAGTCATGACTCACAGCTGAGGGCAGAACTTGGCCCTTTGAATTCCTGCAACAGGGCTTTCAGAAAGAAAGAAAAAACATGAATAAAAGGAGGAAAATCTTGAATTTTATTTGAGGCTAAGTTATTGAGGTCTATAATTCCTTGCATCTGCTCAGTCATCCAGCCCAAGAAGGTGCTTCTTGCCCACCTCCACCAAAGTGGAAACCATGTTGTTGAAAGTTCCACATCTGAAGAAGCAGATGATTTAGCAAACACCTTCCCACAGATATTTTTAAGATACTTGCCTCTTTCTTGATGAGTAAAGTTTTCTTTCCAACTGCTCTCCTTTTTGTCAGAGAGCCAGTTCCACTTCCAGTATTGTTCTGCTTAGGTTGCTGGGAGGCAAATGAGAGGCAGGGGAAATACAGTCCTGGGAGAGGAAGGAGGGGTCAGGGGGCCAAGTAAAGCCTGGGGAACTTGGCTTGGGGAGGAGATAGACTTAGAAAACTGGAGGAAAACGGTGGAGTGAGACATAAAATAAGAGCTTTTAGGAGAAGGGATTAGAGAGATAAGGAGTTCAAGGGAGAAACATGAATACAGAAAAACAAAAATCAAAGGATGTATGGATAACCATAGAAAATACTAAAAAAGAAAACATTCTCATTTTATTTTATAAAAAGGTGTTATAAGATCTGTTTTTCCCCGAACTTTCTCTTGATCACCTTTTATTGACTCTTATTTGGCAATGTTACAAAATGTCAACAAATGTAGACATCAGCTTCATTTTTTTCTCTAGAGCAAAATAGTTTATTGACTATGTTTGTTCTAATATAATGGAGAGGGGTGAAGTAGAAGGACGAATGTGTTATAAATTTTCATTTACATTAAAGTACTTTACACCAATTATAATTAAATCCTATAGACTACTCTTTCAAAAGATTTCGTCTTTGAAAAAGAGAGATGTAATGTAGGCAAAAGATTTATCATTATCATAGGCATCATCATCATCATGATTACTACTATGATGAGGAAAGAGACTTAAGCATGTTTGTATGGAAATAGTAAGGAAAATGGGAGGGACTACAGATTCAGGTAATGGAGAGAATGATGGACGGAACAAAGTTTCCGAGAATAGAGGAGAAGGTAATATATATTTTACCAATGTCCTGTACAACTCTAGCAGGCACAATTCCTGTTATATTCTATGAATTTAGCCAACTGGAACGCCACTCCAAGAGGCACCATTTATATATAAACAACATGAATGGTGCCTCCAGAGTTGGGCATGGTTGGCAACCCTGGAAATACGAAGCATGCATGGAAGGATTACCCATTTCACCTTTACATCCCTGTCTGTGTGACAGTGCAATTAAACTGCCTCTAACCCGTTCAAGCTCTCTATACTGAAGGCTGACTGTTAGGTACTCACTCTCCTATTTGAACAAGTACAACTGGCAGAGAAGTATAGCTAAGTATTCTGTTCTACCAACCCAATTCTCTTCTAATTACCATTCAACATACATTTATTGAGCACCTCTTTTACCTTGCTTGGTGCTGTACTAGGCTTTGAAGAATCTAAGATGCTAAACAAGGAACCTCAAACCGATTTTAATCTGGTTTGAGAAACAAGATGTATCTACTCACTTGAAACTATTAGGAAATACTGCAAAATAATGTGTGAGTCAAACAAACACTAAAGGTTAAAAGAGTTTCATTTAATTGAGAGAAAAAAGAATTTAAGATCATCTTGTTTAGTGGTTTTCAAACTGTGCTTCCTGGAACCCTGGGGCTTTGTGGTGATGCTTCATGAGTTCCACAAAGAATAATGTATTCTCTGCCAAACACTGAAGATTTAAATTGCTCCAGGAGGTTCACCATGGCAATGTTTGTAATAACAAAAAATTAGAAACAAAGTAAATGTCTTTCAATAGGGGTCTGTCTAAATAAATTATGGTGCCTTCATACAATGGAATACCAAATAGCTGTTTTTAAAGGAAAACTAAATCTGTATGTATCGTTAGCAAAAGATCTTCAAGATCTATAATTAAGTGGAAAATGGAAGTTGCAGAAAAATATGCATAGTATAATCCCATTTGTGTAAAAAAAGATATATGTGGGGGTGTGTGTGTTTAGCTTGTACATACATTAAATATTATGTCTGGAAAAACACAGTGTATTGAGAGTTTTATCTATTGGTGATAGGACTGAGAGTGGTATAGGGAGGAAATGGAAAATTATGGATTTTGCCCAGCCTCTTCATTTTGTTGATAGAAAGCTGAGATTCAGGAATACTGTGACTTACCCTAGGCCATATTGGTAGTATTAGTCAAAAATCTAAAACACAAACCCAACCTTTTGATCTCTTGTTTGCGCCTCTTTATACCTCAGGAAAGGATCAGCATGGACAGGAATAGTTTACAGAAACAGTCAGTCTTTCTCGCCCCTATTTCCCACATTCCCCCTTTTCCTCTACCGTAAATTATCTCTCATTCACTTTCTATCCTATATACAACGAGATTTTCTCTTTACCCAATATGTACAGTTTCATTTATCAAGCAGTGGCACTCAAAGTATCTATGAATTGTTGTACTGAATAGGATTTCAATCCTTGAAGGACAGAATCTGTCCCTACCTCGGGCATTGGACACACTCTCAGTAAATGTTGGTTCAGTTGAAATGCCTGTTGAGTTCACAGATTTCCTGGGAGGCAGTGGCTCCATGCCCAAGGACGAAATGCCTTTGGGTAGGACTTTGCTTTCCTCGCACTTAATGTGGGACCTTAGATAATTTGCAAGACTCTTCTGTGCCTCAGTTTCCACATTTGTAAATAGAGATATTACCTGAGCTTCTCACCTTACTTTGGGCTGCTGTAAGAACACATTGACATAATGGACATAAAGGATCTAACCAGTTCTTATCATTTTAGGGGGGATAGTATATTTTGGTGGAGTCAGAATCCAAGCTCTGTCCCTCACTGATGTGTGACTTTGGGCAGCTGTGTGCTTTAGTCTCTGCAACTATCAGTATCTTCATCTGTTAAATGAGAAGAATAATAACACCTGACTCCTGGAGTTATTATCAGGAATAAGTGAGATAATAAGTGAAAGTGGTTAGCTGGGTGTTTGGCACATGAAGCACTAAAATAGGGTTAGCTGTTACTGTTATATTGTTGTTATATTTTAAAATATAATATTATTTGGTGTCTATTCAGGTCTAAAGGTGGTAGGTCACTTCAGTGCTTTCTCATTTTAATGTTCTTAATATCATTTCTGATTCTCCTTTGAATGTCAAGCAAACCAAGAAATTCATTTTATGTTAAGAAATCAAGCTACCACTCCGTTCATTCATAGAAATTTTTTTTTATTGAGCAACTACCATGTACTAGGCTCTGGGCTAGGTATTGGGGATACATGGATGAAAACGACACAGTCAGGATGCACTCAGGATGCTTTGATTCCAGTGGGCTCTCCTATCATTCACCCACACGAGTGACAGTCCCTAGCCCCAGGCAAAACTAATGATATTCATTGTAGATATGGGATAAAGCATAGGCAGTGGCAGCAATAACTGATTTGCAGGCTATAGAGGAACTGAATAGACATTTTTTCAAAGAAGACATACAGATGGCCAACAGGAACAAGAAAAGGTGCTCAACATCACTAATCATCAGGGAAATGCAAATCAAAACCACAATGAAACATCACCTCACACCTGTTAGAATGGCTGTCATCAAAAAGACAAGAGATAACAAGTATTGGTGAGGGTGTGGAGAAAAGGGAACCCTCATGCACTGTTGGTGGGACCATAAATTGGTGTAGCCACTATGGAAAACAGTATGGAGGTTCCTCAAAAAATTAAAAATAAAACTAGCATATGATCCAGGAATTCCACATCTGGGTATATATCCAAAGGAAACAAAAACAGGATATTGAAGAGATATCTGCACTCTCATGTTCATTGAGGTATTATTCACAATAGCCAAGATATGGAAATAATATAAACGTCCATCAATGGATGAATAGATATAAAAGATGTGATAAATATGTACAATGAAATAATATTCAGCCATGAGAAAGAAGGAAATCCTGCTGTTTGAGACAACATGGATGGACCTTGAGGGCATTATGCTAAGTGAAATAAGCCAGACAGAAAAAGACAAATACTGCATGGTATCATTTATACGTGGAATCTAATTAAAAAGTCAAACTCATAGAAACAAAGAATGGAAAAGTGTTTGCCAGGAGTTAGGGGGTGGGGGAAATAGGGAGAGGTTGGTAGGAGGGTAGAAACCTTCAGCTGTAAGATGAATAATGTCTGAGGATATAATGTATAACATGATGACTATAGCTGATAACACTGACTTGTTGATTTGAAATATGCTAAGAGAGTAGAACTATGCTAAGAGAGTAGAAATATGCTGAGAGTAGAATGTTCTCATCAAAAAAAAAAGGTAAATATGTGAGGTGATAGATGTGGGATGTGTTAATTAACTAAATGGGAGAAATCCTTACACAATGTATATGTATAGCAAATTATCACAATGCACACTTTAAATATCTTACAATATTATTTGTCAATTATACCTCAATAAAACTGAAAAAATAAAATAAAATATGGGTTATAGTTATTAGTTTTAACTGTATTAAAAATTAAAGCAGAGACATTTAAAAGTATTTATTTTAAATAATATATTAATAAATATTAATATTAACATTATATTAAATAATATATTAAATACAAATATTTAAATATTTTATTTTGTTAAAAATATGAATAAACCAATTACATGTTAACATAAATAACATATTCCTGAAAAATAATCGTATACTTGTGTTACAGAATAGATGATAACTTATTGAGTTTTGACTTATCTTGGGAGAAGACAGTGAAAAAATGAGCTATTCCATGATGGTGAAATATTCTTATAGTAGTAGTCCAAGGGTGCCTATCCATGACATGTGATTCAGTCACATGTATACCCATCCATACTTCTTTGTGGCTTAGGTTTTGAGGCCATCAATCTTATCCCCATTCTGCTCTGCCCTTTTTTCCTCTGTCCTTGAGAACTGCCTGTCCAAGGATGTTCCTCAGTGACGAAGGTTGTGTGTTGTGCAGTGGGAAGAGGACTGCTTGGAAACTCTGATGTTTGGGTTTTCCAGCCAAAGAAGTTGGACAGACATTCTTAGGAGCCATAAATGTAGCAGTGAGACAGACAGGGCACAGTCTCAGCCCCATGCAGGAAGAGGAGAGGGAGTTAACTTCCTAAACCTCCACTTTCATTAAAAGCAGGTCAACAACCAAATCTAAACATTATATTGCCACCTTTGCTTCTTGTAGGCTAGTCTTACCTAGCCCAGTACTCTGTGAGTGTCCTGAGTCTGAACATGTTTCTTATAATTCTGGTCTTTCCCTTTCTCTTGACCATAATATTTAGCTCAATGTTGAGCACTTAGCAAATCTAAAATATTCAAAGTTAAAGCTACTGCCTCCTTTCTGAAATCTGTTTTCTTCTATATTTCCAATGTCTATGTATAGTATCATCATTTTCCCAGCCATCAAGGATAGAAAATATAGTCATGTTTTATTTTTCCCCTGATCTATCTGCCATTTCTGGTTTTACAAAAAGTCTGAGCTCAGTGAGGTAGAAGCATGCAATGATTTTGCAGTTCCTCTAGTGACTGTTTTCAACAGTGCTCTGTTGAATTTCCCGTCTCTGTCCCTTAAAACATCTTCAGCTGATCACAGAACTGTTGGTTACATTCTGTAGTCCAGATTAAGATTCCCTTTCAATTATTTAAAAGTCCAGTCTAGGTAAAATCAAACCTTTACTTTTGTTTCCAACACAAAACCTGTCATTCTTTCCCACAGATCACCCTTTTCCACCCTTGCCCCAGGTCTGTAGTGACCCAAAATGGGAGGCCCACCCCCAGGTCAGGGATTCCCCCCTATGGCTGCCCAGCAGAATCTTAGGATTGCAGTGACCCAGGGATTGAGGTATGTCTTCTCTTCTTCCCTTACCATATGGAAATATTTATTGAGGTTATCCTGATCTTGTTCCATCATTGCATATTGGGTGTATAGAGGGCAAAATTACTTGTGATTTAATTTTATAGGTCACTGGATCAAAAGGAACAACATCCAGACCTGATTCAGAGAGTATCACAGGATCCTGAACTTTGGGCCTAGTCCCACGAATAAATAGGAATTTCGAGTTGTCTCTTTTAGGGTCAGGGCAAATATATGGTGCAGAAAGGAGGGAATGGTATTATGTGACAAAGAGGGAAGATGGTGATAGATTATATTCTTGTTCACAATATTTGCTGCTCCTCGCTAAGGGGAACTACATTATCCCCGCCCCATTAACATCAGGTTGCCCACGTGACTTACTTTGGTCAACAAAATGAGGGCAAAAAGTGGTATGTGCCACTTCCGAACAGAGACGTTAAGGGGCTTTCCTTCCTGCCGAAAGATCCGTAGTGCCCAAAATAGCGGTAGTTTCTTCAACCTGGACCAGAGACGGAAGAGAACTCCCAGCAGAGCCCCAGCAGACCTGCAGCTAATGTGTAATGTGAGCCAGGAATAGACTTTGTTGCTATAAGCCACCAAGACTTGGGGGCTGTTTGTTACTACAGCACAACCTAGCCTAAGCTTGCTAGGCTTAACTTGCTCATTAAATCCTTAAATTGCTTCACATGCCTTGTGTTTCCTCTCCTCCTCAGCCTTTGCTTATGCAAGCCTGCTTCGTTGGAGCTAGCTAGACTTTGCCTTTAATGCTGACTCGACCATTTTTTATCTGTGTGACCTTGGGCAAGTTATTTGACCTCTTGTCTCATTTGCTCATCTTAAAAATGAAGCCAATGATATGAGGATATTATTGTGGTTGGAGAATTTATTATCTCAACCATTCCTAGCATAATATAAGCACTTGATAACAGTTTTGACCCAACTTTATTCCTCATCTGAGAGGAAGGTAGGATTAACCATTTACTTAAATTTTTGTTTTTGTTGTTGTTCTAGGAATTTCCCAGTAACGCTTCTAGCTTCTACTTCTTACTTCAAAGATTTAAGAAATCTGACTCATATCTCTAAATATGTTCTATTCTAACTAGTAGGAGACTTAACTTGTGTTATTTTCTTCCTCCACTTCTGAAGTCCCTATACTCTTTATTAGTAATTTCATAATATACTAAAGTTAAGGACTTTTGTATTCTTGCCTCTTCCTCATCCCCATATGCTATACTCTAAGTTCTGTGAGAGCAGGAACTATATTTTACTCTTTATAGCTGTCCAGAACCCAGGACACTGTCATGTATGACAATTAATAGAATCAATAAATATTTACCCTTTATATAGATAAAAATGATGAAATTATTTTTAAGACTATTCAAATACACGGATTTTTCTATGTGTGCCCCATCAGTCTAACAAAATAGGAGCTTTATGTCTCAATCTCCCAGAGACAGACCTTCTTGGAAGAGCGCTGACGAGTTCCCTTCACAAACTTTGGCATGTGCCCGAAATGAGGCACGCAGAGCCAAAACTCTCATTTAAAATATTTTCTCAGGGTCAGAAAACATCATTTGGAAATTTAAAAGCCTAAAGCCCTGTGTTTTTTTTTAAATAAATACAAAATTTTGAATTGTATGTTGTCTTTGTTTTTAACAAAACTCAAGTTCCTAGCTGACTTCTGTTTGTTTGTTTTCTCTGGGAACTAAGTAGCTGGACTACACCCGAGCATGTATCATTTCACGACAATGACTCAGAAAGCAGTGCAGATGTCATGGCTTACCTAGTCCCTAAAAAATGCCTACCATGCAGGAAATGAAATAAGGTTCCTGGACTCAGCAGAAATGGGGTGAGGATAAAGAGGCTGCTTTGAATTTGTGGGCTTTCCCGGACTGCTTTGGAAACATCTCATGCAAATCCAAAGAGTATCTGGGTCACAGATAGTTTTTGACCAGTAATTTCTGAATATACTTTTAGTCTTCTAGTACTTTAGTCTTTAGTGGGCCTATTTGGAAAATAAAATAATTTGAATAATTTAGATAGTTTGATAACTTGATACCAATGAGGATCTTTTTCTTTTTCATAACAGTCTGCCATTCTAAGAACCACTTTTGAGGCCAAAAATTTTATCATGCTGAAGAATAAATAAAATCCAGTCATCTAGTGCTTTTACTAACAGCTTAAATATACATGATCTGTTGTTTCTGAATATGTCTTTTTTATGCCTATATATATATATAAATTTAGTCCAGCTTTTTAACCAAAAAACAGCTTGCTAGAAACATGAATTGTATCATTGTATTTGGCAAAACATTTAGTCTGTAACTCTTATTACTTTAGAAGCCTGTCAGATGCTATTTAGAAACTTTCTCTTTAGTCTTAGTTATAATAAACCAAAAGTACCTAGAATTCTATGGGACATAGACTGTCAGGAAATGTTGAGTGCACCATTTTGGGGGGGAAAGCAGAGACTTTTACAAGAAGACTTCAATATGCAAATAGAGAAAGATTTAAGAATATGGAAATGAAAAAGATTTAAGAATGAGGAAGGATTTGAGAAAAATAGAGAAATCAAGATGTAAAGCAAATTACTTTATACTCACTTTGACATACTGACTTTGTATGCTATTCTGAAAATGGGGTTGTTAAATTTCTGCCATGACAGAGAAGTTTTTTTGGGGAAATCCCAACGAGGACCACGGCCTAAAAATGCAGTTTAGAGGGGAGTTTCCAATGGACTTGGCCTTTGGCCAAGCCCCAGGTCATTCGTTCAAAGTACCCCCGACAGTATAACTAAACGCTTGCCCTGGTCTAGCATCAGCTTTTATGCATAGAAAATAGGAGTCCATAGTGAGAATCCTCAGGGGCAGAAATGAACTGTGAAGAAGTGAGCTTGAGACACATTCAAGACCTCAGCTAACATACTGTTCAAGATTATCAGCCCTGACTGAATTGAAGTCTAAGTGTTATCACTTTGGTCAGTGCAAACCAACACCAGCAAATGACTACTAGATTGCTCATCATATAGTACAGTTTTGTCTCTTTTTCCTAATTTTTAGGGAATGCAAAGAACCATCTGTAGGCATCTTTATACAAGCAATAGATCTACAGAGAGTGAAAAAAGAAAAGAAAAGATTTTCAGACCATACATCATGACATTTTGACACTGAGTACTTCACTGACATTTCAGTTCCCACCATCACACTCCAAACAGAGTGTAAAAATGTTTTATCCAGCAACAAGAAAGAGACAACAGAGCAAGAGTCGAGTTTGGAATCTGATGGGTTTGCACATAAACACTGCCTCTGACCTTGGGCAAGTTACTGAATCTTTCTGAGTCTCAGTTTCCTCATCTTCAAAATAAAAATGGATACGAATACGTTTCTCTTTCAGTTATTGTGAGATTGAATGATCTAAATTAGAGAACCAGACTACATTTCTTGAAGACATGGGATTTGACATATTCTTTTTAGTATTCCCAGGGCTTGGCAAACAGTAGATATTTAATAAATGTTTACTGAATGAATAAATGGATAAATGACATATTGAAGCATTAGCAAGTACAGGCCTGGTTCAATAAATGTAAGTGCTCAATAAATGTTACTTTCCTCTGGGTAAAGTAGCAGTGGGATTACCTGGAAAGTTCAGCCTGAGACATTAACAGCTCCCTCCCTCCACACCAGGACTTGAATTTTGGCCTAGATGAGAATAAGGTGGAAAACATTGCCAAATGTTGGAGTTATCATTTGTCTATTTTCAAAAAGAGTGACATGAAGGGGACATGTAGGAAAGAACAAACCTTATCATGACAAAATCCTTTGCATGGGTGAAATATCATTTTTCTTTGCTGAATTCTGCAGTTTAGCCACGGGGATACAATTGAATTCTATTGGTAATTGTTTATTCCTTCACACAAATGTCTAATCTTTTGGAGAATTAGGTCAAGGTAAACATACCTCAAAACAGTCTTCTGAGTTAGACTATTTGCCCCATTTTTCATGTGAAAAGTCGGAGCAGATAATTAAATTGGAGTCATATATGTGTCATTCAATATTCTAGCAATTTATGAATAATGTAATTTAAATAAATGTTTAGATGATCATTTCCATACATATGATTATTGCACTAGTTATATTATACATAATGGGCTTAATTTTTTGTTCCATTGTAAAAGATACTGTTGTTATAACTTAAACCACGTAATTTTTTTTTCTGGCCAACAGAAACACTGACATAAAGGTAACATTTCTGATATACATCAGAATTACTTTGAATATTTGTATATAAATTATTGTAAGAATAAGAGTGTAAAATGTATCATAAAAATGACATAAGGGGAAATGAATGCATGAACTGAATTGTATTTAAAAGGAGCTTCTTTTCAAATAATCAGCACAGGAAAGGATGAGCTAATGTCATTTTCCTGAGGTTACTCTTTCATCCTTGAAGACACACCTTGTGTTAGCAATCTCAGGGCTTGCTTTTTAGCAAATCAAGTCATCACTGGAGTAATCATAAATCTTCGTACATGATGGAAATTTTGAGTTAATTGGCATTACAAATTCTTGGTGTGATAACTCAGGACTGGCATTGATGAGTATGACTTTTTCAAGACAGACAGGCAAAGACTATAAGAATGAATTGTATATCCAAGATACATATCCTTGTGCTCTGACTACAAAATTCAAATGTTACTAAATTCACAGAAAGTTCCTGAGTGAACCTAAATCGAGGGTGGAGGTGGTTTCTTTGGGAAAGAAAAGGCAACATATAAGACTACTAAACCTCAAAATCAGGAGGAAAACATGGATTATTTTGAGGGAGGTTAGTGAAGAACTAATATAATCTTCTAAATCATAGCAACTGAGTATTTTGGGCCATCTTCCATTATAAGTAGTAAAATACAGAGCGAATTGTCTATTTGTTATCTTTAAGGCATAGCATTATAGCTTTTAAATTTAGAATCTAGCAGAATGAAAGGTGGGCACGTATTCTGATCCATGAAAGGGAGATGGGGGGCTTCACTCAGACTTAGAGGTTATACTCTGCTTTAAACTAAGATCTATAGAACCTTCCTACTGCACTACAACACAGAAGCATACTATAGATGTCGGTGTCACACTTTCACATCTTCACTTCAAAAGTTTGAACTTTTAGCCACTGTAGATATTGAATGAGAACTCTGCAATTAATATAACAGCCCTGTTTCAAGGAAGTGGCTGCAAATAACCCAGTGGGCCAAGACACAGACCCTCCATGGATCTGGAATTACATTAGTTACTCTGTGCCTTGTATTTGGAGAATGGAAGATCTTTCCTTTTGTGCATGCTTATGCGCATGGATATTGAACTGTTGCCTTCTCCCATTGATGATTACAACAATGCAATTTCCTATTTTTTAGGAAGAGGCTTTATCTTAATTCCTAAGACAGTGTCCAGTTTCTTGTTGGAAATGGAAGCCCATCCAAAGCCAGCCTGTTCCCCTAGGGCAATGGTAACATGCTTAGCCTCTGCCAATCACTTATTGTGAGTGGCCAAGCTGTGTCTTCCCACTACTTCCCACTAGTCTTGCCACAAAGGCCCTGGTCAATGGTTTCCACCCTAAGTGGTACCCCAAATTATACTATTGTACTGGATACCGTTGTGCTCTGCCCAGATCCCTTCTTTTGGGTTGATATTTCTGCTATGGACTGAATTGTGTTCCTCCCAAAATTCGTATGTTGAAGCCCATACTCCCAGTATGATACTATTTGGAAATGGGGCCTATGGGAGGTAATTAGATTTAGATGAGGTCATGAGGATTGGGACACTATGATGGGATTAGTGTTCTTAAAAGAAGAGGAGGGGATACCAGAGAGCTTGCTCTCTCTCTCCGCCATGTAAGAATACAGTGAGAAGGTGGCTGTGTGCAAACCAGGAAGAGGGCCCTCACCCAGGATGATCTTGGACTTCCTAGCCTCCAGAATTGTGAGAAATAAATTCCTGTTATTTAAGTCACCCAATCTATTGGTAATTTGTTATGGCAGCCTGAGATGACTAATTACCTATCCCTCTGCTACTGAGCAAATCAGCCACTGAGGCTCACATCTGTGTCCCTCACTGAGCACTGCCTTGCCCAAGGCTCTAACCCTTTCCAAGGGGGATGCCAAGGCCAGAATGGCTGATTGGAAGCTACAAAGATTCAGCTCCTTTGCCTCATTTTGGAGCAACTCAAAGTGGCCATCCCACTTCCCCCTGTAGGATTAGCCAAAGACTTAATTGCAACCAAATTGAGGGCCAACTCCTCCCTCTGCCTAATCTTGCCTTCATCACTTCCAGGCAGGCCTATCTCCTGGGATCACTTTCCAGTGAATCTTCTGCATGCCACCCTCCAACTTAGAGTCTATTTCCAGGGATCCTATTTAAGCTAGCTATGATTGCTTAATTGTGAATATCATCACTTCTTGGAGACTTTTAATGTTCTGCATCACCCATCAGAATCCTAAGCATTAAAGTTATTCTGGATTAATAGAGAATCTGTGGAGTCAGCACTTCATCCAGAAACCTAGTCCTCTTGGCTCTGGTTCTGTCCATTCTCTACTTCTTCCCCTTCCCCCAGCCCACTTCTCAGCTTTTTCTGCCTAAACTGAGTCCATGCAGGCTGTACTCAATACTCTAGTGAGGCACAATTGTTTCTTAACACCAAATCTCGCTATAGTGCAGTGTTTCTCAGAGTTTTGGTGTTCCCAGACACAAGACATTTGGATTCTAGAACGTTTGGTAGCTCATTCAGAGAGATTCCTTTGTATCCATAATTATGACACTCCACAGCCCTTTTATCATGTACTAGGTGCATAGAACTGTTACTTGCCCTTTTAAGACTCTTAAATATTTCCAAGGCAAAGTCCTTCCATGTTCCAGAAAATATGCAACTTTCAGAGATTCCAGGTTGCTCTCATGCTGCACTTTTTAACTCTATCTATTGCTTATCTAGAACTCTGCCCTGTAATATATAACCTATTCAGCTCAATGTTGCTTCTGAAAAACATGATAAAATCAACATTATCTGTTGTAGCAAAAATAAAAATTACCACAGATCTAAATTTGGTAGCACATCATCAAAGGATGCTGTAATACACTTGTTGAGAACTACTTCTGAAGCTCTGAGCTTTATTAGTAATTGCTGTGTACATATGCAGTGCACTGAGGCAGCTCTCCTTAGTAACTCCTCAGTCCATTCCATACTGAGTTACCTGAACCTGAACTTGAACCAACATTTTAAATCAGGGTCACATTGTCCAAAGTATGTAAACCAAAAAATGGGTAGACCTTTACAGAATAGTAGCTGAAGAAGGATTATTCACGTTGGCCCTATCAGGCCTAACAATCTCAGGACCACCTCCCATGGGACGTTTATATTGTCAAGACTCATGAATCAGTTGCCTCCAGTATATGTATTCCATTGTTTTTCAACGTGTACTGAGAAACACTCTTGTAACAAAATCACCTAGAGTCCATGAAAAATGCACATCCCTGAGTTCCACCTTAGACCTACTAAATCAGAATTTTGGGGTGTCATGCCAGGAAGATACGCTTCTAGTAAACTTCCTAGTTTACTAGAATGTAGTTTTTAATGCACTCTGACACTTAAGAACCATGGAGTTTATCAAATGGGCATATAGAAAGGCCTGGTCTCTTGATGGGGAAGTAGAGAGGCTGGGACTAGTCTAACTAGTCTTTTCATGATTTCCTTTCTCTTCTACCTCCTAGTATTTCTCTTCCCAGTTTCTAGTTTCCTCTTCACCTTGAACTCTTTACCCACCTCCCCCCATCTGCCCCATGCTCCAAGAAAACAGCTCCCAGGCTCTTCTAATCAACCCCCTCATCATCATAGAATGTTCTCATCTGGGCATCAAAGCAGACATCTGATTCAACTAGTCTTGAAATGACTCAGCGTCATTTTTGTGAAGGCTTCTTCCCTCTTTTCTTCCTTCCTCCCTCCCTCCCTCCCCTTCCCTCCCCTCCGCTCCCCTCTCCTCCTCTCCCCTCTCCTCCTCTCCCCTCCCCTCACCTCCTTCCTTCCTGCCCCCCTCCCTTCCTTCCTCTCTCTCACTTCCTCTCTCTGTCTCTCTTTCTCTCCCCTCTCTCTCCCACCCCCCCTTCCTGTGGAGATGAGAGATTTCTAAGGAGAGAGACACCAAATGGCACATTAGGCCTTCTGCAGTATTAGCCACCAGCTAACTCCCCTCTACTATTTTCCTTTTACCTCTTTTTACTTTTACTTTTCAAAATTTCTTCTTTTCTCTACTTCTGAACCCAATGTTTCTCTAAAAGCTCTGTATTTTTTCACAATGACACTCTTGGAAGCAATAGCGAAGGTTCCAAGAGGGAACAGGCAGGAAGCGATGGGGTTGGGGATTGGGCCTTGACTACGAATATTATCTTTCCTTACGTTTTGTCCTATTGATCTAACTATGATGGTGATGTGTAACCCCTCCTCCCCAGACTGGATGCTGTGTAGTGACATATTCAGGGGAACTCCAGCCCAACTACAGGATCCAGAAGAATAGTGAAGATACTTAGTATAAGTAAAGAGGTAAAACAGGGATTTCACAACATGTATCACACAGAAAGTTCCGAAAAATTGTTAGGCTTCTCTGCTTCTCCCTAAAATTTCCCCTGCTAACTGTGTGTCCCCCCATCCCCAGTATAGTTCCCTCACTGTTTTGCAGTCTTAGGTTTACCCCTTCTTCCACTCTGCATCTTCGTATGTCATGCTCCCCAAGTGGGCCCGCTCTGCCCGACTCCTTGGGAAGAGATATCTGGTCCTTGACTCTGACTTTTCCCTGTGAGAATCTGCATCCCTTCCTCCCCCTGAAATTCTGCTGAATAACATTCCCACTCCTTACATACAACCAGCTGATCTCCTGAATCATCCATAGAGTACGGGGCCCCAGGAATCTGAAGGGCGAAAATGACCATGTCCCTCTCCAGATCCCACTCCCTAACTCGCCCTCTTTGGAGGAACATGAATCATAAGCTACAAGAAGAGAGAAAGACAGGAGAGAGAAAAGGAAAGAGTTCAAATTTTGCTAGCTCTTTCAGGAGAGTGAAGATTCCTTTTCTTTTTGGAAAGAATCCTTACCTCTAATTCTCTTTTCCTCATGAAACATCAGATGCATAATAGGTACCCACTTCCTAATGGTTATTGAATATCATTCTGCAAAATAGACAAAATGAAGAGTTTTCCAGCTAATCTCAAATTGGTTTTATGTAAATTTTTTGAAGTCTTGTGAATTCTCTTAAAACTTATCCCTAATCAAATGTAATTACAGATAAGCACTTAAAAGTGAAAAAAATAAGTCTGGAATTATCTGCCACTTTGTATTATTTGTGCTACTGCTACTGTCTAGTTATGAGTTGATTGTACTAATAAAAATCTAAAATACATCCTAGATCAAAATCAAGATAGAGGGAAGAGGAATAACATTTATTGAGTATACATGCTAAGGCCAGCTGCTGTCAACATGTATCATGTATTTATTTTTGTAGTAACTCTGTGAAGGATGTGTTGTTATCCTCATTTTTCAAATGAGGAAACTGAAGCTCAAAATGGTGAAATAACTTGCCCAAGGTCACAGGAACAAAAACAGTAAAACCAGGATTTGCACTCAGATCTACCGGGCTCCCAAGTCTGTAATCTTTATCCACTATAACATGCTGCCTTTTGATGCTGAATTTTATTCTACTTTGAGGAGTTGTCTTGGGCTTACTCTAGCTATTTTGTAGATGATGAAGAGTCATTTCTGTCTAAGCTTTAAATACCAAAGAACAAAGTACATCGTATTTCTACATATGAGAAGCCATTTGGAGTGTAGTACAGAGGATTGTCGTTTTGAAGCACTCTCACACATAGTAATTGCTGACCCAGTACAAGAATCTAACACAAATTGCCAGAGCCTTATTTATTATATTGTACTAGAGCCAGAAAACCTAGGAACCCAGTTCGGTGTTGGCTTTCCAACTCCTAAGCTGAAAAGGAGCCAGGTAGAGCAAGCTGCCTTTCTCATTGTCTTTTTTCCAGAGGCCCCAGGCTCAGGCATCAATCACGTTTGCCCCTATATTCCAACTTGAGTAGTAGACTGTGAGAGTATGATTCAGCCCCTCTAGTTTAACCTCTTCCATTTTATTCTACCACCTCATTCTTTCTTATTTTTTTGTTCCACTTTTAGCTCAAGTTTCTGGGTATATAAAAATAAAATGTAAAATGTGATAGGTGCATGCTTTAGTGATTTACAGAGGTGGTTTCCAGCTTCCTTTTAAGGCCAGAACTACGGATTTTGCTTTTGTTTTATTGTTTCTTATCTATCCAACGGGGCTGTAAGTTTCCTATAGGACAGGATCCAGGTCTCAGTTATCTTTGCAGACTCCTCTCTCTCTCCCCATGTGACTTATCCCAGTGTCTTGCACACTGTAAGCCTACAATAAATGCTTATACATGTGTGAATAAATGTAGATGATAATGGCATAGAGTTCTGTTTTTGTCCAATGCCAAAAGGGGTAGCTTCAATATCTCATTGGTGTTAAAACGTTTGTTGCAGTCTAAATGAGTTTCAAATGTTTTGTTCAAAATTGGCAATGGCCTCCATGTCATTTAGGATGCCTTTAGCTGCAAGTAACAGAATAACCAGCTAAAAGCCACCTAAAGAGTAAGATTAGATGGGATGATATGACAGCAGGTCTGGAGAGAGGTGTGGTATACAAAGTATCATCAAGGACCCAGGATCTTTGCTTCTTTTGTTCTTTCTTCCTGAGTGTCTCATGGTGGCCAGATGGATGCTTCGTATCTAAATATCTTGTCTTCCCAGACTTATTTCAGATGTAGGAAAGAAGAGGCAGAGAAATGTTTCTTCACACATTTTTTTCCTTTTGTCAGTGAGGATATTTTTCCAAGAGGTCCTTCAGCATACTTCTCCTTTCCTCTCATTGGCTGGCAAGGGTCACATGCTCACTCCAAAGCACTGGCATCTGGTGAATAGGATTACCACACACTGTGATTGGCTTAGACCAGTCATGGTTCATTCAGTTGGAATTGAGGAGGGTTACACCGTTTCTAAGATATCTCTTTTTTTTTTTTTTTTTGTGAGGAAGATCAGCCCTGAGCTAACATCCAGGCTAATCCTCCTCTTTTTTTTGCTGAGGAAGACCAGCTCTGAGCTAACATCTATTGCCAATCCTCCTCTTTTTTTTTCCCCAAAGCCCCAGTAGATAGTTGTATGTCATAGTTGTACATCCTTCTAGTTGCTGTGTGTGGGACGCGGCCTCAGCATGGCCGGACAAGCGGTGCGTCGGTGCGCGCCCGGGATCCGAACCCGGGCCACCAGCAGCGGAGCGCGTGCACTTAACCGCTAAGCCATGGGGCCGGCCCTAAGATATCTCTAAGTTAGATCCCTGCCATCTCCTTACTTGAACAACATCAGGATTCTAGTCAGAAGGAAGAAACGAGGAATAGGTGTTGAAGAGAAAAACAGCAGCATCTGTTACCTCCTACATGAAATAATTTGTCACAAGCAGTTTCTGCCAGAGAAATGAGTTTGTGAAATACTTAGATCCCCAAACAGGGGCAGGAGCCTCAAATTTATTTATTGCATATCTATTACATACGTATGTTATGTTATTTAATTTAATCCTCACATCATCAACCTAGGATGTAGGTATATTCACCAATTTACAGGTGAGAATACTAAAGCTCAAGGAGGTTAAAAAATTGCTCAAATTTGCACATAAGCTAGAGATAGCCTTGAGATTCAAATCTGTGTATGTCTGACTCTAAAATCCATGCCCTTTTCTCCATGTTGTAGCGTTTAAGGGCAATTTTGTGTGTCAACCTGACTGGGCTATGGGGTGCCCAGATATTTAGTCAAACATTATTTTGAGTGCTTTTGTGAGAGTGTTTTCAGATGAGATTAACATTTAAATTGGCAGACTGAGTAAAGCAGATTGCCCTCCATAAAGTGGGTGGACTTCATCCAATGAGTCAAAGACCTGTAAACAATAAGTCTAACACTCTTTTAAGTAAGAGAGAATTCTTCCTGCTTGATGGCCTTCAAACTGAAACATTGACTTTTTCCTACCTTTGGACTGGGACTAAAACATCGATTATTCCTGAGTCTTGAGCCTGCTGGCCTTCAGACTGGAACTGTACCACTGGGTCTCCTGGGTCTCCAGGTTTCTAAGTCACTCTGTAGATCTTGGGACTTGCTGGCCTCCACAGATTGCAGGAGCCAATTCCTTATAATAAACTACATATGTGAATTTATATATAATCTATTTATATTATATAAATATGTAAATATAAATTATGTATACAAATAAACCTATATTTATATTAAATATAAATATATACACACATGCGCGTATCCTATTGGTTCTGTTTCTCTGGAGAACTCTAACTAATACATAGTGAGAACCTCTTTTCAGTTTGGGATGTTTTTAGTCCTAAGGGAATCCCTAACCAGCTCTTCAAGTTCTGTGATCCAGAAAAGAAAATATCCCAGCCTGCATTAGGAGTGAAGAAAGCTTAATTGAAAGGTTTTTCAAATTTTAGTTGAAGGATGGAAAGAGAATATACGTTGCAAGTTTTCAGCAGCACTAACATTCTAGAATGCCACATCCTGCACAGACCCAGAGAGTTTTAACTCTAGAGCAGCAGTTCTTAACCACTATGGCTAGGCATTTTGATGGGTTTTGATCAATTATAAGCTATTGTATAAGGTGTGTGTACCTATAAGAGTTAAATGTTGAAATTTGACAATGCTCTTTTAAATTTATTTATTTATTTATTTTTTGTGAGGAAGATCAGCCCTGAGCTAACATCCATGCTAATCCTCCTCTTTTTGCTGAGGAAGACCAGCTCTGAGCTAACATCTATTGCCGATCCTCCTCCTTTTTTTTTTTTGTCCCCCAAAGCCCCAGTAGATGGTTGTACGTCGTAGTTGCACATCCTTCTGGTTGCTGGATGTGGGACGCAGCCTCAGCACGGCCGGAGAAGCGGTGCATTGGTGCGCACCCGGGATCCAAACCCGGGCCGCCAGTAGGGGAGCGCGCGCACTTAACCACTAAGCCACAGGGCCGGCCTCTGCTCTTTTCAATTTATAAATTAGAGGAACAAATCCTCACTTTCTCACTTGTGTTCCAGTATAAAACAAAGCCTTAGATGAGAGAGGAATGAGTGGAGATCCAGCTAGCATGGCAGAAATTTCATATAACGTGGAGCCTAACTTATCAGAGTATGCCCATGGGCGTGCTTCTCCCAGAGGAACCCAAAGCAACGTAGGTGTCCTGACAGGAAAGAGTTGAGGACCATTAGTTACCCTAAATGTATTCATGGCATCACACTTTTGGAAAGAGCCTCTTCTCAGATTATATCTGCCATTCCTGGACTGGGATATTAAACTGGGATATTAAACCTAGTACTTCTTTCTTGGAATGAGCTAACCTGGGAAACAGCTCTGCCCTAAATATAACATGAATCTGTGATTGCCTCTCCAGTATCCATTCCCTCTTCTCTTCACAGTAGCCCAAATTTCCATTGGAAAACATTCCACCCTTATTCTCAGCCCACGGTTTGAATGGGACAGACCCCACTTCTAAATCCAGGGAGTGACTCATCATTGGCCAAAGTTTAGTAGTGCATCCCATTCTTTTGCTTTCATTTGTACCTTTGATAAGTTAAACCAAATGAAATTATAATACTGTCATTTTATATGTGTGAGTGTTAAAACCATTCATTTGTTAAATGTAAACAATTTTAACATTAAAATTTGTATAAACCCTGTTTTGGCATATTTTGTTCAAATTTTAATACAACAGAAGTGGTCTAGGCTTCTTTTGTCTGAAAGCCCCAGTCTAGACCATGATACTAGACCACTGACCTCTTCACTAGCTGAGTTCTTCACTAGCCAAAGTTCTCCGTTAAGGTCTCTCTCTCCCTCTCTTTCTCTTAAGATTAACCAGAAATTCAAGTCTCTTTCTTTAACTTTAGACCTTGGTCTAAAGGTATGATTCTAAGAGGAGTCTGAGAGGACTTCTTCTTCAACCATTCTTGACCTCAAACTCACTCTTTCCTCAAACATTCTCTAACCCCTATAATAGCATTAGTCTATTTTTACTGCCCCAAATTCTATTTTAAAGAAAATCTGATATAGAATTTATACCTTTTTTTGGAAGAAGAATAGAAAAGGTAATTATTTTAAAAATAAAGATATCAGGGGGCCAGCCTGGTGGTGTAGTGGTTAAGTTCACGCGCTCCGCTTCGGCAGCCTGGGGTTAGCAGGTTCAGATCCTGGGTGTGGACCTATGTACTGCTCATCAAGCCATGCTGTGGCAGGCATACCACATATAAAAAAATAGAGGAAGATGGGCACAGATGTTATCTCAGGGCTAATGTTCCTCACAAAAAATAAATAAATACAGATAACAGCATTTTTTGTGAAAGAAAATTAAGCCGGATGTTACATGTTAATCCAGTCTTAGAATGTAAGAGAATTCTCCAGGGTATGGATTCCTAACCCCCTAGAATATTCCCTATCAGATTCATTCTCCAATTTGAGAACACAGAACTTTTAGTTTGGTGGCAGCTTTTACTCACGAAGTCGTGTGATGCTATTGGTTTCTCAAGCATGAAGCATATGAAGCCTTGTTTTCTCAAAATCTTATTTGCTGGGGACTTCCATACTATATAAAGGAATCCCACTGTACTTTTTTCTAGCTGAAGTTTTTGGAGGCAAAAGAATAATATCCTGTCAGAGTTGGTCCATTTTCAGTCCATTTTGAAGAAGAAGAAGAAAAAGAAGAGGAGATAGAGCAGGAGGGGAAGGAGGAGGAGGAGAGAGAGAGGAAAAGAGGGAGAGAAACAGGGAGGGAAAAAGGGGACAGAGGAGGGAGGAGAAGAGAAGGAAGGAGAAGTCAATGACAATGTGATGCTTTATCTTTGACTTTGGACATTGTGGGAGGCATCTGGATACAGTTTCTTGATTAATGCCATTTTCACTGGTGGCCATTATCTACAATTATTCAGTATCCACATCCTATGATTCAGCGCTCTGGAACATTACCATACCTACAGAGACTCAATGGGTCTGAACCAACAATAGAGAATTTTACACTCCCACAAAGGTTAAGCCAAAATGACAAAATAACACAAAAAAACAAAAACAATCCACCTAAATCCAAAATATGGAAAATATTTGCTCTTTAAATTAAACAAATTACAGTAATTTTGTAATAAAATGAATTAGATTTAAAAGATTAACTTGATGTTGATTTGGGAGGATTCTTGCATTCTGTAGTATCATATGTTATAGTAGTATAATGATCAACTCTGTAGGTTTATTATACTGTAATAATATAAAATAGATATTCTGAATTCAAGCAGCCATTTTTTAAAACCACAGATGGCATAAATATCCATATACATGATGCAGTTGGAATTGGTGGTAAATTTATTTTTCTCCTCATTTACGGCAATAGACCTGTTAAGTGTGTGCCCGAGGGGCTACAATTAAGAATGAGGAGAAACACTGCTTAATAAAATTGGGATCAGGCTTTTAAAAAGAATTCTTTTGCTCAAAACTGCTAGAGAGCTGACCTGTTTATAAGAAATAGTTCTGTGAGAATTAGAAGTGGAAAGGAGGAGATAATGAAATACAGTTTAACCAGTAAAGGGCGGTGAACATATATATCACTTCACACCATACAAATATGCTGCCAGTTTAGATATACAGCTGTGGTTCCTTTTGTCAAGCTATTCTATTTCCTGTTAGAAAGGCTAACTTTGAAATACTGTTTTCAGAAAAGGGAGATAGAATAAAAACTTCATTAAAAAGCTCAAATTATTTCCTCAAATTTCTTTATTGTTTGTAATAATGAGATGATGTTCTTATAAGTCATCCCTTTATTCATAGTTTATGGGAAATAAGGTTTCAGTCTTGACTGCTTACTAATGGTCAAGCATGCACATCTGGAAGTCACTAGAAGGTGTTGTTTTAGGTGAAAGGTCAAAATCTAATTGGAGATGACCTATCAATTAGGTACTTGGTTCACTGCTGTGGTTACATTCCAGCCATGTTTATCTATATAGGGCAGGAGGGAGGCTTGAAGCGGCTTTCTTTCCTCTTCCCCCTATAATGCAAGGAGGTTGCTCATTAGCAACGTAGATCACGTCCAAATATTGCTACTTCATTTAGTTCTTCATTAGCAATTGTGAGAAATAGTAATTAAAATACCAAGGAGGGTAGATATAATTTAATCTATTATAGTATGCATTTTTTATTTTTTCGTTTAAAATATAAAGTCTACTTTTGGTGGCGTTCGAAGGAGCTTATAACTCAAAGCACAAGGAAGAACGTGAGGTCATCATTCTTTTACCATGCAATACTTCCCACACTTCCGTGCCTTTGAGCATTATTACCCTCTCTTTTCAACCTGATAAACTCCTACTGGTTCTTCAACACCAAACTCGAATAGCCCCTCTCCTCTGAAGGCTTCCCTAGCTCCCCTAAGCAGAGGTCTTCCAGAACCACACAGAACTCCTTCCTCTCTGTTGCCCCTGTAACAATCTGTTTGCACGTGAGCTTCCCTATATTACTCCACATCTATTCCTCTTGTCTAGCAAGAGGTGTTTACTGGCAATCAGTAAATACTTTTTTACAAATGACGCATTTTAAAACAATTTGACTGATGATGTGTCCTGCCATCCAAGGATCAGACTATATCAAGGCATTCCACCTATTTAGATTGTCAGAGGAACAGAAAGTAACTACACAGGATGGTAAGAGTTAACATAATTCTAATTCATTTTAATTAACTTTAAGTCTTAGTGTGTTATCTATCTATCAATCAACTGATCTATCAAATCTTTTCATTTTTACAATAGGAGTGGTCTTTCACGTTGCCATCTACATAGAGTTTTCAAGCCCATCTTCGTGGAAATGTTTGTTTACATGGGTTTAAGAAATATGTAGTGCTGTTTTCCTAGAGGCTTAAGAAATACTTGGCTGAACAATATAACTGAAAAAAAAAAAAAGACTTGAGGAACAAAAAGTACCAAAGAAAACTTAGTGTTCATCAGAATTAAAATTAGCTGAAGGAAAACAATAATCGTAAACTAAAAACCTTTTCCTGCTATTTGGATCATCAGCTTTCACTTCCAGCAGCTTCCCCTCCTGAGTCTCAAGTTACGAAAGAGGTTCCCCATATGGGCCTATCAATCTGACAGGCAAGGCCATCTCACTTAAAAGTCTCTCTTTAAAATATGCAAAAAGGCTAAGGGGAAGGTTCAAATTGTGAGCCTGCCTCTGCTGCCTTGTTGCAAAGGTTCACCCTTGTGACTACTTCATTATCACTCTGGATTATCTATTTAAGCAGCGGAGGCAATGCATATCTAGAATCGACATGGAGCAACCTCCTCATTTCTCATGCTCTGAGGCCTCCCTTCGGACTGATAATTGTCAAGCATTCCTTCTCTTTCAGCAATCCAAGGCTCACGCCCACCAGGAAACAAAGGGTCTCTTTGAGGAAGAATCTTGAGACAATCCTGGCCCCCTAAAAATTACATGCTGGAAAATTTCTGAGTACTGAAATTATTGTGTTTCTCTTAGAGAACTCTCTGTGGACCTAACTAGAGAAATAGGTTATCAAAGGAAAGCTTCCCTCAAACCCAAGAGAAAAGAAAGGACAACTGTGGAAGGAAGTCAAGGGAGAGTGGATGAAATAAACTGTGCACTTTTGCCTCCGTAGCAGCGCCTGCCATAGTGACCATTTGCAAACTGTTTGCACATCTATTGTCTCATTTGGATTCTCACAACCCTCCTGTGAAATAGTTATCAATATTATTCCTATTTTAAACGTAAGTAAACTGAGATTTAGTGATATAATTTGGCCAATGTCACATAGCTAGGAAGGGATAAAGCTGCGGCTCGTATTCAGATCTTTTCACAAGAAAGCGTAGGCTTTCACTCCACCACTGTAAAGCTTCTTGTGCTAAGCCGGGAAAGCTCCCTTAACCAGAACCACCTCGCATCATAAACTTTTTAGGAAGGAGCCTAAGAATCCTTACCACTCCTCATTTTATTGATGAGGAAACTACATCAGAACCCTCAGTTTAAATGTTCTGGTTTTGCTGTACTTAGCTTTAGGAGAAAAAAGCAAAATCATGGAGGACCAGTTCACATCAGCAACTTCATGAGAAAACCAAGAGGAGCAACTTTCAGGCAAAGCCTGTGGTCAACGCACATTCAGCACTGTACAATGAGAAATGAAGCTTTCGATGTTGACCCCAAGGAGCTGCAAAGTTCTCCATCAACCCACCTCAATGCCTTCGTGATCTGTAGTCTTCATGTTCCGGGACAAAGTAGGCTGATAAAATTTGCTGGGCAGTGTCACAGTGGCTGGAGAAAAAAGTTTTGTAACTGTCTCTGTGACTTAAGAAATTCAGTTTACTTGTATATATTGGTTTACAGAGGATTCCTATGTGCAAAAGGTTATTTTGTCTATTTAGGACCTTCCATTTGTTTTGTCTCAACTTCATTTAAATAATTATACACTGTCCAAAGCAAGGATGGTATCTGCTAACTCTTTTGTCCTTACTCACGGTTCTCTAAATGCAGAGGGTATTCACAGTGTGTTCTGGCATATGAAATTTTAAGATACACATGCCAGAGCATCTTCTAGGCTATCTTCTGTACAAAACTTGTGTAACATCTGTGATGGAGTTCTTATAAAAAGTCACTAATGATTCAAGAAGGAAGTAGTTGTATTTCACAGGAAAGAAGAGTGAGGACAGCATGTTCACCTGCTCTGTGACATACGTATATGGCTTTCATTTTGTTTAAAAATCGCTAATAGAAATTGTACCTCTTCTCATGCCTCCCACTGTCCTTCATTGCAGGATATATTACTCACGTCAGACCAAAATTTACCTCTTGCCCACACAAACCTGCTGTTATCTTGCTGATTGTTACTGTAAATTACTGACATCAGCAAAGCTTTGTCAGGAAACTGAGGTAATTGAAAATTCCAGAGAAGTTGAAGAAAATGCATCCCAGATTACTTTAGTCTTCTTCCTCTTTTACATAGTTCATGTTCCTCATCTGAGTCATTGCTAAAATAGCTTAAAGGCTATGCTCACATTCAGTATTAGGGAGAAGTCTTATTTATTCCTGGTCCCCTTTAACCTACGAAGTGAGTTTTGCCTCACTAATTTTACAATTCAATCAATACCTGGACGTTGGTAGTGGAGATTGGCGCTGCTCTATGTAATTAGTGGTTATCTGAGAAATGAAGTTCTTAATCCATGTGGGTAAAATTTGTGCCCCAATATAATCTCGTAAATGGTTTTCAAAAGTCTTCAGGTGCATTAAATTACAAATTTCTGGTTTGCATTGGGGTCCTCCCACAGTTCCTTATTTTTACATCAGTCACTTTCTATGCTATTTGCTATCTTGTCACTGAATTGTTCTATTTGGCTAATGACTTGGGAAGCGGGGGACTAGATGTTGCTGACAGCCTCTTTCCAGAGGTCTCACACATTTTCTTGGTTCTTGCTGGGTTTCAGGATTTGTGCTGGGTGCTGGAGTCAGAATGTTCACAGTCTTGACCTTCAAGGAACGCATTGCCTTTGGGAACCCAACCCTTGAATAGTGCATTAATGAAGCATATATAGGATGCTAATAGAAACCCAGAGGAGAGGTATGTATAAGATCAGGGTTTCAAGAAAGATTGTCTTAAGAAAGTGACCCTTGAGCTATGGTCTGAAGGACAAAAATAAAATAGAGGGAAGTGTGTCCAGGCAGATGCAATTGGAGGGATGGTGAGAGATGATGCAAAGGGAGGCAAGGAGGAGCCAGCTCATGAAAGCTTTGTGGGCCTAGCTAAGGAATATGAACTGTATTTTGGGTGCTTTGGGGAACCACTGAAGGATTTTTAAAGAGGGCTTTGGCATGGTCAAATTTGAACAAGTGAATTAAATCAGTGAACACTTATTGAATATCTACTTGGTGGCAGTAAACTCACTGAGCAATGGGACTACACAGATAACATGGTCTCTACCATTAAGAAGCTTACATGTTTAAGTAGAAGATAGACACAGAAACAAAAAAGTACCAAAAGAGCACTTTTGGTCAGTGTAGGCATGTGGGATGAGTTAGAAGTTGATAAGACCACAAGTAAAGTTCTGGGTGTGATGGGGAGAGGAGGGGACTAGTTGTTTCTCTTGAGCACATTCTTTTCAACCATATTTAAGGAAATATGTCAACATCGCACTTGTTAAGACTGTGATGAAATAACATTAAAGTAAGGTGTACACAAAGAGCATCAAGAAATAGTTTTTAAGAACATAAAATGTGGTATCCTTCTATCTGCCAGAACCTCTGTCAGCTCAAGTGACAGCTCTATCCCTTGCTGTGGTAGAACGAGGCAGCACGTTGGATGAGACTGGGACAGTGTGACCAGCTAAGAAGCTATTAGGACAATTCTTGAGATTGATGGATGCCTGAAATAAGGGGGTGACAACGGTGATTGAGGAAGAGGAACTGGGAGGAGAGATAATGGAGAGTATGACTCACAAGACCTGATAACCCATTTACAGATATAGCAGGATGACTCTCAAGATTTCCACCTGAGTGACCTAGGAGGTGACAATCATCAGGTTTTGGGGGGGATAGGGGAGCAGGAGAAAGATATGGCCATGTCTCTTTTAGACATATCAAATTTGAAGTACCTTGGAGACCATCAGATGGCGATGCCCAGTATTCATTTGGATTTGCAGGTCTAGTGCCCAGGAGGGAAGTCTTACTGGGAAGATGCATTTTTGAGTCTTTGGTATATAGGTAGGACTTGAAGCTGTGGGTGTGGAAAAAGTCACTGAAGCCTAGTGATCAGAATGAGAAGAACAGAGAGCCCCAGAGGGGCCCTGGGAAATGCTATCATTTAAAAATTGCGTAAAGAAAGCAGATCTTGCTCAGTGGGTAGGAAGAAAACCAAGAAGAATGTGGTTAGGAATTTAAAGGAGGACTTTTAAAGAGGAAGTCATCAATGGAGTTAAAAGCTGCCTCTTCTGTGTGTGAAGATGTGCTAAGATTTTCAAAACAAATTAAATACATTAGGTGGGATTGTTATTGCTAGTAACACGCAATAACTGGCTAATGGCATATAAAAAATACCACAAAGCTTAGAGAAAAGCAAATTAAACCAGGCTTTTAAGATGATATACCATCTTCTAGAAATAAAACGTAAAGGATGGCATGCTGGCCTGCTGTGAAGAAGACGTAGACTTGGGTTTGTTTTTCTTAGTAAAGAGATGAGAGATTTTCAGTGAACCATTTCCTGACTTTCTTACCTGCACCTTTTGTGGCCCACTCACGGGTGGGTGGGCAGCAAGGAGTAATGGGGCAGAGCAGAGCCCCAGGGTACATCTGAGAACTCCTGCCAGAACTTGGTCTCACTGATTCTCAGCTTTAGGCTACTGGCCACCAGACCAATACATCAATATATCAAAACATACCAGTTGACTCACTCCTGACTTGGGCTTTCATGTTGTCTTACCCACAGAACTCTCAATATTCTTCTTAAATCTCAGTGATATAAGTACGTTGCAGGAGTTATTAGCTGATTTCACAGGAGATGTGGAGCTGAAAAAGGTTAAGATCATACAGCAGTTATGAATCAGGGGAGAGGGCATATCTCTGTAATTTCTATTACTGAACTCAGGCCACAACAAAACCGTAAGGATCTGCTTGGATTTCCCCACCTCCCTTCATTTAAAAAGGTTACTGTATTTTTCTCTGACATTTCCTACCTGAAGCAAGGCTTTGGTTCCCACACAATACCCTTTTCCTCTGCTTTCTGCTTCTCCTATTTTCTTGGCCTGCCCTCTGACACTGTTTCCCAATTTGTGCTTTCCTTTCTCATTTGCCTCTTCTTAGCACTGACATGAGCCAAAGCCTGTAACCATAATGTCTGACTCACTTGGTGCTCCTCCTGTTAATGGGCACCATGTGGAACAGGAGGCAGGAAAATACACTTTACAGGAAATCAGACGATAATGCTTGCACTTTGGTGCCCTTTGAAACAAGAATTTAATTATCCTAATTAAAAAGATTACCTTATAGAGGACATTTGGGAAAAAGAGTAGGCAGTTTGTCTTTTTGCTTATGACATGCGTCTCAAAACCAAAAGGGATATTTCTGCTGGTATTTGTTTTATCTGTTAAAGTCCAGGCACCAAGAAAATGGTGAGATCAAAAATTGATCTTGATTTTTAGACCAACTCAGAGACTGAATACCGACGCCCTGACTGTGGTTGTTTTGGGGGTGTATTAGTTTCCTAGGGCTGCTGTAACAAAGCACCACAAACTGGATGTCTTAAAACAACAGAAATTTATTCTCTCACAGTTCTGGAGGCTAGAAAGTCCAAAAGCAAGGTGTTGGCAGGGTTGCTTCCTTCTGAGGAATCTGTTCCATTTCTCCTAGCTTTTGGTGGTGGCCAGCATCCTTGGTATTCGTTGGCTTGTGGCTGCATCACTCCAGTCTCTGTCTGCGTTTTCACCTGGTATTCTCCCTGTGTGTGTCTGTGCCCAAATTTCCCTCTTCTTATAAGGACACCATCCAAATTGGATTAGGACCACCCTAATGACTTCATCTTAACTCGATTACGTCTGCAAATATGCTATTTCCAAATAAGGTCACATTCATAGGTATCAGGGGTTAGGACTTCAACATACCTTTTGAGGGGGACACAATTTAGCACAAAGAAGGAGGTAGGCTCAGGCACCATCTCCCCTTCCTTCCGGGGCCCATGAGGTCGCTGTTTTCTAGGTCAGTGTTTGAAATCTAGAACTTCACTTCTCTTGTCCCAATAAAAGTGAACTTGCCAGTGCCCCACTCCCTCAGGGACTCAACTCTCAGCTATAAACTGATAAATTAGCCTAAGAGAAGGTGAAAGTAGCTGATTATAGGCAAATATCACCCCTCCCAGGCATTTGCATTTAACAGATGACTTTCTGGAGACGGTGCCTTAACCTAAAGGTGCTGGTGGAAATTTTGCAGTGGGTAAGATTTTCTTTTTTAGTAGACAGGTCTTTCCGTGACCCTTGAATCATCACTGTCTCCTCTATCTGTGAAGAGGATGGGCCCTGTCTATCTGTTAGTTTCTTAAGGGAAAGTTATTACTACAATTTGTTCTGTCTTTGTATTGCTTGCATTTGTTCATCCCATGATTGTAACTGTGCCAAGGGAGAAGATTTGCTCCTCACCAGGAAGTCCATCAAATGAAAGAATTTTATTTTGGAAAATGCCAACCTGGGGATCAAGCATGAAGAATATAAGCCTATTGTAAACCGTGGATAATTTTCAAAGAATGAACAGGCGAGAGGGAGAGAATTTGGTTGCTAGGAAAATAGAATAAAATAAACATAAGCCTTCTCCCCCCTTGTTTTTCCATCTTGGGGTGGGCTGTGCTTCCCAGTCTTGCTGTGGAATGTTTGTCCCTCCCATCTCAGTGGTGACAGACTCACAGTGATGCCTACGTGTCTGTCTCACAGGTGTGGGATTTGATACTTGCCAGCTTAGCGAGACTTTGGATGAATCTCCCACAGTGGTTGTAAAGAGAAAAGGAGAGAGATAATAGTTCACTGGCATCAATAATCTACTTCCCAACCAGCTGAATGTTTGAATAATAGCCTCGGCACTTGCCCTCCTCCACCCCCTCCCCTGGCTCCACCACTGTCAGATTCTCTTCCCTTCTCCACAACTGGGAACTCTAGGGAGCAGATTGTTTTGGCTGGAATTAGCCGGGCACAGATGGTGCCACCTGCTGCATGTTCCTTACTTCTTATTGGCTTCTCTCTCAGCTCTGCAATTTTTTGTATTTTTTAGAAGTTCAGGGGAAGGGGAAATGGCTGGGGCCCTTGCTCATGCCTGATTCTAGCACAGCTGTTTTGAGCAAACTGGCAAACGTGGGGACTGTGCTGGGCCATGCTGATTGGAGAAGGTGCTTCCAGGGGAATGTGCCACAGCGGCGGCCTGTTTGCTGTATCTGGTGCTTTAGTTTCCAAAATACAAACTTTCTTTGGCCCAAACAGTTTCTGTTTTCCAGGCCGACAGATCTGCCTGTGACCAGACACAAGGCAGGTGGTCTTGTGAGAGTCTGAGAAATGAGATTTCTCTCCTTTTAAACTCAGAGGGACATAGAATGTCACTGCCCGTTTTATAGGGGAGGAAATTACAAAAAGGCCACAAACAGGTTGCTAAATTCATCTCTATTCACTGGGAACAATAACCTCTGAGTCTTCTGACTCTCACAGGGTAAACCTCATAGATTAATAAACTGAGTTTTCTCACTTATGAATATATGACATTGGACCAAAAGACCTAAGAAGTCTTATTCCTTAAGATTTTCTGAGTTTTATCTGTAAAGTTGTTCTTGAGTGCTTATGAACAGGAGATCACACTCTAAATCATTCACATGGCCTGGGAAATGTTCTTTTTCCTGTTCTGACGTCATCTCACAACCTTCTCTCCTTCCTACTATGCTTTGTTAGATTGGCCTTTTTATTCTCAAAAAGCCAAACTCAATCCTGCCTCAGGTATTTGCACCTGCTGTTCCTTCTTCTTGGAACACTCTCACTCCAGATCTTCCCATGACTCACTTCTTCTCATCCTTCAGGCTTATCTCAAACACCACTGCCTCAGACAGACTTTTCCTGACACCCCCCTTCTTGTCCTCCAGTGGAGATGGCCTATCTCCCAATCCCATCTTATCACTATTACATCACCTTCTTTTACTTTCAACCAAACACTCAGCATCATGTGAAGTGATCTTATATAATTGTTTTGTTTTCTACCTTCTCCACTAGAATGTAGGTCCCTTAAGGTGGGAATATTGTCTATTTCTTCACTACTGTATCCCTAGGACATAGAACAGCTCTGTTCTTAAAACATCACTCAACAGTATGCGTATTATTGAGGGAATGGTGGTATTTTGCCCTTAAATGGAGGAAACATCAAGGTATAGAAGAGAGCATGCTTGGAACTTTCATATCGGTACATTCCCTACGGCACGTGGAACTCAGTATTCTATTCCTCTGTGTGTGTCTTTCTCTGACAGATTATAAGAAACCTGAGGCTGGTAATCCTATCTTGTTCATCTTTGTATATCCCATAGTACCTGGTATTATGCCTTCCACATGGTAGGCACTCAATAAATTGAACAACTATCAATGTTATAACTGTTATTTACTAGTATTATTTTTCAATAGAAGCAATAAAAGCATCTATGCCATAACGGGATACCTGGTGTCTAGTCTCAGCTCTGCCAGTAACTGTGGGATGATTTGGGCTTTTATTCTTTCTGAGTCCCAGAATTTTAAAATCCCAGGCTTTAGACGAGAGAATATCTAAGTTTCCTCCATGCTCTTTCTTTTGTTGATTTCAGTCCATTCCAATTTTCCCGTTGTAGATTTATGAATCTCCTATTGCTCCTGTTACTCTGCTTCCTTGTTTCTTCTTCTGACCATCTCTGGTCATTCAGTGCACATGGGATTTAGAAAAGCCATGGCTAGAGAAAAAATAGCACTGAGGACTCACAATTGTGGGTGGAGAGGCTGAATGGAGCCACAACTCCTCAATGGCCATACGCATTGTCAAAAGTCTTGGCGAAAACTAGTGGATAAAATGTCTGAACGGCAGTTAGTGGGGTTTTTTTTGTGTGAGTAAGATCAGCCCTGAGCTAACATCTGATGCCAATCCTCCTCTTTTTGTTGGGGAAGATTGGTGCTGGGCTAACATCCCTGCCCATCTTCCTCTACTTTATATGGGACGCTGCCACAGCATGGCTTGACAAGCAGTGCGTTGGTGTGTGCCCGGGATCCAAACCGGAGAACCCTGGGCCGCCGAAGCAGAGCGTGTGAACTTAACCGCTATGCCACGGGGCTGGGCCCAGCACTTAGTTTTTAAAGAGCATTTCTCAAAATTGAGACTGTCTCTGGCTCTCAGTTAAAGGAGACTCTACTCCAGAAGTGGTCAACAGCCCACAGACGATGATGTGACATTTTAGAGTAATATAGGGTTTCTAAAGCAGATTATTTTCATTTCACTCTTGCAAGGAAGAGTTCTTGTGGACTAGAATGATCTTTTTGCAGGAAGTAGGGAAACTAAGTCATTCCTTTTGATGTTTCCATAGCCATTTGAAGGAGTGTTTTACTGTGATATGTCGAAGAAAGAACTGCCAGGAGACTGGGGTTCTGACAGTCTATGCTTAACTACTTTCTAGATCATTGTGAGGCAGAAACAAACAAATAACCAGTGTGGTCTCAAGAATATGTAGACTTCAGTTTCCTCACCTCTAAGATGCAAGTGGTAGATTAACTGCCTTTATTTTTCTAAGTGTTACAAACATAAAGATTCTCTTCCTGCTCAATTCATAAGAGGGTTTCATTGAAGAATGAGAACAAGATTTTTGACAATTTTAATGTAGACACAAGCTATGTTATAATTTGGTCAGGTCCTAGAGGCATATATAGCATAGTTATTGGCTAATTTGTAGGTGAGAGCACCTGACTGAAGGGATCATGACAATTCCTGGAAAAGTATTTGTAAAAATCATTATTCTAATTTTCATTTTTAAAATCAAGGTAGTACATATTAAGCAGCTATTATGGTTAGAACTCTTCTTGTTCTGATAAAATTTTTTTGAAAATTCCATCACCACTTATTTTAAAGTGAGTGAACTATCCTTTTGCATGGAATTGACTTGATAATATGAAAGCATTTTATATTGCAGAAAAGAAAAAAGAGTGACTACTTAGATGTTAGGCTGATTATTCTCAAGCCTACTCTCTCCAGCAATGGCATTTTCAGTGTTAAAACAAAACGGGCAGAGTGGTTTGTAACTTCTCTTTTTCCCCCTCTTGCTTAGATGTACCTCCAACCGGAAACCTATGAGCTCACACTTTCTAAGCATGTTCAATAATGAAGTGGTAGACCTCCACTGAATGTTTCAGGACTGCAGGAAGTGGTTGAGGGTTATTCAATAGTTGGTATTCTCCCCTTACGTCTGTACCAATCCTGGGCTGCACTACAGGGTTGGGAAATATAGTTTGTGTTGGAAGTGGTGTCTTTCAGAAGAGATGTAAAAACCAAGGTCTAGGTTGCTTGTGGTCGCTAAATATACCATAATGTGTTCTGTGAGTACAGAGATGTTCTTGAAGTTCCTCTCTAAATTTATATTCTTTATTCATCTATTGTTCTTTTTCACGTACTTGAAGACTGTAGTCCTCTTTTTCTCAACAAGACTAGAATGGAGTATAACTCTTAATTCTTTGTCTTATAATAAGACTGTTTTAGGAATGGATAGAAGTGATTCTCCTTTAAGGAAAGGTCATAAACTAAAATCTAAGTTTCCTATAAAAAGAGTAAAAATAAATTAATATTTTCTCTGTTTTATTGCTGGCATATAAGTTATATAGAATTTTTTTTGCAATGCTGTCTTCAGAAACTTTTATTTTTTCAGTATCAACATTTTAACTGTTTTCCATTTCTGTAAAATAACAATATATAACATGTCTCAAAAGCACTCCATTCAGACTCCTTCTATCTCTTGGGTATTGTTTTTTAACACTAGCTATTCAAGTGTGCACACACAAAGCTAGCAAACCTACACACATACACACACACATGCACACACACAATCTCATACTTCCCTTTGACTGCTCTGAAAATGGTCAGAATGGGATCATAACGCACAAATCTTTTTCTGAATGTTTCCTTATGTTAGATCAGTTCCCTCTGAGTTCTGTGCTTGCCAATGCTCAATTTCCTGCCAGGGCAGTAGTCTATTTTTAACATTTTGGGGGCTTATTCTTTGTTCCAAATCTAACAGGCATATTCTGTGGAGTAAAAGAGAGAAAGCTGACTGGGTGCACTTACAAATCAGGATCATCAGGATTTGCAATTTCTGTAGAATTAAAGATATGAATGAGAAAGACCAATTAGAATACTTAAAAGATCATTTGTCACCCCTTTAATCTTCACGTATTTCTTACTCATCATTTTCTTTGACTAAAATTATTAGAATCTTTGTCATAGTCATCTCAAGGCCAAATGGGAACAGTAGTGTTCATTTTATATTTTTCAATATTTTGGAGCATTTTAACATGTCATCCTATCTAATAGGTGGTAAGCAACTGTTTTAATAGAGAAAGTTTAATTTGTGGCATAAGGCATATTCAGCATCATATCATCTCAGTGTCATTTCTCTGACTAATTCCATACTTCATATACAAATGAAGACTGAGGGATTTGTTTCTGTTATTTAACAGCAGTTGTTTAACTCAGAGATTAATATAGCATCTTCAACCCTGAAACAGAGGCCCTCTGAACCATCAGACCCAAAAAATTGGACACGGCCTATCAGCCCAAAAGAACATGTTGCCAATTATCTCCATGTTTATTTAAATATTTAGCTCTAAAGGAAGCAATCATTCCTTTATACTTCTTTAAATTTAGTATTGACATTTTTATTTTGGGAAAGGAGGTCTTTTTTTTTTTTTTTTTTTTTGACATGGATACAGGAAAAGAAAACTCTCCAATAAAAATATTGTCTAAAAAGTTTGTTTTGTCTGCATGATTTACTAAATATGTACAATTTCAATTCACAGCGAAGGTAACAAAGATTTAAACAGCCAACATCACAAATGTCTCAAGTTCTAAAAAAAAATCACTGTGCACAGTTTAACAATTTAATTGAATAAAAACCAAAGCTAAGCCTTCAGTCTGAATCTTTTTTATGATGGGCACAAGCCATGTATTTTCTTCATCTTTGTTACACGATGCATATTTCAGTGACTAAACGCCCCTTCCCATTTTAGTATATTAGGTTATGTCAGTACATACTTAAGAGAGGCATAAATTGCCTCTCGGTACACCTATATGATTCGTGATGTGTTCACATATATGTCATAATATTTATTAATATATAAAATGATCAGATGAGTCACCTGTGATTTTTTTTTATGTCTTCAAATGTAGGAATGTTTTGTTGTATGTATAAATTTTTTTTAATTCATGGGAGTGCTATTTAAAGTGATAATAATTTGACCAGTGTCCCCTTGATGGAAGATGTCTAGAAAGAACTATTCTGCACTTGAAATACAGAAATTCCACATCTCTACCCAATTTAGGTTTGTAAAGCTCACTACT